>NW_009270001.1:2127343-2141381 GCF_000687185.1 Egretta garzetta | reverse complement strand
GGCGAGCGGCTGGGGGGTGCTCAGCTGCCGTCCGGGGTTAAACCACGACACTTCATCACAGAGTCCATTGTGAGCGAGCCACCAAATCCTGCTAGCCTTCGCTTCTATTAATATTTCTATGCAACAACATCAAAGACTACAAGATTTGGTCAAAACATTTAAGGGCCTGACATCAATACAGTGATCCTTTTTCCTCAAAGAGTGCACCCTACCACTTCACATGGCATATTCTCCTAAGATTACTTTGACCTCATTTGGATGGAACGATCCCCATTTGGCAGATAAAGAAGCTGAGGTAGAGGCTGATTGACAAGTTTGTGGCAGGCAGAAACGGGGACCTTGGGTTCTGCTCTCCTAGACACTGCCTAGACTACATGATCACCACCCAGAACAAGAGCAGCCTCTTGTATTGGGTTTCTGTGGCAAGGTCTTGGTAGTGGGGAGGCTACAGGGGTGGCTTCTGTGAGAAGCTGCTGGAAGTTTTCCCTGTGTCCACCACTGGCCAAGGCCAAGCCCATCAGCGATGGTGGAAGAGCCTCTGTGATAACATATTTAAGAAGGAAAAAAACCAGCTGCGGCTCAGTAGCCGGAGAGAGAAGAGAAGTGAGAGGATGTGAGAGAAAACAGCCCTGCAGACACCAAGGTCAGTGAAGAAGGAGGGGGAGGAGGTGCTCCAGCATTGAAAGAAGTTGACCTTTCACACTACACCTTGCAAAAGAAAACACCTGGGGACATACTGATGTTAAAAGGAGATCCCCTGTTTGAGAATTGGCAAGAGAAGCAGAAGTGTTTGATGCCCTTAGATTAATTAACACTTCACTAGAGCTGTGGCACAAAAAATCACATCGCTGCATCTGTTGTTTCTGCTGTTTGGGAGCCTGTGTTCACTTGTCCACACCAGGATGGTGCTTGAAAGGCTGAACTGGGAAGGTGCTGTGGGCACCAAGGAGGAGGCTGGAGAAGCAATAGTTTTCTCCCATGTGAGTTGGTGAAACTATTTGCCCCCTCCTTGGGGACAACAAATATAAAAAAAGATGGTTCACATTGCTCCTGGCTACCACCTGCTGATGCCAAGGTCACTGGCATTAACTGGTTTAAATGTTTTACCACCTTCATCTCTAATGCCACCAGATGTAGTAGATGTCTAACTGATAACAAACGTTGAGAATGTGGCTGTAGCTGGGAACAAAATGTGTCATTATAAACTCTGTCATGTAAAAAAAAAAAAAAGAAAATATAAGCAAGAGAAAATGGTTGTACACCTTTGTACACATTATGGGGTAACAGCTCTTCTGAATTACTGCATCCAGTTCTTGATATCTCAAGTTTGAGGGTTTGAGACACCGGCAAGAGTTACGAAAGGACCTGAAGAAATTATTTGGGTTCCAAAAAGTATGAGAGGCATATGAAGCTTAATCCAAACATACGGTGACTGAGTAGGGAGACACTGCACCAGAAAGCAATGCCTAGTAGCAGGAAGCTTTTCAATACAGTGTAGCAAGGAAGGAAAAATTGTGCACAATGCCTGGAAGCTGAAGATAGAAATGGCATCTTTAGATCAGGGCTGGTTTTCTTTCCAGAAGAACCGGAGTAAATAAACAAAAGTCAGGAGCTGGAATTAGAATCACAGAATCAAAGAATCGTTTAGGTTGGAAAAGACCTTTAAGATCATCAAGTCCAACTGTTAACCTAACACTGCCATCCCACCACTAAACCGTGTCCCTAATTCTTGCACAGGGACGCATGCTTCCTGAGAGAGTCATTTAACAGAGGTTAAAAGCTATTAACTCATGAACCTCCTGATCTTCCACCTAGGGCATTTTGAAATGTTCGGCTAGATTTGTCTCCTTACAGTGTCTCAAGTTTTTCTGGTTTTGGTAATAGATGTCATCAGAAGTGTCTATCTGTCAAGACAAGGGCAGTTTCCCAAGATACCCTGCCTATCTTCCAAATTAAAGATTTTTACATTAAAAAACCCAAAAGTGCTTCCACAAACCAGACCTAAATTTATAAGTTTGATCTTCCACAGAAGAGGAGAGGCTTTTATATTTCTACCTTTTAAAAGCAGTTCACTGATAGCTCTATGGACCTCCCAAGTAACCTGAGAAAAGCACATGCACCCATCGGTCATATCTCAGAAGTGCTCCTTTTCTGAATTCCTTATTTGATCTGATGTGACTTCACAGAGAGTTTACACATCGTTACGGTTAAGATGATAGCTGTGATACCCTGAGGATATGTTTTTCATCATGACTGCAGAAGCTCCTGGCAAACTGGCACGGGCTGCTCAGTGCCATTCCAATTTTGATGACCTGTCCTCATGTCTCAACACACAGATCATTCAGGATTGCTTGGCTCTGCTCTCTAATGCCACATCAGCAGTGTGAATTGACCAAACATCCACGCCAGCCAATGCCACGGTTTTCCCTTCTCATCTGTCCACTTATTTGAGAGCCAAGCCTCTCCAAAATTTCAGTCTAATATACTACCCAATACAGCTCTACTGCAACAGCTGTGGGTGTAACAGCAGAAAAAACAGCCCTAAATGACGTGCCAAAGTCTAGGCTACATCCTGCCTTTTGTCCACCCACCTAGGATAAGCCCACCTTGCAGACCATCCTTCTGAATCAACACCACTACCCCCCTGTGCTCGATGGCTCTTCTCTCACACAGACTGCCATGCATCTTTGTGTAGATGTTTTCCCACTGTACAGTGTGTCACCCCTAGAATGATTTATTGGAGAGTATATTGAATTCTAGTTTTAGGGACACTTTGGTGTTTCTTTTTTTTCACAGTCACTGTATCTTAAGAACAATGGCTCCTGACAAGCAGCAGTAGGGTATGCTGCAGGGAGTCCTATTTTACCAATGTCATTTCAGAACTCCTCCAATTTTTAATAAACTGCTGTTTGGTTGTTTTAATCAAGTCCATTCCCATCACTCTGACTGAAATAAGCTGCTGATATTGTTATCCATATAACCACCTGGGAGGCATAACAAAATGCATGACAACACTTAAACATCAATAACATCTCAAAAAATACATTTTAGTTTATCATTGGAAGCAATGGCTTTTTTTTTTTCTTGTGGTTCTCAAGATTTTAGTATCTTTGTATGAGAATTTCAGCACTATGACCAATAGACCTGGCCAATGAAGTCTGATGTCTTAAGCCCTTACATTCACTCTTGTAAATGTGTATTTATTTGATTAATCCAATTGATTATAGTTTCTATTTTGTAGCCACTGGGGACAAAGCTCCAGATTTGTCATACTGAAGAATTCTGACAGGCCCAAAAGTATAAAGATCACATCTCCTCTCGCCTGTCAAAGGCTTCTGTGCTCTCACCACCTAAGTCCTACATTGAAGCTTATCTTCAGCTCAGATGGACTGAAGGTGGTAGAGAGCACCATAACTCAACTAATATGGCAGATAGATCATCACATCATTAAGGCAGCTTCTTGGCAACAAAAAACGCTTTAAGCATGAAGACTCACAATCCCAGTAAGCTGCAAAACATATTAAAAGGAGAACAGAGGAGTCGGGGCTCTAGGAATTAGTTTCTTATCTTACTTCTCATAACCAGCATCAGATAGAACCCTTTACCTGATTCCCCACAAGGATGTTGTAAGATTTATAATACTTAGCACAAGATAAAAAGCAAAAGGTAGAAATCTGAGCAATGGCCGATATGTACGAACCAGAAATAAGCCAGTATGTGACAATTGGTTGACATTGCATCTGAGTGAGGATTTCAAAGAGTCTGCAGCCTACCAAGTCCTCCTTTAGTTGAAACTACACAACCCTATGGCTTTGGAGAGTTGTTGAGTGGTTTCACGTTTACTCCTTGCAAGTATTTACAACTTCTTTGCTACCTAGAAGACCTGCAGCAATGCAATATGCATCAAAATGAAGCTTTCGGTGCCCAAAAAGCCCCAGCCCCAGAGATCTCTGTCAGGCATCTACCCGCAGCAATATTAGATGCCACAAACATGACCCACACTCTCAGTTGTACGACATACTGAACCAAGCTCATGATACTAGCTCTTCTCTCCATGGACTGGTTCTACGCAGCCTGAAGAAGTGTCCTACTCACTGAGATGAAAAGCCTTGGTTAGCTTGGTTACCCCAGCACAGTGGAGCTGTCTGCAATCAGAGTCGGGCTCACTTTCCAAAACTGTGTAATGAACTCCCCTGGACAGTAAAAAAACCATTACAATTCCAAGCCACACTTTAACTTCGTACATTAGTTAAGGTCTGAACCAGTTTCTACTGAAATCAGATAACACGACATTCTTTGTTTCTGTCCTACTTGATCCTTTTCATGCCATGTTTAATCTTCACTGTTCATTGGTTTTGATATGGCCACTACTCTCATGAAGTCTGGCTGTCTTGCAGTTCTAATGAACTTATTCTCTCAGCGTGCCTTTGCTTTGGAAGTCCTTCATTTTCATCTAATAAATCACTCCTACAGAATGAGTTGTCAATGTCATTACACCACGTATTAAGTTACAAGATTAAAAGATGAAGAGTAGTTATAGAATATACATGAGTTGATACCACATATGCATGAATAAACATGTATCTATATACATATAGATATCTAAATGATATAAGCTAATGAGCAGCATATTAATATAGATTTCAATTAACACCTTTAAACATCAAACCTTTCACAAGGAGGTGATAGCACACAATAAACTTCAGAGCCATGCAGTGAAATGTATTTACTGTGCGTATGCTGACATATAATTAGTTTTGTGGACTTCAGACATCTCTCTGGAGACATGTAAACATATACAAGCAAAATCAGGAAGGTAAAATGTAGTCTGCAAGTTTTCCATCTGGTGGAAAGAATTATTCATTAAAGAAAGGCTTGTTTTCAATTGATATCAACAGCCTGAAGTTGGGTGTCAGATTAAGGCTCTCAGGCAATGTCTAGTGATAACACAGTAAGAAAGGTGATCAAAGATAAACAGCAAACAATTTATGACATGCCTCTGCAGTTATTCACCACACAGTCTCACCTCCAGTCTCACCTCCACATTTATACCGTTCTTTTTTATTTTGCTGTATTCTCAGCTTTCAGACAGTAGACAAATGGATAAATAAAATCTATAACACGCTTATGTGCAGTATATGTTGCAGCTAGACTTATCCCTAACTCAAAATCCTCATCTTTCAGCTCCACAGTCATTAACATGGCACAGACTTTGAAATTTTCATCTTTTATTGGTATTACAACCTTTGAAATTTATACCTCGCTTGTGCAGTTTGAGCCTGTTTATATAAAAAAACACTTGCATCCTGAACTTCTTCATCTTTGAAGGGGCTAAACAGATTGAGAATAGTACTGTCGTTCAGTGCCTCACAACTAGAATGCATTTTGCAGTCAAGGGCTTTGGTTCCCCGTCTTGCAATCAATGATGGTTCAATTGCCTCTGCCAAGGGTGCCTCGAGGGGGAAAACTATACTTATTAATTCTCTCCTGTCTTCAGGAAGATATCTCGTGTTGTCTTTGCAACACATTCGGTTCTTTTATATGCCAAGGGCCTAAATTGAAGACTTTGCATGTACAGACTGTAGATGTACACACAAAAAAGGCAACGAAAGTAGAGATGGATAGATATAGATAGACAGACAAAGAGGTAGATAGAAACACATTTACTTTACATACACACCATTTTTCCCTTGCTCTGAGTCAAAAACTGCAGCTCAAGCTGGTTTTTTTTATAAAGAACCTTAACTGGTTAAACCAGCCGAGTGGTGAGTAGTGCTCATACAGGATCACATTACAGCGAAGAGCCCTAACAGGAATTGCAGCATTGCTGCGGTTCAGTGAGACCGGATGATTTTTGGCAGGTCAGACTCTGTACTTCCTCTTGCCTTTGAAATGCTATCAGCTCCACAGCTGTAGTGGCCTACGGTTACCAAAACACACTGTGATATTTTAAACAAAATCTGTAATTTATCCAAAGAGAGTTTTATTTATACATAGGTATTAAATGTAAGCTTCTTTTAATTATTTTATTATTCTTTAACTTACAGTCTTTCTAAGACTACCTTGATACTTATTGAACTTAATTCTACACATGACTCGGGATTTTTAGACTCTGTAACTGAGGTTCCAGGAAGACACCCCAAATATTCGCCCTACGCCTGTACCCAGATTTAGGCAGATGGCCTGCAACAGCCACAAAGCTCTTTAGGCAAAGCTGCAGGCTGTTCCCTGATTATGCACATGGCTCTTCATGACCCTTCAGATACGTGTGAGTCAAAAGAATCCTACTGCAAATTAATAAGTACAAAAAGTGCAATGGCACACCAGTGCTTCTCATATTTTCAAAATAGTGTAAATAAAAGAAATACTCCATTCTTATCTCAATAGAACACTTTTACCCTACTAGGCCCTGGAAAGATTTCAAGTTAAACTATGTTTTCTTAAAATACAGATTCTATTCGAAAGAAAGCCTTGGGCCAGATTCTCCAGTGTGCTCTGCATGCATCAATACTGTCATGTTGGGACATTGCCCACCCAAGTTCCACTCTCCAACACTGCCACATACTGCCACATAGCATTGGTGGGGGAATGGAAATAGGAGAGGCCAGGACACAGAAGTTACCCTCCTGCACTCTGCATGGATGCTTACGGCATATTCCAAAATGTCCCCAAGCTGTTGAAGGGGGGAAAACAGCACAGCATCTAGTGTGCCATGGGGAGCAGTATCGAGCAGCCAAAGCAAACTGCAAATCTCATTTTTCATACAGCCTGTGCTCACATTTGTGGTTCATACAAAAAGAGAGAGATCTCCGTAGTCATTCCCTCGGGTGTTGGTACCTGGTGCCTGTGTCACTGCCACTCTTCACTGCTCCGTCATCCGTGAAATTAAAGGTGCCGGTCCAATTTGCCAATTCCTCTCCATTCTGCCAGCTAAACTGCAGCCCTCTAGCAAGAAAACGAGGCAGTTGATATTTGATATCATTCATTAGGTTAAGACTATCAGCATGAGTTCTCATGCCCTTTTTCTTAACACAGAAATATGACTATGACACATTCATCAACAGATACCAAGAACCACAAAACATATTCTTACTAGTGGAAACAATTAATTTTCAGTTCCCATAGACTCTGCAAGTCCTTCAGTGGAAACAACACCAGACTCCCCAACCAAACTGGGAGGCCTGTAATCATCTATGCTCATAAACAACACACAAATGTGTTGGTAGAAATTTCATTCCCAGAGACGCAAGTGCAAAAAGCTGGAGACTTATGTGGAAAAATGCAGGGCCAAAGAATTAAATCCTCCAATCTTCAGTTTTACATCTACAGTAGTTGCTAAATATGGTGGGCACTGGGTCCTTCCTCTAATTTGTTGGCCATGCTAGCAAAGGATTTCTCATTTGATGACTTCTCTAAGTCACATTGTACTGCTTCTTTACCCTGTTTGGGAAGATGATATTTTATCATAGAATCATAGAATGGTTTGGGTTGGAAGGGACCCCTAGAGGTCATTTAGTCCAACCCCCCTGCAGTGAGCAGGAACACTTTTAACCAGATCGGGTTGCTGAGACATCCAACCTGATCTTGAATGTTTCTAGGGATCGGGTCTCTACTACCTCTCTGGGCAAAGAGCCAGACGCTATCACAGTCACCATAACTCCTTGTTTGCCAAACTTCCACAAATTCATTCCAAGACCTGTGATACCTGCAGTCTTCTGGAAACTACACCTATGGTTGGGTAGAAATCTCACATGTATTTAAAAAAGCTGGATCTGAAGAAACATTTGACAACACAAGTCAAACCCTTCCCTTAGCTCAGAAGTCAACAAAAAGGAATCTCGCAGATTATTATTTTTAACCTTTTCCATTTTAACCCAATTTCATGATTTCAGAAGCCTGGCAGCTGAGTTCTGAACATTTGGTGCTGCCAGTACTGAAAGTTAACTTCCCGGCTGGGCTGTGTGGGGACAGCCAGGAAGCAATCTGCCAGCCCACTTTGCCCGAAAGAAAGGGCATCCAGGACCCCGCTAGTTTTCTTGGTCAACAGGACTGGAGAATCTCTCAGGCCACATCCACCCTCTAGTCTAATTGGCAGGAGTTGTAAGCATAGGAAATTAAGAAGGAACAGCATGCGGCGTTAAAATAAGGCCTCTCTGCTTCCCGCAGCAAAAAAGGGGAGTAGCTCTAAACTGCTCCAAAAACTTATAGTAGGAGTTTATTTGTTCTGTATTTTGGAAATGTGTGCACATAACTACTTCTTGTCATAGTCATTTTAAGACAACCTTGTCTAACTTCAAGTATCTGCAGTGCAGGCATTTCCACATGAGCTAATTGTCTTTGTTCTTAAAAATCAGTAGAGATTTGGCCAGTACAGTTAGAGTTTAGGGATTTTTTTAGGCTGGCCTTCACCCTAGGGTGAACTGATCCATCCCCCAAACTCTTCCTCCATCAGCAGTACAGGCAGCCCGGAGTTGCTTGTAGGTGGATATGCATGACAGAAGGATGCCACCACCCAAGTGAACTGCAGTGCATGTCACCACAAATGTTTTTTCTGACCAAAAACCAAGATATCTCAAAAGAATTTAAGAAGTTTATTCTTGTATGTTTTGTGCCTTTAAATCTTTTTGTTTGGTTAGTTGGGTTTTTTTATTGAAAACAGACTTTTTGCTAAAGGCATTTTGAGGGAGAAGGAATTCTGATGAAGGTAGGGAGCCATTTCAACACTCTGAACTGAGGAAAGAGCTAGAGTCCTAAACTGCCCCCTCGCCTCCCAAGCTGCCTCCCACCACAAAAGGTGAAAGAAAAGCACTATGAAAATATGGAAAGTCTTCCCCTGAATCTTTAAAATAAATTTTCATTTCTTGCATGTTCTCCAGTGGTCAAATTTTGCCTCTTCCAAAGAAAAAATTTAATGGGGACATTTCAAATATAGAAGCTAAATTTTTGCTCATATGAGACCCATTCTGACTACTTCTCAGTTAAATATGTCTATGCAATTCTTCTCTTTCCAAAAAATCAGAACAAGTGGAAGAGACAATCCTGATTGCCATAAGCAAAATGAGATGATATTGTACACATATCTTACATTCAGCTTGGGGAGAGCTACGTTGGTGATCAATTTGGGGAATCACATCAAAGAGTGTATAGGTTTTGCTATAATAGCTATAGGGTAATGCAGTGCTATGGCTTGTCAGGGAGTCCCATACCTGCTACGTTGCTCTGACAGTTTTTAATCAGCTGAGGCTGCCCAAGGTACAATTACAGAGTAGAATATTGGTGTGAAGAAAATACGAGAAAATTCTCACTTTTAGTAAGACACCTTCACTTTGGGGCTTGTTGAAATAAACACTTGTGATTCCTTCCCGTGTACCACAGTCTTAACACGTTTTTTTGCCACACTGTAACTGGTATGGAAACATGTTCCTTATGAATGTGTATGTCTTTGTAAAAGGAGAGAGTAGAAGTGTGGAAAAAACAAGATGGAATTGTACTTTTTAACTGAGTTTAAATTAGATGTTTGGGGCTTAGATATTTACTTGCAAACTGAAATAGAGAGCATTAATCTAGATAAATAGCTGGTGTCGGTGTGTCCTTCAGAACTGAACTCTCCTAAAGCATAGCCAATATTCAGGCAGATGAAATGAAGAATCAAAATGTTCAGTAAAATCCTTTCCCTTTGTACATCTTCACTCCACAGCTGAAAGGAAAGCTAAATAAATGCTTAAAGGCGGAGGGGGGGTGAATCTGTCCATAAAGCAAAAGAAATTACAAAACCTTTATATTATATATATATTATAAAACCTCTTTAATGCCCTCCTCTCATCAAGCCTTTTTTGGGAACAGTGTGTCCTGCAGCTGAGGCACCAAGTTTAAAGGAGGACATGCACATTTTGGGTAAGATCCAAGGAGGAGATCAGGAAGACTAACACTAAGGAATGGTAGATATCCCTTATGATGATCAGCTTAAATTACTTAGCTTTGAAATGGAAGAATGGAGGATGCAATTGAGGTACAAAAATATGTAACGAGGGCAAGCAAGGGTCTGGGTATGACACTTCTATGTGGTAAGGACAAAGTACAAAGTCATGAGCTGAGCTTAGGGTCAGGAGCAAGCTACGTGTCTGACCCTGAACCAGACAGGGAAAGGCGACCACACAGTGCTCTTCTTCCGACAAGTACTCCAGAGGTTAACAACACACAGACTTATAAATACACAAAACACACCACTGGAGAAACTTTACACAGCCCATAGGACTGCATGTCTCACTGTGACTCTGCCAGACTGAGACCAAGCTGCTGTGCTGCATTTTCTGGAGTGATGGTACAATAAAACTCTTCCTCCTAGTAAGAACAACTCCCACCCGTGAATAATGGTTTGAAGTATTAGGACTGAGTAGAAGTCAAGGATGAGACATTTAAAAACACTGACCTGAACTAATTCTGTTCCTAACAAGATTACTGAGAGTTTTACCATTGATTTCAATCAGCCTTGAGTTGGGAGATTTCAATTTTAAAAATACAAAATCTTCTAATCCTCTCAGCTGTAAGTTTTAAGTGTTCATAAAAGCTGTCTGGCCAAATTTGCAAACAGCCTGGGAAAACAGAACAGAGACACGAGCTGCTCCATCAGTATATTTCTTTGGTGTACTATGGTAGTTAAATTCTAACATGTTCACTCTCAGCACTAACTACATTTCAACAGGTTAAAAAAAAGAGGTAAATTACGCTTCTGTGAATCAGTGTTGCAATAGAAAAGCACGTACAGGATGGAAACAGAAAAGGAAGAGAAAAAGAAGCAGAACAAAAAAGGGGAAAGATTAAAAGAAGGGAAGGAAAGCAGAGGAAATTACTTAGACATAGAGGTCTCCTACGTAATTTAGACGTAAAAAAAAAAGCTAATCTTGAACCTGGGATCATTACCAATGATTACCAATGGTGGAACTCTGCCATTTGCTCAATTTGCCCTAATGTTATTTCCTTCTAAAATCAGTACGTTTTCTCAACGCGTGATGCTGATGACGACAAGGGAAGACTTTATAAAAGCTGTCACAACCAGAAATGCTCTTAGTGCAGAGAGATGCTATATTTTGCCCATTCACCACAGGCAAATTTCTCATCAAGGTTTATGGACACTATTAATCACAGGACTTACCCCATAACAAATAAGAGTATGAGCAATGTTGTGCCTTGCATTAGAAAAACTCCCTTAAGTTGGATGTCTTAGCAATAAAGACCTTGAGTTTCAGGTAAATGTCAAAGCAATATTTTGATCCTAATTAGTAACTGTAAATATTGAATCAGTATGCGGTCAAATAAACACTGGCGTAATGTAAGAATAGCAGGAGGGGGTGAAAAAACCAGAAAATTAACAAAACAGCAGTAATTCTGAAGGGCTTGTCAAGACCAGCTGTCAAGAAGCAGCAGGAAGCAAAGCAAAAAGCCTGTTGCCGCAATCCAAACAAGAAACCACTCCCGCACAAGCAGAGGTTTTAATAGCAGAGGATGTCAAACAATTATGAGGTTTTTGAACTTTAAGGTGAGAATGAACAAGTGGATAGATTGCAGCAAGAAGTTTCGTATCCACGCTGCCATCACACTGAGATCCCACCTCAGGGGTGTCTCGTTGCCTTTCTAAAGCGCGAAGGCAAGGTGAAAATTCAGCTCAGACAAGAAGGCAAGCTTTTAAAAGGGACCTATTCTACAGCTAATAAGTGGAGAAGGCCCAAAAGACTTCAAGCACAGCTGGTGGACCTGTTTGGGCTTTAACCAGAGAGCAGGCCGTGACCATGTATGCAGCAGAATTTATTCAGGAGAGAGCCATGTGCTTTCAAGGCATAAGAGCACTTTGGTGCAAGTAGCTGCGTAACACGCTGATCAACACCTATGGGTAACAAGGACTGAGTTGCAATGGGGGCATCACGCAGGTGGTGCGAGGAGAGGGCACGGAGAAGCACCTGCCACTCCAGTGCCAACCCATTCCCCCAAAACCGCCAGCCCATCTCATTTCATCCCAACCAGCCGGCTATTTCCATTCATCTTTCAAGGTGACAGCTACCACTGCCCCCATCCTGCATCTACCAGAGGCAGACTAAAACCAAAAGCCAGCAAAACCAGACAGAAACCAATGTCATTTTATATCGATGGAGGTAAGCCAAAATCTGACTCAGCTTGCTGGCCTACCACAGATGGTCGAGCAAGGGGAAGCAGAGGAGTCACAGAATCATAGAATCATTTAGGTTGCAAAAGACCTTTAAGATCATCAAGTCCAACTGTTAACCTAGCACCAAGGAGTCTAAAGACTCCTTCTTTGAAGGGGTGAAAGGAAGATATGGATGTCCCCAAGAGCAAGGAAAATTATGTCATTTTCTGTCCGAGCTCCCTCTTACTTGTCTTCACTTTTCCTGCTCTTTTTTCCTATCTGTTCTCACATTCCTTCTCTATATGCATTCTCGCTAGCAAAGAGGCCATTAGGACGTGACAGCAGGCCTGGATTTCGTGACTCCAGCTCCTGTTTAAGGTATAAGCTAAAAGTATATACATTAATTCTGTATACCTCATTAATCATTTTATAATCATGTTTCTATGGTGGCCGTGGTGCTGCACTACACATACTACCCAAGCACAGAAGCCATATACAGTCCCTGCCCTGACAAACAGACAATCAAGGCTATGTATGGGTTTCTTAAAGTCAGTCGAAAATCACTTTCTTTCACTGTACCTCAGTTTCCCTGTTTCATAATTCTCGTGCCCTTGAGAGGAGGAACCGAAAACTTCAGTGTTAAATGATCACGCTACTCCCTTTGAAAATGGAAAGTGATGCCCCTAGCCCACTATTACAGAGATATAGGACAATCAGATGGTTAATCTTGCTGAAGATCCAGTTCCTTCTTTCTGCAAAATAAGGCAAATATGACTCACTGTGTCCACAGGGTGTGTGGAAAATAAAAGGAAAACAGCGGTATGCATGAATGACCTGCAGATGAGAGTGATTGAAAACACTCACTAAAATGGAACAGAGAGTTAGAGGAGGTTGGGTAAGAAAGGGGAGTACCAGGAGTCTCCAGTGTGACAGACTGCTGCACAAGTCCTGTGTAGCATGCTCTAGGTGAGCCTGCTTTAGCAGGGGGGTTGGACTAGATGATCTCCTGAGGTCCCTTCTAACCCTTACGATTCTGCGATTCTGCGAAGTGAAGACAAGCATAGGAGCCAACAGAGATAACAGTAAGAGGAGTCCTGGAGAAAAAAACAAGGATCCATTTGGGGTTTTTTTGCACAGGCCAGAAACAGCAGGTTTATTTACACTGCACTTGAAAAGACATCAGAAGGGCTTGAAAGGAGTAAAGCAATGCACAAGGTAACAATGAGATGCTGAGATCAAACCCAACCCAGCAGTTAAGCCAGACTCCCTGTCCAAAAAACTCCCCCGTTCCTGACAAAAGGGCCAGACTCAGACCCTGACGACAATGAAGTTCGATGACAAGAACAAGGCAAATGCTTGCTGGAATAGTTTAATATCACTTCAAACACTCCAATCCATTTCGAAATAAATTTTAAAGGCACAGCAATCTAGAAAGACACAGCACAGGTGAAAGAAAGGAACATAAATCTGCCTGTAGCAGTTCGGGTCCAGATCACCTGTGCTGTAATGTCAGAACAATATCATGTATGCATTGGCCTCCTTCAGTGGAGAATCCATGGGTATAACCCTACCAGGTAGAGCACAAAGAAATAAAACATGAGAGCCAACTCATGTACTTGAGCGGGATGCTTCCCTTCTTACGGGAGTCCATAATAAAACTCACATTTGTGTTGAGTGGAAGCAGAGTTGAACCTGACCAGTCCAATTTAGAAAAATTTACTTGTCCAGTCAAATTCATCAGGTGCAAGTTTTAGTCTGGATACCTACACACACAAACTTCTGCTCACAGCATTAAGAGAGACCAATCTTTGCCTCAATGACCTATATGGCTTTGCACATTGACTGACAGCGGGTAACTGCTGAGCTGATTGCTTGCTATCTTATTGGGACAAAACCCTT
>NW_009270001.1:2101198-2127293 GCF_000687185.1 Egretta garzetta | reverse complement strand
AAAACAAAGAAATGAAATAATATGGGTCCCACGAAAAGCAAAATATGGATGGAGGATGTGGGAAATGGGCACATCTGGTTACACCACACACTTGGCCATACAGTATTATACCAGGGACAAGCTTGGCTCTACATGTTAGAGGAAAATGGTAGTAATAAAGTGGTGGAGGAGTATATTTTGACTAGCACAAAAAGCAAAATTGGAAACATAGGTGGGAAGCTTCTGGATTATAACCACTATTATACAGAAAAAAGGTTTTGTTTCATGTAGCGTATTTCACATTTGGGTTAAACCTTGTATCAGATATTCACATGCAACGTTTGCAACACCTGATCTAAAATCACTTCCCGAGAAAGATAAAATAGACTCAACACCAACATTCAACTAGTCTGCTTAAATGGGATGAAGCGTTGACTATGACATCAAGGGCATCAAAGGATGCCTTTCAAAACAATACAATCTTTGCTTTCCCCATCTGTGGCTGGCAAATAAACGTCTGAGGAGTAATAGATAACCTGTATCAATTCAATTTGTAATAATTATTCATAATTAAAATATTGTTGTTTGTAATAATTTGGGGCAACACAAGACCCATGACAGAATGAGTTGACATTGAGGCAGGTTGTGAACTTTTCAAGAAAAAAGACCAACGAAGCCCCAAGCACACAGGCTTGCAGGAAATCCCAAATATTTTAAGATACCAGCAAATCCTGACATTTGAGAAAGTAGCTCAGTGCAAAGATACCTGGCGCAGCATTGGGTACCACAAGCAATCTCACCACAGCATTAGAGATCTGAGAGAACTAATCACTTTTCATCTCAGGTTTCCAAAACTAATATATTTAGCACCAGGTCAAGTGTCCCTACACCGCACTACATTTAGAGTCAATGTGTCTGGACTCAGTATCAGCCGCAGGAGTGGGCAATATTCCTTCTCTCCATGCACAGAAGCGGAGGGCACAATATCCTCCTACCGTTTGTGCAAGCTCAAGATTTTTGGCAGGGACTGTGAAAAGCCTAGCCTTCGCTGTATTTGTTCTTATGGAAAGTGCCAAAGAATCATAGAATCATTTAGGCTGGAAAAGACCTTTAAGATCATCAAGTCCAACCGTTACCCTAACCCTGCCATCCCACCACTAAACCATGTCCTAAGCACCTCATCTACCCAGCTTTTAAATCCCTCCAGGGATGAGGACTCGACCCCTTCCCTGAGCAGTCCATTCCAGAGCCTGACAGCCCTTTCTGTGAGGAAATTTTTCCTAATGTCTAACCTAAACCTGCCCTGGCGCAACTTCAGACCATGGTAGCCATGAAGCTACCAATGACAGAGATTGCTTTTAATGTTTTCATCTTGAGAACTAAAGCATAAAACTAACTAAATAAAGAGGACATGGAAGGACAGTGACTATCTGCAGGGCTGATGAAAAAGCAAAATGGATGCAAGCAACGAAGGCCAAGGATGCCTCAAAGAAATGAGAGGTTAAGTCCACAATTTGCCTGAGGGAGGCATGGGCTGCTGAGCAATGAATACACTTGAATTAAAAAATGAGAAATTAAATGAAAAAGCAATCAAGGGTAAGAATGAGGCATAGCAAAAGTAAGAAAATACAAAGGTCTGCACAGCGATTATGTCTGAACCAAATTCAGCAAGTGTAAGAATGATCAGGAAACTCAAATCAGGTCAAAAATAAAAGACCAAATTACCAGGAGGTCTGCAACACTGGCCACGGAGGTCAGCGGTCATGGATGTGATTGCTCACTACTGAGGACATGGGTGTAGCACAAATCAAACAAGAAGACTGGGCTCTGGGTTTGGCTTTCTACATAGGTAAGACTGAATTTTGCACCTGCCTGTACACATAGAGGGCAAGCAGCTAATTTTTTCAAAATGACATAAAATATATTGATGGCAGGTTATAACAGAGATGTTCATGAAAGAAATGTCATGGGGTTTAAACCACTTTGATTCACAGGTATCAAATTCTGGGCACTGGCAAAATGCAACCATTACTTTGCCATACAGAGGCAACAGATCTGTGTAAAGTGCAGAAAGCGGAGTTAGCCTTGATATTAAGCCAAATATTCAAGAAGAGCTGTTTGCATGGACAGAAGTAGGCCTAGATCCCCACAGAACAAAGTTAGAGACTGAAGCAAGCTGTTGCTGAGTATTATGTGGATTAGAATCAGGATTTCATTGTCTCTGTACTAATCAGTGAGGATAATGGCCACCTTTTGGCTGGTAAACAGGACACCTATAATTCACGACTCCAGGGCAAGAAGTTTCTGAAGACCTCCTACAGACCAACATGATTCAAACCCTAGGCAAACCAACCACTCCTGTGCAGGGTGGGCTTGTGGGAACTGGATTAGGGACTGCCGGGTGGCCACAGCTACAGCAAAGGGTGCAAGCATCTGTACATCACTCCATAGTGACCCACATCCCCTGTGGTCTGAGCTCAGGAAGGACCACGGTCTAACACACCGGGAATGAAACACTCAGGATAATGCAATTTGCACATCTAAAATATTGAAATAACTGACTTTCGTTACCTTAACTTACTGTCATCTGGGGAATGGAGAAGAACTGGCAGTTCACAGAGTAGATCAGCAACTGGTTTTACCTTCTCAACAGCAGAGATGCAACACAACCATGCTAGAAATAAAGCGACTCCAGAGGGAGCAGGGAATCAAACGCTGCCTGTTTTCTGCATTAGAGCCATAGAGAGCACCACCAGGGAGCTCCAGAGAGGAAATAACATACCTTCAAGCTCTGGCACTACAACTTCAGCCACTTGATGCTTTCTTTTAAAAGCAAATGAAAGTTATGAGTCAGAAAAATCTCCAAGTAGCAGAAGGTAAGATTTTGGTTTGGGGAACAGGATGACCAGCAGGGAATGACTTTGCAAGCAGCTGAGTTAATCTATATCAGCTCCCTGTTTGTTCTGTCCCCTCCATCCCATTGCTATCTCTCCCCTGAGCCCTCCCCCAGCACAGGCTGCAGTGCTCCTCTAACCTCTTAAGGAGCTGATTCAGCTCCTTGTCTTTTCAAGGTTAGTTAGGCAAAATGGGGATGCCAGCACCCTGGTCCCCATCCCCTTGAAATGCACTTGGGAATACCCTGTAACAAGAACAGCATGGCTGGTCTCAGCTTCTCCTGCTATGCTAGACTAGATCCAGTCACTTTAAGGTGATGGTAGTATCCCATACGTACACATATTGGTGTATATATCTTCAAGACTTTGCTGCCTCCTGAATTTTCCAGTGCTCTTCTCCTCTGAAGAAAACTGACCAAAACCAAGACCTACTCTGCAGCCCCATCAGGGATTCAGCAAGGTGACTTATGGGTTGCATGCCATTTCACTGGAATAATACCCCATTCTGGTTAGAAACAGAGGGGGCACAGAGCTGTGTGTTAGAGAGATGACTCACTAGGTGACCTTCAGCTTACATCTCTTGGATGTAAGATGGAAAGAGTCTTTTAACAGTGGAATAGATGGTCTTTGGTTACAGATAACATCCTCTCAGGGTGTTATGAACAGGCCAGAGGAACACGTGCCAGGTATGGGGCAGGAGCTTTCAACTCCATGCGTTGGCTGTAGCTCCTCGAGAGCCCAACTTAGGACAAAATACAACTCTGGCCACATGCAATCTCCACGTCCACATCACAACTACTGCTGTCAATGGTGTAAGTAAGATATGATCTTGTCTTATAGCGTGGTACAGACTAAATGATCTCTCAAGGTGTAGTCCGGGTTTATTTTTTGTGGGTTTATTCCTTATTTGCCTGTGCTGTGCAAAAAATGATCAGAAGCTCTCTCTCTTATGTGGGTGAGGAAAGGGGTAAAGATGTCTGGGGACTGATTTGCACCTCTTGAATAAAAGCTGCTTCAGAAATACCAAAATGGTGGTATAACCTCAGGTTATGAGAGTCTGATATTAATTATAGGGTACACACATATAGGAGTGATGTTTTATTCTCATGTAGAAGATGTAAAGCTTTCAAATAATTTAGGCTGCCTGCATGGGAAGGTTTGCTGTTTCTTGCTGTGTGATTCTTTGAGTTATTTTACGTGCCCCCTCTGACAGACCCCAGGGTAATCTTTGTTTAAAGCCTTCGATAGTTTTGAAAATGTGTTCTCCTCACTTGGCTGAAAAAAAAAGTAGTTATAAAGGGGCAGATTCCCTTCTTCAGCTGACTCTCACCCTGTGCAGAAGTCAAGCTGTTAAAAAAACAGTATTTAGTGAATTCCCTGCCAACAGAATATTGGTATATAGCAGAGTATTGCTCTGATATTTTTCCCTTGACAAAGCAGGCAAGGACCGTCCCATTGATCTCTCCCATGCTACAGGTTGGGAGATGAAGACAGGGAACATTTCAACATTTTTTACTGTAGTCGCAGTTTCCTGATGTAATCCAGGATTATTCCCTGCTGGCCAAACAAGAGCTCACAAAAAAAGGCCAGCCCGCACTGAGCATCTGATTCAAAAGAGAATTCAGCTGAAAGCTGAGCATTGGAAAGATGAGCCAATACAAAAGCAAGTGGCAGCTCTGGATTTAAGCAGAAGTCCACAGCATTTAACCTACTTTAGGAGATGAATGCAGCGGATTTTTAATCATCACATTAATCCTAAAATAAAAATAATTACCCCAGAGATCCGTATTAAAGCCCCTTAATTATATCTCATTTCATCATCCTTTTTACTCAAGATCAGGAGCTACAGAGACCAGAGCTTCCCGATGTCATTCTTCAGCTTGCAGCTTAACTCTCTCATTGGGACTTCAGCTGCTGCTGTGGGGATGAGGCATTGGCCTCGCTGAGAGCACCCAAATCCATCCCAACTGAAAAAGGGAAAAAAAAAAGATGGGCAGGATTCTGCTTTCCAATGACATGGTACAAAACAGCAGGGGAAGGAGTAGAGAACATTACATGGTGGGTGAAAAATGTGTGAATACCTAGAAATTCAATCTCTACATTCTCCCCTTCTTCTAGCAATGCCAGGAGCTCATTAATATCTCATAAGGGGAAAGAGAGGACTTGACCAGAGGCTGGACCCCTTGTCAAATTTCTCTGAGCAGAGTTTATTTCCTGGAGCATTTTGTCCTGCCTGCAGTCCTGCCATCGCCACAGCCAGGCTTTGGGAGCGTGGCCATGGGCAAATGCAGGACCACGAGCCTCCGTGGCACCCTCCAATAAAACCAGCTCATTCCCAGCTTGTAAAGGCAAGTAGCATGGCAGAACTTACAACTAAATTTTCCATCTTTCTCCCAGAAAAGAATGCCTTTGTCCACACTGCTTATTGGGACCAGTGCCTTGGCTATGCTGTCCCCTGCATTGTGCCCGAGCTGCCTGGTTTAGGTCAGATTGCCCCTGCCTTGCTGGCCTTTACCCATTTCCACCATCTTCTTGCAGAGAAACAAGTTAGCCCTGTGTTATATTTAGGCTTAAAAGCATTGTACATTTACTGGAATAGTACTTCAGGGCGATTTTCAGGTTTCTCTAAATACACTAGGGCATTTCTTCCCACTACCTTGGGAAGAGGCCCAGAGGCCCATTACTGTTGCAGAAGTTGGGATGCAAGCAAAGGCTATCGTAAAACAAGCAGCACGTTGAATCCTAGCGAGTAAATGGCTTTAGGTTTAGGCAGCGTCCCCAAGCTCCAGCTTGGCAAGCAGCATCAAAGCTATAAATATCCCACTTCCCCTCTGCAAGGATGGTCTCCAAAACCACCAGCTCCACCGTGGTCCCTGGAGGTGCAAGCTATAACATGTCCAAGGAATCTCACAGACAGCATCAGCTTCTAACGGGGGACTTAGCACAGGAGGTTTGTGAGAGAAAAGACTAATTAAAGGTTACAGCTACCCCTGCATGGAGCACACTGGCTATCAAACTGCCCAGGAATGGTCATAATAATGTACTGCAAGGCTTGAGAGTGAGAGAGGGAAAGAAAAAGTGAAAAAGTACCTTCATGATAATATTATGGTAACGATGTAGGCTGCTATGTAAATCACCTTTCCATCGTTAATAACTGACAGCCTGAGACTGCCACATCCTGCATTTTTATTTCCATGAAGGATGAGAACTACCACTTCCCAGCAGAAAGCAGTCAAAATGCTTTTTCCCTGCATCAAGTGTGTGTGGGGGGGAACCCTCTTTGAGACTCTTTCATGTGATTAAAAAAAAAGGGAAAAGAAAGAAATCATTACAAGCTGGAATAAAAAAAAAAAAAGAAAAAAAAAAAACCAAACACAAACCTGTTTTCTGGTCAAAGTGACAAAATGTATGCACATCTCCCTGCTTCAGCCCCTTTGATGGCGGAGTGCTCAGAACCAGACTTTCTCCTAGCAAACCTGGGAATTGGACATCACCTTTTTTTGCATTCCCTGCAGCCTGCTGATGCCAAGGAGAGGCTCCCAGGGCACGAGGCAGGACAGAGGCTGGCCACATAGAACACTCACTGGAAGAGTTTTAATTGCATCTTCTCATCATTTTATCTTTACTTTGCCATTTTTCATTTCAGTTTAGACTTGGGATTTATTTTTCATTGCACTAACCCTGTGGCAGTCATTTCAACTTAGAAAAGCAAGTATTGGTAGGGCTGTGAGGCCTCTAGGACAAATCAAAAAAAAATTAGAAAATAAGGCAAGATGAGACCTGAACTGGTCATAATGTCATCCTCTCAACACCAAGGCAGCCTGGTACTACCCTTGTCTACCTAACAGGTTCTTGAAGCCTCCAAAGATGGAGATTTTATACCTCCTTGGGTAGCCTTTTTCTTTAAAAGTTTCTCTTCGTGGTTAAATCCAAATCTTTCCTGCTGCAGTTTAAGTCCATGACTTCTTGTCATTCGTGAGTCTTCATGGAGATGCGTTTATTACCTTCCTCATGGTAGAAATAGTTTGGGTATTTCAAGACAGTTATCATATCTCCCCTCAATTTTCTCTAAGCCAGACAAACACGTTTCCTACATCTCTGCTCATTCTTGCTGCTTTCCTTGGCTCCTTCCATGTGAGTCACATCTTTCTGGAAGTGAGGTGCCCAAAAGAGGAGTCCCCCAGCCAAGGCCTCACTGCTAAGCAAGGCACGCAAATTGCTCTGTGTATAAACTACAACACTCCTGTCTATACATATTAATATCATTCATGTTTGCTGTTCCTCCCCTCCGCCCCCCCTCAGAGAGAATCATTTGCTGATTTGTCAGCATTTTGCTTGCTCTTGGCCCAAGACAAACAACTACATGGGTTGCAAACCAGGCAAGAATCAAACCATTGCTCTCTTCTGGCAAAACACAGCTAAATTCCAGTAAAAAATTCCACAGCAGCTGCCTACACTACTGAAACCCACTTACCTCAAAGCATGTAAGAGAAACATTCCCCTTTATAAAATCATACAAGCCATAACACCTCAAACTAGATTTAAGTCAAATAAACTCCGCATGGGTCAAGGTTAAACACTTGAAGACCTCCACCGGTGTTTGCTGTAAAAAGAGCAGTACCGTTTTCAGATCAAAGACTGATGTGCTCTACAGCAGAGCAGTCTCAGCAGTAATTCATGAGAATAGAGCAGTGAAAAAATAAAGAGCTCTCTCTGTTATTTGGAACACTAATATTGCCACTTTGATTTTAGGAATTGCATCCACGTGTTTGTTTCTAAAGACATTAAAGTTTAGGCAATGAGCATGCTACCTTAATTCAACCTCTCAAGCCATTTCAACATGAACTTACACAGGGTGAAAAGCCTATACATTAGGGTGATCAGGGGCAAATACTCAGGTGGTACAAGTCAGTCTAGCTTAAGTTAACTAAGACTGAGATTTTTACAACAGCTGACAATTAAACCACAATCTAAGAAACACATAAATCATTATATTCTGCCTAACATTCTCCTTTGTTATTAATCTAATAGACATTACAGGTGCCAGACGCACCTTTCCGGATTGACAAGACATTAACATTGTCAGCAAAACACCGAGAAGTGGTTTGAACCGTTGCAACGGTACGGCTGGATCTCTGCCTCCATTCAGTCCGATCAGACAACTTTTCCTATTCCCTCAAATCCCCCCTTACCTTTTGAGATAGTTTCTCCCATAGAGGATCTGCTGCAGCAAGGTGACCACGGCAAAGGCGCAGATGAATATGAAGAACAAAGTTCTGTTTCCCAGCAAATCCCGGCTTGACGAAGGGTCAGTGTATCCCATCCTTCTTAAAAGCCACTGAAGCTCTGCTGGGTAAAATTCAGTTCATTGTCGCTTTCATGCCCTTTTTGCTGGGAAGCAGAGGGGAACGCTTGCTGGCTTTTCGCTGAGCAATCCAAGGACAAGGTATCCCATTGTTTGGTCCTGCTGCCCCTTCCTTGCCCCTTTTGGATGTTAGCTCCGGGATTGTGCGCAATGGCTTGCTTCCACGGCAAAGTTTCCAGGAGATTCAGACGTGGGTAACATCTAAAATCATCTCTCCGAGCTCTTTCAGCGCAGGCAGCCTGTGCTGTGCAAGAGGCATTCTGTTCCCTCTAAGCCTCTCTTGAAAACCCGCTGCTAGCAATTATCTACTTCAATCCCATTTTCATATTCCAGATGGGGGAAGCTGCAAATAAACCAGAAAACTGCAGCCAATGGCAAACACAGGGCTCTGGCAACCCGCGTTGGAAACACATAGTCGTCAGCTCTTCTTTGCTTCTGCTCAGTGATTCCAACAAAATGCGCTCGCAAGGAGACGTGACTGGGGTGTGCTATTATTGAACAAGCATGTAACGATCATGAGGATTCCATTCAGTCCCCTGCAAAAAACAACAGCAGCAATCTGGTCAGGCTAGCAGGAAAGCTGCATTTTGTGTAGCAGCGTGCCGTCCGTACTGTGCCTTCGGTACTGTAGCATTTGCATGCAGAATGCAGTGCCTTTAGTCACAGACCGATCACTATTTGGGCTCCTATATTTCCCCTGGTTATTCCTCCAGAGTAAGCATAAGCAAGGTCACTGTGCATCTCTTCAAGGACAGAGCTCTCAGTTCCTGCATGCTGATTTATTGGAGGCTCTGAGTAGCCTCACAGGCACAAGGAGGGAGACGGCTTCTCAGTGCAGGCTCTAAGAACCATTCATTTAAAGAGACAAATATTCTGATTGTTCCTCCACCAGAAACAGTTCTCTTTTGAAAGGGCAAAGCAACAAGACCTTGTCCACGGCCATCATAACTCCTCTAAAAATCTCCCCATTGTCAGGAGAGGCTCGACTGAGCTCACAGGGAAATCAATGGGAGTTTTGTTGCTGATTTCACTGGGAGCAAAATCTGCCCCCGACCTCAGCTTCTTAAAACAAGTTCCAATGAAAGCTTTATCCATGAACGAAACGTCCTGGCTAGGAGGTTGTTTTGCCCCAATAACAGATGGGAAAAGGATTTTGACAACAAAATGTGGAAAAAAAAATCCTTTGTCTAAGAGAATGGGAAGATTTTTGTGTGAATAAATTTTCCAACAGTTAAATCAGCGTATGCAAAATGTCCTCGTGTGCCAGCAGCCCAGCCATACAAAGCAGTAAACAGGGACTGTGTCTGGACTTTGTCTCAGCTGTAAGTGGTGCTGCATGGGAAGAGGGGCCAAAGGTAGCTTTGCGCAACCCATTCAACCCAGTTCCTGTTGCCAGGGCTAGTCCTCAGTGTGACCTACGGCAATGCAGGAAGACAATCAAGGGCTAAAGCACACTTTGCCTTACCTAATTTTAAGCAACAAAAGTATCAAAAGTGTTTAAGGCAGGAACCTGGTCACCCTGAACTCCTGCAGGCAGGAGCCCCCAGGGGAGAGCAGCCCTTCAGACTCCCTTGACTTTGTAGAGAAGGTATAGAGAATCCAGCTGCTGATACTTTCTTCTTCCGTCCCTTCCAAAGCTCCCATGCATGCATTTATGAACCCTGCTAAATGCTTCAATTATCACCTGTGCATAAAAAAAGAGTGGTCAGATCCCAGGTCAGATCAAGATTATCCAACCCAGTGCCTTGTCCCTGACAGTGGCCAGTGATAGATACCCTGGGAAAAGTAGAAGAAAAGTAGAAGAGGAGACATAGTGATACTTCCTTGGAAATGCCCTCCCACCACTATGTGGTTCAGGGTCTTCCTGAACCGGGGGAAGAAAAAGAATATTTTGATTAGAAAAATAACTGAGTTGGATGCACTCATTTGTACTGTACAGGGAATAATACACGTACCAGGGGACTGCAAATTAAATAGCGAAAGCAGTTTGATTCCCTCTTGTCAAAGTCATCAGCTCTAGGGCCAAACACGTTTCTTTTAACAATCAGTTCATGAAAGCCCACAAGAGTGTTTAGGAACCATACCGTTTAGATGGACCTAATCACATATCCTTCTCAGTAACAGGAAAAGCAACACGGCCATCAGCAATCCCAGGTTGGGACCCAAGATACTACAGAGGCAGGTTTATATGGGGAAGCTGAGAAGTAAGGTAAGTAAGGACAAATCTGAAAGAAAAGTTACTTAATGCTTTGATTTGTTGCATTTTTACCGATAGTTTTGAAAATAATCTCCCAGAAATTTGTCTCAATTGCTCCAGGAGTTATTTTATAATAATACCAAAGTATCGGCAGGATTTGGCTACTTATGGGTGTGATGCCAGTTTTGCAGATTTTAAAATCGCTTAGGTTTTGGTGAAAACACTTTCAGCCTTTCTTCCTCCAGTCCCCTCTATTCAAAGTGATTTTTTCTTGACATATCTGTGCTGTAGTGCACCAAACTCATGAGCCTAGCAGCCATTCTTTCTCCTGGATGGATGGTCAGCCTGAGCTGCAGTAAACAGCCCAGAAGCACCATGTACTCTCAGTCAGTCTTTGATTTTCTGTGCCCTCTCATCCTTCTCTGCTATACCAGAGCTGGCCAGAAGATAAAGTACAAAGATATATATTGTAAGTGGAGAGGGTTTTCTGTGCTAGGTCTTGCAGAGACACCATTCTCAATGCCATACGCCTTCAGCCCAGTACTACAACTGATACTACAACTGCAGAACTGGAAGCAGAGCAGCTCTGTGGAAACATAAAGAAATAGGATGTCTCTATCGACAAATTTTCAAAGGATGCTCAAGGTTGCCTGCAATATTTGTTGTGAGTGAAAATAGTTGCAAGGTGCATGCCGAAAGGCTGAATGAGCAATGCCAGCACTCCTTCCCAGGGACCCTTTGAAAGGAGTTCGACTTGTCAGCTACAGCCTCTTTGAAAGCATCAGGCCTCTTCAGAGAACAATTTAAAAATTTTTAAATTATTTTACACCCTGCACTTAAGCAAGATACGGGCAACAAAAGACCTCCTCCAGATTTCAAGAAGGGCTTGGGGAAAAGGACATCACGGTAAGTTGTGTTGCAAACACAGATTTTCTGGGCATGACAGGGCCTCAGGTGCTGCGTATAGCACCGACTGCTCGTCACGTCAGCATTGACCCTGCAACGGGCAATGTAGCTACAGTGACACTGGTAACATACAGGGAGTCCAGGCCACATCACCCTATGCCCCAGTCAGCATCATGCCAGAGCACAGGAACCCAGTAAATAAGATCTCTTCCATCACCAGAGGATGAAGTATCACTTAACTAGAGCCAGCTACTCAAAATACCTCTTATGAGATGGTGAGAGAGAGACGGATAAGCTGCATGATATGCACAAAATACCTCAGAAAGGGTATTCCTATATTGTTTCTTGGAGTATAGACTTCAGAGGCTAAAGAAAAAATGGCAAAATGGAACTGCTCATAGCCAATCGTAATAGGATGCTGCCAGAAGCAGTCTGTCTTACACATTGCTGGCCTTTATTTGTTGTATGTGAGCTGCTTGATGAATATCATCGGAGGTAATCTGTTACAAGAAACTCCTCCAGCCTGAGCAGTGAGACTCTGAGCCCTCTAACACACACATGAATATGCTCCAGACAGTGATACTCTCCAATGGGAGCTCATTGTTTGCTCTTAAGTCCACATGAAGCAGAACGGAATTAAAAAAAAAAAAAGTTAACATTGAATCTCAAAGACAAAGAAATCTTAGCTAACCACCAAGACCATGTTTCTGAAGCTCCACACACGAGCTGAAGTAGCAAAAGGACAAAATCTGGTCGGAGTCAGACTCTACTTCTCTTGTACAGGGAAAAGCACCTCTCTCTGCGCTGAAAGAAAAATATGCAGCCCTTAATTCTAAGGTGCAGTTTATTTTTTAAAGCAAATGAAACAGAAAAATTCACTTCTGATGGGCAGGTCTGACTGGGAATTTCCTTAAGTACCTTTCACTGAACCTGTCATCTGAATTGGTGTTTGACTGATTATGCATTCTAATTTTAGCTGAAAGCAAGGGCATTTAGTATCTCGGATAGCAGGATCTGTCTGCCGGTTGTTTAAATCACAGTACACATAACTGAACATGTTAAACTCACAGTATTGTACTGGTTCAGAGTAAAGCAAAGCAGGCTTTATGTTCCCCTTCAGGTTTTTTTATCTCCCTGCCTGTTCAGCCACTCTCCACTGTTAGGCAGATTAAAGGAATTCACACACAGCATAGCAGGATACTATGGGCTGTAAAAGGTTTTAGTGGAACACTTTTTACACCTCATTTTTTCCCCTAAATTCATATTAAATTAAGTCTATTTACAGTTTCTACAATGCTTGTGTCAACTGCTAGATCCCTGATCTTGCAAAGCACTGGCACATAGGTATATGCCTGGAAGGTTCTGCTGAATATGAAACTCATAAACATATGCTTATCAATATTAATTCTTTTGCAGATACAAAACGTGAATTTATTACCATAATCTAGTGGTTAACACAATGTCTAGTTCCCCATCACTGCCACAAATCCATATGTCTTAAACTGGGGTATTAAAGGAAGCTGAAAGGATTCAGCTAAGATGCAAACATTTATTTCCTCCTGAGTTGGGCTAAGCCACGAGGGGATGGCAACACCGACATTGGCACCAAGCCTTCTACCTGTGGAGCTGCCTGGATTGGAGGAAGTATCCTGAAGATAGCATATGGTCTGTACACTGGACATACATTACATCATCTATTGAATCATGACCAGTTTCCTTGTTGTAGTTATGGGTCACATAGGCACTGCAGAAAAAATGACCTCGGTGCATAAAATATCCCCCTTTTACACTGCTGACACCATCTCTGTTGGAAAAGAAGCAAGGTCTTCCTCTCGCTGGTAGGAAGCCTCTAATGCAGAGGCTGCCAAGGCTAAAGTGCTGCACGTTAACTATTAATGGCTCCTTACAGCAGGGCTTGCTAAAACGTATCACAAAGTGCAAAACTCAGCTGGGCTCAGTGCTAGGGGCAGCTTGGCTTCCTCAGTGGCATTTCCAGATTCCTAGAAAATATAGGAATCTTAGCATGATTGTGATGATCCTGTACAGGCTCACAACAACCCTGGAAATAATTGAGAACGATGGAAGCTCAGTTTCTCTGCAAGGAAAAAGGACCAAATTGCTTTTACGTGAATCATCTGTTAAAAGCATTAGCTTGATTTCGGAGCACTGCATGGGAGCCCTGGATTTAGCACCAAATCAACAGGACTGAGACGTTGGCAGAATCATGGAGGGGTCAAAGGGTTTCCGTGGCCAATGTTTGCTCTCAGATTAGGAACATGATCCTGCCTCGATCCCAAGCAAGTCGTAACTCCCACCTAGTTCATCAAAACCAAACTTAAAACCTTCTTGTGAAAGTCTGGAAAGCGCTGGAGTCAGTGGCACTCGCTTTACAAGTTTAATGGCAGTTGAAATTTTTGACATTTCTCTTCCCTGAAAATATCCTAGCATTAACACTGCAATGAACAAGTATTTCCCATGGTCAGAATAAGGATCACCATTATCTAATGCTGAAAAACCCAATTAATAATTATTTCACTATTTTAACAATACATTTTTACAGCAAAAATAAAAATGTTGATCTGAGATATTTTAAAAAATGTAATATGGCATATAAAGTTAGATTTACTTCACAGAGACAATGAATCTGATCTTGGAATACGTTTTGCTGTGTCACTGAGTACTACTAATCAGAAGGGGAGTAAATATGAAAGTGAAGATATGCCTCTGAATAATCAGCTAATTAAGTACTTCAGAAATGTTACACTATGCTTATAATCAAGATGTAGAAGAGACCTATTGTAGAAAATTATTTAGGAAAAGTTACCTTTGCCTTTTTACCCCAGTTCTGCATTGATTTTGTGTTCGAAGGAATG
Source organism: Egretta garzetta (assembly GCF_000687185.1). NCBI lineage: Eukaryota > Metazoa > Chordata > Aves > Pelecaniformes > Ardeidae > Egretta > Egretta garzetta. The sequence continues at coordinate 2,113,079 of NW_009270001.1, read as the reverse complement.
AAGTGTGTTCCTCTTGAATTAACTATCAGTTTCAATTCACGTGAACTTTCAAGCAGTCCAGACATTCAGCTTTCAAACCACTCCTCATGATGTCCTCCTACAGCACTGATTCCATTACTGACCACATGCCACAGGCAACAAGTGTTGTCTTGGGTAGACTACCTGTTTACCTGGGTTACTCTTCTAGGCAAAGCCAATACGTTTTCAGACACATCAGTGATTTTTTAAACAGTCCATTCTAGTCCTCGCTTAGTTCAGTCCGTGACAAAAATTATAAATAAAAAAGAAATACTCTACAGTATTCAAAAGTCCCCACTCTTCCTGAAACACATTTTATTTAGTTCTTCTGGCACTGTGTAAGTGCTCACTGGAAATCTGGAAAATCAACCCTAAAGAAAGAACGCTCTATCAATACAGTACTAGGCACATCTTTCTGCCCCTCTTGTAGTAGTGTGGATTCAGCTTTTAAGCTCTGCACAGTGTCCAGTCTGACCTGCATGCGGTTACCGAGATGGCTATTAAAAAGACTGGCGACCCTTTCAAATTCCTTCCTCTGGATCTGCAATCTGCCATGAATTCCTGGGTCATGCTTATCTGTATTAAGGTGGCAAATAGAGACCTCTCCTGGGACAGGACCGTGTTATACGCTGCCTGGGCGTTAGCAGGGCCAGTTCTTGCCATGCGAATTTATAATTTAAGCAGGCAAAGAAGGAAAGGGTAGTTGTGGGGGCAGAGGATTTGTTAGCCCCTTCAACAGAGAGCAGGAATTGCAATTTAGAGGTGATGTTTGACAGCATGCAACTTGCTCAGCCTGCAAACATGTAGTAGGATGCAAACCCAAGGTGACAATGGTCCATTTTGTTGACAAACAAGTCTGGGAGTCCCAAAGGGACAGCCAGCCACCCGGACTGAGAAACTCATTCGTAGACAGGGTCTGGATCACCCGTAACCTCTACCAGCAGTTTGAGCTTTGCTGGCTCTGTGAACGTGAATGTCACAGCACTATTACAGGCAGTGCTGACATGGGCATGGAGATTGAGGGCCGCAGCCAAAAGGGTATTTAAGCATCTTCCTCCTCTTGAAATCGTGAGAGTTAAATGAAAATCCGTGTTTGGCTGTCGGCTGCAGCGAATTGTCCAGGGCTACGATTCAGATAAAGGCTTGCAGTGAGATCTTAAACTCAACTAAAGCTTGGGGCTAGCCTGGGACGACTAGTGACCTAAACAAGGCCCTTGGGGAAATTGCAGCTGCCCATGACCCATGAGCCCCATTGCACTGGCATGAATCTAAAAACACTCCCCAGGCTGAAGGTAGCGATCCGTGCTTTCCCTGCTCACACACCCAAACATGCCATGAGCACGGCTGACATACTCTTAAAAGAATCACTAGTTATCACTAATGAATGTCAGACCAGACTTGCATCCTCCACAACATACTGCCAAGAAGAAACCCCATAACTAACCCCACTGACATTTCCACCTGCTTCCAGTGCTTACCTCTCTCTAGCGCAGAACCACCACTACAGCCTCCTTTCCGTCGGCCAGAAAGTTTTGCACATTTATCAGCAGTCTTTGGTGGTGGCCTTGATCTTTTGCTAGAGAGCCTGCAACAGGTTGTTTATTTAAATAGCTGAGTAGAGCCACTCGGTTGTGTTTTTTCTTTAAAAACCTAAAATGGGGAAGGCAGAGTGGTAGTTTATCCACAGCCTATTATTAATCTCCAACGTAGGGAGCTGTGACAGCATCTGGCCTACGGGATCCAGTGCTCTAAAAGCAGGCAGTAAAGAAATGGCTTTGACAGGGAGAGACATCCCCAGGAGAGCTCTCCTCTGAGGAGAGGAAAGCACAGCATGGCATTTAGCCAGAATAGGGTTTTTTTGCAGAACATTCCCATCGTCATCGCCTTTATTTAAACTTCATTTTCAATCAGCTTTTTTATTTTCTTCCAGGTGTATCCAGCAGCTTCTCCGGAGCAAAGAAGTTTGTGCGTGGGTTATTTTTCATGCAGTGTGGGTAGGAAGGTATGTGGGAACTGTTATTCAGTCACTTTAAATCACATGAAGCTGAAGCTTGAAAGGAAAAATAATAATAAATGGTTCAGATTGTCAGGCTCAGTGCAATTCTCAATCAATTAAAGCTTATTTTAGCATCAGGGCAGTTTATTTTTAAAAAGTTCTCCTGGCACTTTGATGCTTTCATGTTACTGCGTCGCTAAAAAGGTCTTGCTGGGAACAAATTACTCTTGGTAGAGCATTTTCTGAACTGCATTTTTAGTTTCTGTCAAATGACAATAAATAAGATCCACATGAGCAAACAGCAGCAACAAAATTGCTGGTGGCAGTGAGGAAGTAAGGCTTTGGACCTGGGTAAAGGAGGAAGATTAAGCTGGGATTCAAGCACACTAAAAGCATGGTTGGTTGGCCTCAGAGTCTACAGATGTATTCTTCAATGCCTCTAACTTTCAATTGTGATTCTGTATGTTGGGACATTAAACAGCAAAAAGTCACCAGTGAAGGTGTTCTATATCAGATAGTTGCTTCTTTCACAATTAGTTTAAAATTAAATATTATAGCTGCAATTTGGGTCCTTATTTTGTGACATTATCATTTCACAGATGTGGATGACACAGGAATAGCCAAATCAGTATTCCTCTTTTGCAAGCCATGCACCACTTAAGAAAATGAACCAGGACGCCAGTTTCCCACTGAAAGCTTCACAGGTCCAAAAGTTGGCCAATTGATGAGGAAAGGTCTTCCCTGATGTGATAACAAAAATCATAGCTTGTACTACTTGTGAATCCTTGCAGTCTATGAGAGTAGCTGGCAAACAAGAACAATGCTGTGAGTTCACCTTTGTCGGAATCACAGACAAAATATTTGCTTAATAAAAGGGGCAATAATCACACTAATTCTCCACTTTTTTTACTGTGAAAGAGACAAAGTTATTATGGAGATTATATGCTACACTGTTGCATACTGTCATTATACACCGGTTAAACTTTTGCTCTAAGGTTTAACAGACAAGGAAATTAAAGGTGGAAAGGGTGTATGAAGACTGTCCCTTACCTCTTTTTAATTTACAGCTTTCTAGCCTCCCACTTTCTCTTGCTTTTCCTCCTTCAGGCCTGCAGCCATCCCTCACAACACACTGCTCTTCCATTCAGTCCTCCCAGATGGAAAAATGCACCATATCAAATACAAAGCAACAGGGAACTTGAGGCCTTTCAGCGCAGCAGGGAACTACGGCATGGTCATCGATTTCCCTCTGACAGCTCACGTCCACGTGCTATCCCCTCGCCTTGGATACCACTACAGCTTTGGCTTAGAAATCCAAGGAAGGTGTAGTTCAGATCTATACATATAGCAACGATCCTCTTCGAGCAAAGGAAGGACATGCCTTTTTCCTCAATATTTCTCCTTCCATTTGATGAAGCAGAGGAATTGGCTGGTACTGCAAAAATCAGTACTTTCGTGATAAACATTGCTGGAGCGTGTCCAGAGAAGGGCAGCGGAGCTGGGGAGGGGTCTGGAGCCCCAGGCTGCTGGAGAGCGGCTGGGGGAGCTTGAGGGGTTCAGCCTGGAGCAGAGGACACAAGGGTTGTTGGGCACTGGAAGGAGCTGCCCAGGGAAGGGGTTGAGTCCCCACCCCTGGGGGGATTTAAAAGATGGGCAGCCAAGGTGCCTGGGGACAGGGTTTAGTGGTGGGATGGCGGGGGTAGGGGAACAACTGGGCTTGATGATCTTAAAGATCTTTTCCAACCTAAACAATTCTGTGATTCTATGATTGTGCTCTGGCACATGATCTTAGTTGAGATGGTTACCACCTTCACAGGAATACATACCTTGCTCTGGGCCACACACCTGGTAAATCTATGCAAGCTCTGACAGGCCCTACACAGAGCAGAGATTGCCTTTGAATGTTAAATACATACTTGAATTCACCAGCTGCTGCCTGGAACCAGCACGTCACCCTTCCCTAAAATATGCAGGAAAGCCATTAACTTCGCATTTCATGTCTGCTGCCCTTCCTTGCTAGCCCCACTCTCCCACCACGGCACATCTGTGCTCCAGAACTCACATGTTCCTGTTAAAAGTATTATCTTCCCAGCAGCTAGTGAAAAGTTACAGAGCTGCAAAAAAGTTACAGTCCAACAATATCCATCCACGCTGACTGCAAACGTCAGCTCCAAGTGTTCCTACCCCACTGGTTTTAATAGGTTATTAATATTGAAAGTAAGTGATTCAATTAAAAAATCATCAACTATTCCCTAGTTTGCTATTTCTGCAGAACCATCCAGTCCTTTTTTAACATAAAATTCTAAACTTCTTCCCAGCAGGCCAAAAGCCCAGTTCATCCTGATCCTCATCCCAGGGTGGACAACAGCTCTAACTATCCTTTGCTAATTAGGAGGAGGTTTGGGCTCAGCTCCCCATTTCACCAGGCTTCCTTCATGACTTCAGGCAGAGCTACGCCGCAGGGCTGAGATCTCCAAGCTGGCTTGGGAAGGCAAAACGGCGCTTCTGCGAAAGCGTGGCTGCTTCCAGCACTTGAACTGTGATTTCTGCATGCTGTGGTGGAGTCATCTACTGCTTGGTCCCCTCACCTTACACTCCATATGCCATGCAGATGAGTACCTTTATCCTCCTCAGCATCTCTTCCCTCATTTCTGAACCAGCGACCACTGCATTTCTTGGCCTCGCAGATATATTTGCAGGAGTAACACTGACAGCTGTACAAAGCTTTCCACTTAATGCATAAGGCAAAAAATCTCTTCTGCCTTTTAATATACGACTTAGCCTCAGGACTTGAAGAGCAGGATCCACCTGACTGGGCCCAGGATTCAGTTCCCTAAGCGCTGCCATCCTGAACCACTTGACATGCCCCAGGATCATAATGGTTACGACAGACAAGTATCTCACACAGCTCACGGGATCCCTGCTACAGTGGCAGCTAGGAAATCTAGGTATTAATAGCACTAAACACAGAGGTACCTGACTCCCACCGCTCCTGTATGTGCCTATAGCCCACCGAAACCCTCCATGCAGTTAGCTGAGATTTAGTCAATGCACTCCATGGAACCTAGCAGATCTTTTCATCCTAAAGTAAATTTCTAAGCTATGTCAAATGAATCACACCCTAAAAAAGCCTTTGTCTTTCCTGACTGTAATAGGAGCTTGGGATGATCAGTTCAGTTGCAGGTATCTGCATGGTGGATGCCTAGATGTTGGTGAGAGGGCCAAGAGTGAAAACAGCATGAAAACAAGTTGAAGTTAATGCCAAGTAAATAACATAGGGAAATGAGCTATGAATGTTTCCCCCTTAATATTTAATCCACTGAAACTTCCTATATTAATTCCAGTGAAACCATCACAGAAACTCACATTTCCTTCAGCCACCTGCCGTTGAAGGTGGCAAAGCCAGAGAATTTCACCTAGATTTCCAGTATTACTCTGGTCCTCTTTTTCCTCTCTCATAGCTACTGTAGATTATCATCAGCAAATGAATAAAACATTCTTTCGTGCGAGTGAAACAACATGTGCCAGCTTTGCTGCTGGCGTTCTGTCCACATGACTAGCACTCCCCTTTGCTAACCCTTCTTCCCCCTTCTACTATTAACCCTCCTCTCACAGGCAAAAGGGAGACAAGGCAAATCTGGGGAGTCGTGAGATTTCTTCCTCCCAGAAGGAGGAATGTAAAAACATTCAAAAAATGGTCTGGAGTGAGGAGAGGCGGGGAGTTACATTTCCAGACAATATAAGAAAATCAGATACTTTAAAATACTGTTTATCCTAGAACTGAAAGATTTTAAAAGCAACAATGAAATAATTTGAAACTATTAAAAGGAAGTGCCCAGTTATACCACACATAGCTTTTGGAAGTCCCTGCCATGTGGCAAATTGCTTACTGAGATTCAAAAACTCCTTTGACGACCCATGCAAAGGTAAGAGCATTGAGAGCCTCACAGATTGCGTATTAACAACCCAGAATCGCTGTGGGAGCCACTGAGAACTTCCTCAGCTAGGCTATTCCATAATCATCTGTTAGGAAGGTGGGAGACAGGAACAGCTTGCATGACCTGAAGCATTTATTATTCAACATTCCCTTATTTTCATGCCCTTCGCTAAGATGCCTGACCTCCAAGTTTCCCCACAGGGATTGCAGGGACCGGTGACAGGAATAAAAAATTTAAAATACTCACATTTGCATAATTTGGCCCCTGGATGAAATCTGAGAGTGAAATTAGAGAAGCTGAGGATTGTTAAGAGAATCTGCCCTGGTTTTTAGGTTCTGTTTCACCTTTCGGTCATCTCACCTGGCTACAGACTAAATACCACCTGCTATGGCAATAACAAATACAGCTTACTGGGGCTACAGTTCCTGGCATGCTGCTTTACTTGCTATGGACATTTCAGGAAAAGGAATTTAAATGCCTGCAAAAGAAATCTTCACTTACTGCACCATTTGAAGCACCCTCAAACAAGCAGCTAACAATTGGGTAAATGCCAGATTTCACTGAGTTGTGCCAGGGACGTGTTTGGCCATGTATTTTTCATTTGTACATCCCCCATAAAGTTGAATCATCGGGAAAATTCTGCATTACTGCTTAATCAGAACCTAAGCCAATACATGCTTAAATCAATGGGAGGCAATCTTGATTTCCAAGGGAGGAAGCGCAATCTAAATAATTTTATTATCAATTCAGACTCACTTTTTTTTGTTCTCACAGCAAAATCTACAGTGCAAATGGCTTTAACCTACCTCCGTTACCATCAGTAATAGAGATCCTTAATCCAGCAACTGGCCGACGGGAAAATTCTGCATTACTGCTTAATCAGAACCTAAGCCAATACATGCTTAAATCAATGGGAGGCAATCTTGATTTCCAAGGGAGGAAGCGCAATCTAAATAATTTTATTATCAATTCAGACTCACTTTTTTTTTGTTCTCACAGCAAAATCTACAGTGCAAATGGCTTTAACCTACCTCTGTTACCATCAGTAATAGAGATCCTTAATCCAGCAACTGGCCGAGTACCCACAAGCTCTTTTAAAGCCCCAGGGAAAGCTTAGAGAAATCCTGGGAAGCATCCAATATCATATTGGACTGATACGTAGAATAGCTATTTCAAGCTTTTTTCCCCTATTTGTTACCATGCTGGATAAAAAAGGGTATTAACTAATTACTTTAATTGCACTTTTTGTAGTATTTCTCATGGGACCTGGACTGCAGCTGCCTCAGCTTGATCCCATCTGGCTGGGGGATGGGAAGCTATTATAAAATGTGTTTTTCCCACAGTGAACAGGACTTTTTGTTGCAGCTGTCTTTTTGGAGGTGGGGTAGCTATTGGAAAGAGGTGTATTGCACATAAATGTTCCCTGGTTTGAAACTATCTAATAGACTCCAGGAGTAAACCTTCAATCAACTCCACAGGATCGAAACCAGCCTAACAACCACCCCACTTTTTTTTTTTTTTTTGGGGGGGGGAGGGGGGAACACACAATGATTACTTTTAAAAGAACAAATACCTTTGTGGGGCTGATGTCTTTAAAAAGTATTTATGGCTTTCCAACAAGAATTTTATTAGTTTTTGCAGGCAAAATATTGCAACTTTTTGGAGCAGTCATGATCTTGCAGGCGATGAATTATCTGCAACCAAATTAAGATCACTTATGGAAAAAGATGCTGTTAGGAATGGAGTGAAGGAAAACACCCCCACACAAACCTGATTAATCAAGTACAACTGGCAGCAAGCATGGAAGAGAGTGTTCTTTAGCAGACATTTTTTAGTGTAGATGAGTTTTTGCTTAGCTCCAAGTGATGTCATGTTTTCCCTACTCCCATTCCTGTTTCAGATCTTGTCAAAGGCTCCGTTGATACCTCAAACCTCACATGTCCTGACTTATTTTGCTTGGGCTCCAGTCTTTTACAGGTGCTTGGTTACAGTAAGAGAGAAGGTAATTGGGATCTTCATTAGCCCCCGGCAGGCTATTGCTGATAAAAATCTGCATTTCCCCTTGAAAATCCTGTTTGTGTTAAAGATGAGCTACATCAGTATAACGGGCACTGAGCTGAGTATAAGGCATTCCCAGGAGCTGGCCAGACCCGGTTCTCCAGTGGATCCATGATAACATAACCTCCTGAACATGCTACTGGAAACCTCTGTGCCCAACTCTTTTGGGGTGGGCTAGAAGGTGAAGTTTCTCCCCCTCACAGTTATCATTCGATAGCCAGAAGTGGATATCACTCCTTCTCCATGTCTGATGTTAGGGAGTTAACATGTCCCGTCCCGCCATGTTATTTTAGTTCCTTTTCTGAACATATAACAGATGTGCCCAGAGCTCAGAAAAGGAGCTTTGGGAAACATTTCTGTTTTTTCACTAAACAAATTCTGACAAGTCGAACATCCAAAGTACAACAGCTCCCTTCCCCTCTCTGACCTCTGCCTCCCAGCTTGGGGAGGCTGTCAAAGGCCTTTTTACCTCCTCTCACATCTTCTGCATCCACAGCCTGGTCTGTGCACTGTGTTACCATTTGCATGCTACCCTGGGGCAACACAGCATCTCCTGACTCTGGAAGAGACTAAATTATATCATTTTGGGTACAGAAGGGGTTTTCTTTGACTTCCCTACATGTGAGTAGTTGCTTAATGAAAGTGCAGCATCTGGTCTAACAGGCCCTAATTAAAAAAATATAAATAAAATACCACTTTCTCAAACATTTCCAACTAGCTGCTCCAGACTATATTATTTTATGGAAATGTTCATGGTGCACCAGGACAGAATGATTTTTTAATGGCTGAAGATAACAGGAAGCTGAAGTATTACAGGTACTACAACCTGGGATAAGCTGGTATTGCCAACGGAAAAAGCAAACCTGTCCTGCTCTCAGCTACCTGTCTTTGCTGTTGCACTGCTCCTTCCCTTGTACCGCATCGGTGTTTGCACGGACATGTTGTGACAATCAGAGAGGTAATCTAGTTTAGAATAAACCCAGCAGAGAAAGAATTTAAAAGGTTACTTTTCACATGGATCAGCTTCCCAGTCCAGATTCACTGCAGAAGCACACAACACTCCCAAAAACCAGGAGAGGGGATGCTACACAGGTAGCGTGAGCAGGGAAGCTGGAGATGAAGGGGTGAGAAGAACAGACTCTGTTGGCAGCTGTGCTGGCTTTTGTCAGCTGAAAGTGTTTGCAAAATGATGGTCTGAATAAGTGACTTGTGGCGTTCTCAAGCCCTGTTGAAATCTTTGGACAACATCATATCACATCTCTCTCTATTTTTGCACAGCACGGGCTGATTTTCCAACAAACCCAGCCTGTTCAAGTAGGCAGAAGGATAAAGACGTGTCACACAAGTGGCCAGGACAAAAAGCCTACAGGCCATGTAAAGATGGGGGATTTTAACTGCAGGAGAGCTACTGCCTCACTGTGTAACCTTGGGAAGGGCGCTTGGCCTCAATTTGCCTCAGCTGGAAAGCTGGTGGGGAGGGACGTGCGGGTGCACAGGCCTGACAGTGTGATGCTGTGGCTGAGCTAGGCTTTGCTGGATGCTGCGTAGCTGCTCGTGGGCAATTATGAACAAAATCACAACAGCGATGCTAGAAAGCTCCAGGCATCTTCACCAGATTCTGCTGGCCATTAATCCAGCAGAAGGCTGCTAATGGCATCTGATCGCTTTCTTTGTGCTACTGCCATTCAAGGTCACTCTGAAGGACAGAGACTCTTCTATATTTTACAGTGTGAGATTCAGGCAAAATAATAACCATGGGTTTCAGAGAACGAGTTCTCAAAATGACAATAAACTAACGAGATGTGAATTTTATTAAGTCTACAGCCATGAACTGAAAAGGAATAAACTCTTGAAGAGCAAGGATCTCTGATGATAAATGAAATACCACCTAGTGAGAGCGGATGAAGAACTCATCTGCGACACCTCCATTACTAAAAAACTTTAGAACAACCCTCTGGTTATGAACCCCACCCACTGGAAAGCTCTACTGTGGGTGCAGCTCTCGCATGTCCACCTGCCATCACAGCACATGGAGAAGGGCACACTGTCCACCAGGGAATTCACAACATACCTGTCTGCAGCAGAGATTTTCAATATGGGTCAGAGAGGGATGTACCAGCACAGAGTAAGGGCAGCCAGCAGCATGCTTCACATCATCCATGCATGGAGAGGACCAGACCTGCTGGCTCCAGCTGGACAAACTTGCGACACCAGGAGTTGGTATCACACTCAAAAGTCTTTTGGTCCAGCCTTTGAAGGTGACTTTAAGTCAGTGTGGTTACGCAGTGGTCAACCCTGGCTATGGCAGGTCATTATGGTTTGTTCCTTCCCAGCAAAGATAACAGACACATCATTCATTGCCTGACTTGAAAAGACCTCACACAGCAGTGCAGAGCCATTGACTTTAACTATTGCTCAAGTGTTGCCCTAATGTCAGAGGGTAACAGCTTTTTCTCAGTCAGGAGGGTCAGCTATCACATGCAAAAATTGCAAAAACAGAGCCAAGCTTGTGGGAGGAAAGATAGGCAGGATTCTGCCTATCTTGATGCTTCGGCAGCTCCTTTCAGCCTCAAGGAAAGAGTTAATCAGACTCAGAATGGATGGTGAGCTAACCACAGGGTTGGTTCGCAAAGAGATGTACCTTCCCTGTAGCTAAAGACAGCAATGGTGAAACTGTGTCACTCAGCATGCGTATCACTGCCTGCCTTCCTATTTGTCCTCAGGAGGGGTGAAGCTAGAAGCCCAGCATGATCCCTCCTGCCCTGTGTAAAAGGAAAGCCCCGAGGGAGTAGGCGTAAGAAGCTAGGAAGGTACCTGGAAGTCAGAGGCACCAGCTAAATGGCATGAACTAGCCAGACTGAAAAGTCCCACATCCTATGGAACAGCCCTGATCCAGGGCTCGGTTAGGAACAACGTCTCAGCTCTGCCCAGATCTCTTAAAAGCACATTTTAAAACACCTAAAAACTGGGGGGGTTTATGACAGACTAGTGAATGTCCAGAGGGAAAACTAACCAGCTTATACAGTGAGTCTCACTATTTAAAGTCAAACAGAATTTTTCATATGGCTTGCAGTCAAAGGAGGATCCAAATGGTGCACTGCATCCTACCTTCACAAGTACATAGGACAGCAGTGTAGTCGAGAGCAAAATTTGCTTGGAAAAAAGGAGTGAACTGGCCATTTGAATCCCTGCTGTAAGCATTCCTGATTAACCACAGCTGATGGTTTCAGAATAGTAGGTCTGAGGATTAAAGTATTATGTAGGCTAAAAACACCACGTCACATCTCCAAAATTACTCTGCTTTGTATCATTTAATGCTCTGCATGCTCTTAGCATCAGTTCTTAGGTCCTCATTCACTAATGGGAACTTCCACCTCAAATCTAATTAATGGTTAGGGTTACTCACTCTCAGAGGCTTTTATAAGAGATTCTGCCTCCAACTCTGCTTTATCATATTTTCTCATTTGTACTCTTCAAATCCCACCTTAATGGAGTCCCTGGGAACCAATGAATGTCCCACATGTAGATTAAAAACTACGTAATTCTTAAAATAGTAATGCAATGCAGTGTCCATTCACTCAAATATCTTAATTCTAAATAATATAGCAGACTATCAGACTACCTTCTGACACAAAAAAAAATTGCATAAAAATGTACCCAGCTCCTAAAGTTCATGATCCAAATGTCATCCAAAGAGACCTGGAAAAGCTGTAGAGGTGGGCCTGTGTGACCTCATGAGGTTCAACAGGGCCAACTGCAAGGTCCTGCACCTGGGTCAGGGCAACCCTCAGTACCAATACAGGCTGGGGGAAGAAAGGATGGAGAGCAGCCCTGCCAAGAGGGACTTGGGGGCACTGATGGATGAAACGCT
>NW_009270001.1:2100338-2101167 GCF_000687185.1 Egretta garzetta | reverse complement strand
CCAGAGGAGGGCTACTAAAATGATCCGAGGGCTGGAGCCCCTCTGCTCTGAGGCCAGGCTGGGAGAGTTGGGGGTGTTCAGCCTGGAGAAGAGAAGGCTGCGGGCAGAGCTGAGTGCGGCCGGTCAGGGCTTAAAGGGGGCCCAGAGGAAAGGGGGGGACAAGCTTTTTAGTAGCGCCAGCTGTGACAGGACAAGGGGTAATGGTTTTAAACTAAAACAGGGTAGGTTTACACTGGCTATAAGGAAGAAATTCTTTCCAGTGAGGGTAGTGAAACCCTGGCAGGGGTTGCCCAGGGAGGTGGTGGAGGCCCCATCCCTGGGAACATTCCCGGCCAGGTTGGATGGGGCTGTGAGCAACCTGATGTGGTTCAAGGTGTCCCTGCTTCCTGCAGGGGGGTTGGACTGGGTGACCTCTGGCGGTCCCTTCCAACCCAAAACATTCTATGATTCTTTTTACATGTCCAGCTTCCAGAGTTCAGGCACTAGCCTGCTTTACCTGTGGGTCTTTGCTCTGCTTACTGCAAATAATAGAAATTAAATTTTCTGGGTGTCACATTATACAGAAATAGGAAAAAAAAAGCATATTGTATTAGAAGTGGCAAATAGTCTGATTCATGCTCAATCTTGATAGCATTATTTACATATATATCTAATTAAGGATATATATTATGCTTTTTCTGAACTGAAATTTAAAAAAAATTAAATCCAGCTTCCCTTCTGGTGGAAACGTGCACTGGCTCTTGCTATGGGCTTGCTCAGAACATGTGTGTCGTCTGTGAAATGCAGAATTCATTTGATTGAACGTTAGCTCTCTCAGCTATAGATCTCT
>NW_009270001.1:2091925-2100311 GCF_000687185.1 Egretta garzetta | reverse complement strand
GCTGTAGCCAGCAGATGAAAACAGGCATCTCCAGAAATGTTTCATTGCTTTTTAAGGTAGACAGACAGACAAATCAGCCATTGGGTGTGCTTCTCTTTCCCCACGGACTACAGAAAGTGTTTAAATGACTAGGTTAGACTAGAGATCTAGCTTCTTTACAACTAAAACTAAATGAGATTAATCCCAGCTTGAGTCAAAGCTCACCAAAGACAATGCAGAAACTGCTATTAACATTCTTGAACTCTGCTTTTTTCCATTACTGAGAGGTGAATAAGGCCTCATTCACTTCCTTTTGACACCTCTGTAGCTACTTTGACTCCTGCTCAATACCAAAATAAGGCACCATGAGTTTACACAATGACGCAGAAGAGCAGATACATGTGTGTGTGTATATATATCTATCTATATATATATACACCATATGGTATATAGAGAGAGGTAGGTAGATAGATAGATAGATAGACAGACAGACAGACAGACAGATAGATAGATATCTGGCCATAGGAAATACATTGCAGCCTCCTCCAGCACTATGTGCCACGATATCGCTCAGCCTTCCTCTGTCTTTGTAGTCCGGTGTCTGGGCTGAGCTCAGTCCTCTGGTAAGTGAACTCCTCTGCCCCTGATCTCCAAGGTGGCCTGGTGCCCACAGCACAGATTTATCTGTAGAAAGCTTTGCACCCAAGCCGTGGGCAGGTTAAGGCATGCAGAGATAATGTGACTTGCTCAAGACCCTGTAAGGCGGAAGAGGCAGAGCCAAGACTACAAGACCTAACATGGACTAAACCCGATGTAAGATGACATTGTCACCCATCCAAACCACCTTCCTTCCCTCTTATATCTCTGTTTTAATTTCTTTCCTCTTTTAAAAAGCATTCTAGTTGTTATTGGTAGGGAGAGAAACCCAGAAAACAGGATGCTTTCATCTAAAGATCATGATTTCATTTAAATGTCATTAATTAAAATTTCATCATCACTTAAAAACTCCTGGAAGAAAGGAGATGTCTGAAGTTGGAGAAGCTTTATAGAATGAATGGTGAACACGGAAGAACAGACCAGGAGCATCAATACTGGCCAAATACTCTCTGAGTATGTAATGGGAACTAAGATCAGGGTGACATGTCTACTCAGCTCAAAAGATGAGATTCCTTGGCTAAACTGGGATGCAAGCTCTTAATCATCGAGCCAAACACTCATACAATAATAGATTAATTTACGATGGAAGGAATTTCTGGAGGTCTTCTAGTCCAACCTGCCACTGAGAGCAAGGCCTACTCTGAAATTCTGACAGGTTGCTTGGGGTCTTCTCCAGTGAAGTTCTGAGTACCTCTAAGGATGCTGATTCCACAGTTTCTCCTAGCAGCCTCTTGTAATGCTTGAATGAATGTTCCCAGGAGCCCATTTAATAAATTTGCTTTGAAATTCTGCAAAACTTCAGCAATTTGTCTCTGGGCAGATTTTCTTTCCTCTCTATCTATTTATGTAGCATTGCCAAAAATTAATCAGCAGTGAAAAAAAATCATATGAAAAATAACTTGCTAAGTGACCCAGAAAATCAAATGAGTTTTGAGGTCTAGGACCACAAGCAATTTGCTTTCCCCCCTAACTGAAACCACTTTTTTTCACATAATAAAAAGCACTGCAGGTGAGATTCATTTACCTAACTAATAATACCTCTCATTCTGTTCTAAGCCTTAAGAGATGTCAAATGCTTAGATGAAAAGCAGTAGGAGCCATGCCACCTTTGCTGAGCTCAAAATGTTTTGCAAGAAAGTACATTCCTGGTTTTCATGTGATTTTAATTCCAGAGCTTAGGATGCTAAAAGCTGTGGATTACTCCAACATTTAACATGGCAATATTTTGGGGTTTCATCATAAAGAATATAAACTTCTTCCAAAACAGATCTATTGAGGTGTGAAGGGGATAGATACCTACAATACTTTGAATCTGCTCTTTGAAACTGATATTTTCATTATTAGCAATCTAACTGGAAAGCATATCGATTCAGCTGCAGGTCTAGGAAGCTGCCCATGCAAAGAAAATTCCACCAGCTGTAGTCTTATTTCCAAAAACTAGATATCCATTGAACTGGAGGTTCTTAATGTGTATAGGGTTATCTTGACATCAATACAAACATAGACATCCACTAAAACTGAATGGTATTTGCTTTTCTTTTCAGAACAGAATGTTGCACTCTAGAAATGTCATGACTGAAGTAAGGAAAGAATATTGATAGATACAAACCCCTTACTAGGATACTGAAAAATATATTGAAATTGAAATACTAAGAGTAATAGAATTTTTAGTCTAGCTGTAAAATAAGTATGATTTTAAAATAAGAAATTGCTTTAAAAGAGGAGATAAGAGTTAATAGTTTGGGAACTACAAAACACTGAACACTTGCCAGGATCACGTGGAACATACAGTCACTCCAACGAAGATGATCATGCACAATTTTTACACGTAAAATCACTTATAGGATATTGAGAGAAGCAGCAGCAAGAACTGATAACTGAGCATATAGTTCTCACATTGCCAATAAAAACAGGCCAACAGCTATTTCTTCTCAGATCTCAGGTCATAGAGTCATAGAATCATAGAATCATTTGGTTGGAAAAGACCTTTAAGATCATCAAGCCCAACCATTACCCTAACCCTGCCATCCCACCACTAAACCCTGGCCCTAAGCACCTCGGCTGCCCGGCTTTTAAATCCCCCCGGAATGGGGACTGGACCCCTTCCCTGGGCAGCCCCTTCCAGTGCTTGACAGCCCTTTCATTGAAAAAGTTTTTCCTAATGTCTAACTTGTCAGGATATATATAACTGAGTTCACAAATTAGGACTGCTGATTTGCCCGGTGTTACAGGTCCAAAAAGAGGCATTTTGCTAAAAGCACACAAGTAGCTAAGAATGCAGAAATATCATCAGTGTTTAAACTTGTCACACAGAAAAGCTCTATTCTAACTTAGCATTAAAGGGCAAAGACAGTAGGGTGAGATTTCACTTCAGAGGTTGTACTTCTCTTTCTGTTCTTGAAAAAGAGAGCTAAAAGCTCCTCAGTGGGTCTGCATCCTCACTGGTACGACCCTGAGAGACCCAGTGAGATTTTTAGTAAGCTATTTTTCTTGTGTCAATTAAAGCTGATTTTCTTAACAGAGACTGTATTGACAGTTATAAGCAATAAATTTAAATACTTTACAACAATCCTTTCACATCTTAATATCCAAATAGTAAGAATCACACTCTTGAGAGATTTGTAAGGCAAATACATCCTAATCCTTTGAGGAATTGTTGGACAGTTGATAAATGAATGCTAAGGGTTATAACTGACGATGATGAGCAAATGCAATAAAAAGTAATTTTCTTGGTCTCTGACTCTGAGTCCCATTAGAAAAATTCACCTGACCTGCAACACCACCTCTGGCACCCTCTTTCCCAGTGATGAACTATTGATTACCTCTGTATTCTGTCACTTTCAGTGAACTAATAAGCCTTCCGCATTCCAATCTGAAAAACACCTTTTAAGGAAAAGCTGGCCTGAAAAGGTGCTAGAGGTAAAATTAGCAAGCTGACATTCCCAGAATTCAATAAAAATGGGTTATTCTAATTAAATCCTATACCGATACTGTCTATGGTACCAAAGCTGTACTGATTCAATTGTCAAAGCTCTAGACAGTTAGACTTGAGCTCTAAAAGCTATCTGGCAACTTTGCAACAGCTAAAGGTTATCCCTTCCTTCATGCATGGCTCCCCAGGTATCATCCAGAATATATCGTGTCTATGGGTCAGAGAATAAACAGCTGAACTATTTAATGAGATAGACTGTTTTCCATTTGTCCAAGTCTCCTTTCCCATGTAAATCCTGGAGGTCAGAGTTTCCTGGCTGCATCTCCTTCATCACATTCACTGCAGTTGGTGATAGATCTGCAAATATCACACAACATTTTACTGAGAATTCCCTGGATCTTGGGCAACCTAGCATTTTCCAAGCACTTCTATGCCTTTGAGAGAAGATGCTATATAAATGCAAATACTGACTACTGCCATTTTCTCACTTTCTCTGACAAGAAAACACTGCTGTTTTTCAATACTTTAGAAATATACACTTGTGCCTGAAATATGAAGGTTTTTTTATCTAAAAATAAATTAATATTACAGTAAATAGCATAACAGCCAAGGATAAAATCACTCTGCAAAAGCAGATGTTTTCTCTGCCAAATCTGTAAGAATTTAGGTCTGGAGGAAACCAACACTGGTGGTCAAAAATTCCTGTAGTCTTTAAATACCTTAGTCAAAAACAGTTCCAGTCTTTCAAAACAACAATGTATTCACATATTCACATGCTGTAGAAACCTTAGAATTAGTCTAGAAACACGTTTAGGTGCTTCTGTACATTGATCCTAAACGAAGCTTATTTTTGCCCTGTCCATTACAAAATTCAGATCATTTTTGAGCAAAAATCAAGTTTTTTGGTTACTGTTAATTTAAAACACTACACCTGATTACTCCATGAAATACCCCATTCTTGATAAATCTGTGAAAAAGTCTTTCAAGAAGGTAGTTATGTACATAAGCATCCTGGTCTCCTGCCCAGAGACATGGTGCAAAACAGTGCTGAGCACAGGGCTGGATGGGTGGCTGGAGAGTCATTTAGTTCTTCAAAGCAGAGCTGTAGCAGGACACGGGTGATGCATCGTGCCTCTGTAGAGCAATTAATCGCAACTACTGCAGCCTGAGTTTGCGGTTTCTGCATTCCTTCAGAAATACCCAAGCATTCTTTTTTGCCCATGAAACAAGTGCAAAATTAAAGCAGCTGCATTTTCTCTACTGGGGTTTATCTGGGAAGTTCTGGTTTGTCATTTTTTGAAAGCTTGGCTTTTATCTTTTTCTCTTTTCTGTCATGTTTCAGCACTCTTAAAAACCTTGTATGTAATTAGAGCGTGTAATGTCAGAGAGGTGCAGTGCTGCTAGCAGCCCCCCCGGATGCGAGGGGAAGATTCATTATTGCAATCTCTCAGCATATAGGATCTAGTATCCGCTGTATAGCGGATACTAGATCCTAGATAAGAGATTTACTTGGAAACGGGAAATAAGATCTTAAATCTCTGTCTTCAAGGGCAGAGACAATGTCACATTTGCAGGGTCAGATGCTAAGACACAGGTTCCTTTCTTCTCCCATTCCCATCCCCACCCTGGATGATCCGCACTGCTATTTTGTTTAATGGGGTCCGGTATGACCTGTAGCCTCAGCAAATGCCCTGATCACTCATCCCTAAAACTCCCGCTCGTGCTCAAATGACTATTCATTTGATTAACTTGGCAGCATCTGCACAATGCTCAAATACTATTTAAGTAGCACAGGAAAAAACACCCTGCAACCCCAGAGAAGTCAAGTTGAGGCAAATCATATCTGAGTCAGATTTAATAGGACTTAATTTGACTTCTGATTTGTTTACACTTCATCACACAGTCAGTTTCGATTATGATCCCTCTTTATTTCCTGCTTCTATAATTCCACGCCATTCTGTTAACATATGAAACTATTATTAGAGTTAGTTAAATACTTCAAGATTTTTTGGCAACTATGCTCAGTGCAGGTGTTAACAGCTTGCTAACACATCTAAAGGAAGCAATCTGAAGCACACGTAAAGTTCAGCAGCTAATTGCAAGTGATCTTTGGCTTGCAATCCCCCCTCCCATAACATGCATGCATATTACAGATGTGCCATGCCTATCTCTGAACTCTCGTTTTTCTTTATTTAAAAAAAAACAATCACCGTTTGAAAACGAATCCTTTTGTGTTTGGAGTTGATTCGCAATTTTTAACAAAGCTTTTAGATTAATGCAGATCACTATGGAGCAAGATTTCCTGTAAAGGTTTGCACAAATGTATCGGAAGCGTGCTGTAGAGAGAACAGCACATACCATCTGCAAGAAATCCAGCCAGACCAGGAGAGCAGCAGCAACCAGACGTTTTCCAATCAAATTACCCCTTATTTGACTGTGATTACTTATTTACCTTCCACAAGTGCTGTGGCTGCCCTCCCATTATGCCAGATTGCCCCTTTCTCTCTGTTTCTCCTCCACTGCCACTGATGGACTCCTGCTTCTTTCGCTCTTTGAATCGCGGGCTGTCCCCCTCTTTCACCTCCCCTAAGCGTCAAGCCAGATCCAGCCTTCACCTCTGCATCACAGACAGCTTCCACCAATGCTGGGTTTCAGTTTCCTCCTGATGTCAAGTTTCAGCCCAGCCCACGAAACCCACCCCCTGCCTTGGTTCTTGCATCATGAGCTGGAAAGCCCTCCTATGCTCAAGACTTTGTAAGGCGTGTTTGCAGGGAAGCAGCAGTTTTATTCACTCTGTACTTTATGTCCTATTTCTTTTGCAGTTCTTCTCTCTTATTTGACAAGAAACAGCTGTTTGTATTGGGGGAAGCCTCTTTCTTGAGCTAAATCCTTGCCTTTGCTGGAAACAGCTGTTTCACTTGCTCCAGTGGCACTGAAATCCCCTGGAGTCAGTACAACTTCTCTAAGGAGCATTTCTACTATCAAGCTTTATTTCTGGATCTAAAAGAAGCATTTGGACTATCTCTGAAGAGGTTTATTTCTCTTAAATTATGAACAAGATTCTAAACCTAAAGTTCTAAATCAATGCAACTTTTTATACACATGACTGCTGAAAAGCAAAAAAAAAAAAAAGGGGCAGAAGACATAATTTTGAGTTAAACGCTGAATCTACAGGTTAATCCTGCAAACTGTCTCCTAAGTAACTTGACTCAAACACTGACCTGTTTGGGGCCACTCACATCAGTATAGTGGTAACACAGAATAGGTGAAAATTTGCAGAATCTGGGCTATTAGATTAATAGCTAATTGAGGCCAGGACAGCCTGCTACTATTTGTTTAACCCACAGCACAAACCAGCTTTCTGCTCCTGCTACAAGCCTCCAGGTCGATCTCCAGTAAGACTGAACAATAACGAGAGATTGCTGATGACATCTGGAGCAATAGCCCTGCCTTATCAGCTCACCATCACATTTTACATCTCAAATCAGGTTTGAACTTTTAAAGCTGGATAAATGTGCAAGCTCGGTTGGATACACTCACATAGATAAGATAATGGGGAAGAAGTTACATTGCAGGACTTCTCCATTTCTGGTACAATTTGCGATCTCTGTAATTCTGTCATGACTTCTCAGTTTACTTGACATTGCCACTTAGAAAGTGCTTTCCCCAAGCTCTGGGCAACTCGTTCTGATTAAAATACACCACCATTAAATCTGGACTCTGATACAGTGAAATTAATGACCATACCATACTCCAACCTTCCCATTGGTAGACTAGAACTCCCAAACCAGATACATTTGCGGGATTCCCTGGGAGAAAAGGGAATAGGAGGGATAAAATGTTTCTCTGCCACCAAATGTGCACTTGATGGAGAAGAGTCAGTGGTCACAAGGAGCTCCCACCACCCTAGGCCCCAGAATAAACTCACTTCAGAGCCCTATAGTTTATGGGAATGTTACTATCAGAATTGTGGGCTTTATCAGAATTGTGAAGGTTTTCAACATATGTTTGTCCTTGTGCTTTTGCTCCTTACTGTGTTTACACTTTCAGAAATATGACTTCATCCTTTATTTATCACCATCTCCACCACCGGATAACAGCGGGCCAGCAGGAGATGGACAGAAGGGATTATAAATTCCTTAAGGTGACGTTTCTGAAATTTTCAGAATTTTGTTCCCTCCCACAGAAAAGGCAGTAAAAAAGGGAAGGGAGAACAATGGTTTCATCAGATCCCAAGGATCAAAGAGAATGGCAAGTCCAGACTAAGTATCTCGAGTGATTATTCACTGAAAGAGATATCTC
Source organism: Egretta garzetta (assembly GCF_000687185.1). Taxonomy (NCBI): domain Eukaryota; kingdom Metazoa; phylum Chordata; class Aves; order Pelecaniformes; family Ardeidae; genus Egretta; species Egretta garzetta. The sequence continues at coordinate 2,092,441 of NW_009270001.1, read as the reverse complement.
AAAGAAGCAAAGCAGATTAAAAGACATAAATGTTAAAAGTGCTATAAAGGTGCATGGACAGGCTACTGAAGAGATCTGATGCTTATAAGCAGGGACAAGATGGGATCCTACTGCTCCCAAGGGGTATTGTCATCAACACAGCAGTGTCCACTGTTGCCATTAGAAAACCTTGCTTCCTTCTTTTGCTCTGGTTGTGGAGCCCGTGGTATCCTGACCCCAGAGAAAAACATTAAAATAGAAACCACAATAGAATTAAAAACTCAGCAGATTGAGAGTGCTAATAGAGCACACGCTTGATGGGAAAGCAAGATGATGCTGCCATTTTGCTATTAATGTCGCAAATGACATTCCCATAAATGTTGCCAACTCTGCTCTGCTCAACATTTGTGAAGTAAGAGAAAGCATTTTGTCTAGAACCCCCGGTATCAATACAGGCTGGGGGAAGAAAGGATGGAGAGCAGCCCTGCCCAGAGGGACTTGGGGGCGCTGATGGATGAAACGCTGGACATGAGCCTG
>NW_009270001.1:2082931-2091874 GCF_000687185.1 Egretta garzetta | reverse complement strand
CCGGGAGCCCCTCTGCTCTGAGGCCAGGCTGGGAGAGTTGGGGGTGTTCAGCCTGGAGAAGAGAAGGCTGCGGGCAGAGCTGAGTGCGGCTGTTCAGTACCTAAAGGGGACCTATAGGAAAGAGGGGGACAATCTTTTTAGTAGGGCCATCTGTGTCAGGACAAGGGGTAATGGTTTTAAACTAAAACAGGGTAGGTTTACACTGGCTATAAGGAAGAAATTCTTTGCACTGAGGGTGGTGAAACACTGGAAGGTGTTGCCCAGGGAGGGGGTGGAGGCCCCATCCCTGGGAATATTCCAGGCCAGGTTGGACGGGGCTGTGAGCAACCTGATGTGGTTCAAGGTGTCCCTGCTCCTGCGGGGGGGTTGGACTAGATGACCTCTAGGGATCCTTTCCAACCCAAAACATTCTATGATTCTATGATTCTATGATGATGATGCCCAGTTCATTCAATCAGTAGGTACAGGTGTCAACAACGGCACTGCAGCAGGGCAGATAAACAACCTGATGAATGCCCTGCGCGCTACTGCTAAGTCACATCAGGTAATGCTCACAAGTTACTGCCTGGAAGCACAACTCAGACTCCACTTTATAACAGAATCTGCAACATTTATTTTGCATCTACTGTGCGTGAGTTTGAGTTAGTTTGCATTACTTTGCATTTTCAGCTTCTGGGGGGCAACAGGCAACACAGAGATAAGAAGGCAAGGCAAGGCAAGGCAAGGGAAAAGAGAGCCACAGCTAGTTTTAGGGACATAGTGAACAACCCGGTATTTCAGCCCTGTTACTTGCACTGTACTACAACCACACTGCAAAGCTGACAGATTACAGCCTTGCCCAAATATGCGTCCGCAACTTCCTTTCAGCCACGCTGGCAAACACAGCTTCAGGTTTCTGTTTGGACACCACAATGCAGAAAGCCTGTAGTGTAGAAATACCCTCAGTGCTATATGTACAGGGAACTTCGTAAGGGGTTAATCTTACTCTAAAGGATTTTGTGCAGATAGAAATCATAGAGGTCAAAGCCTAATAGGATTTTCAAAAAGGATTGGACAACGCAAATACCCACAGTTACATTAGAGATAATAGCTCTAGAGATAATAATGATATGTTTTAGGAGACATAAAACCCCCTCCAGCTTCAGAATAGAAGCCAGCCATTAAACTGCTTATGATGTCAGACAAACGTCCCTGCATGGGCTTCTTATGTCAAAGCTGCCAAGCGCCAGAGATTTATGCCTTTTTTCTCAGAAGCCACAAGCAACAGCCTCACTCAGAAACTGTATTGTACGCTGCCCTGATACTGCAAGATGACGCTGAAACAAATATAACCTCTTCTACTTTTTGCTATAACCTCTGATTACACACGTCTCTGAGGTGTTTCACTGGATTCCACAGAAACGAAGGCCCTGGGGATGTGAAGCTCTCTGTCTAGTCCTAGACATGCCTAGCCAAGCACAGCAGAGCAGGATGACAGGAATTTGGGTTTTGCTAACACTTCTGCAGCATCATGGCCTGAAGAGTGCACTGAGAAAGTTAAACAATAAATAATAAATTCTGAAATGCAATACTTTCCATGCGGTCACCTCCAAGGCTAGGAAGGAAGCCCTGAGACCCAGCCAACTGCAGCTCAGCATTACTGCAGGGGCACAAAAATTGGCTGAGGACCAGCTCTGTTTTTCTTTGGAGCAGCTACTGCTTCAAGATGAGGAGGAATTCCTTCTCCTGGAATTCCAGCATTCAAAAGTCTCTATTAAGGCCACTGAAATCCAAGCCTCCATAAAAAGGTGGTTCAGATAATTAATGAGGAAATTTTTCCTACCTCTCTTCTGTTTCTTCTGGGGTTCTTTCTGAAGTGGGACCTGATCTAGTAGGTAGTTTGACGATGGAAGGAGCACTCTATTCCTAGGCACAAACAGAATAGTTCAATATAAATTAGAACTATATTTGCCAGAGAAGACAAGAGAAGGAAAATTCACAGTCAGAGCTGGAATGTTATTGCACCGTATGCTTTCCAACTGCCAAGCACAACAGGGTCCCTCCACAATCCTTGCCTTACTGCACCCTCTTGTTTTTCCACCTGGAAAGACATATGGCAGTGCCTGAGAGAGAAATTCTCCCTTTTTATTTTTTCTGATGTTAATTTAACTTCCCAGCTTTAAAGGAACATTTGATTATGATTCTATGATTCTATGATTCTATGATTCTATGATTATGAAACACGCTCAGGCCAAGGATAACAAAAAGCTCCGTAACTATCCTATCACTCAGATAAGCAGAAATATTTAACAGCGGTGTTATTGTAGCAGTAATGCTTTTCACCTCCCCACAGTAGCTCCAAGAGAGATACCTTGGATCACTTCTGCTTGAAGGGGGCTATACTGAGTCACCTTTTCCAAAAGGTGCACAAAGTTGATTATTAGAAGCCTCACCATAGTTGTGGTATGAGAGGAAGATGGTGAAACTAGATTTGCTTCATCAGCCTGGATCAATATGATTATTGTGGAGGGTTGTTCCACAGCCCCATACTTAGTGAGGGTGCCCTTCCTCCTGTCACCTCACACAGCATTTTAGTTCCGTGATATCCATTGCCTCAAAGGGTCACATCTGCCTTGGCAGGCTGTAGCCAGAGCTAAAATTTGAACGCCCCAGGCAGCTGATCCAACTGGGCTTTGAAGTATCAACTCCTCCATCCCAGACTTGAAAGTGCTCGCAGTAGTTTTACCAATGACGGAAGCTGGCTGCCGGGTCTGGCTCAAGCTGGGAGCCTTCAGTCTTAATGTTTGCTTCCTGAGTAATAAAGATCCAGAGATTCCTTAGAGACTTCAAACCCTGTACATACAGGTTCACCAAGACTGCACGTTCCTGGTAGAGCTTCTTGAAATTGTGTTTACTTCCGCCTTGGCTTTGCCCAGGGCAGCCTGACTGCATTGCTGCTCAGCCTATGCCATTCTTTTCAATCAATCACAAAACACATCCTGCTCCCAGATTAACAGATGTGACCTTTTCAGTGCAATTTGGCAGATGTTCTCAATGTAGCAAAGTAACCAGAAAGCTGAGTGGTAGCCCTTATTTAATTCACTGGAGAAAATTTGCTTGCACTCTTCCTGAAGCAGAAAACCACTTCATTCCTTGTACTTTACCTTCCTTTTCATTCTGTTGTTCAACCAGAATTTGAATGAACAGTACAACTAAACTTTCTTGAACCGCTGATAAAACTTCTACATCCATATCACTGTATTTAATATTATAATATATTTTTAAATAATCATACTTAATTATAAGAAGAGTTGTAATAATAAATTACGGTAAGATAGGGAAGCATTACTGATTTCATTCACAAACAGGGACCTTGTGGCAAAGAAATGATGTCATTTTTCAGCAATGTCTTTTATTCATTTCCCAGACCAAGTCAGGTGCCTTATTTACGAGACCAACCCTCAACTCTAAACAAACTTGGTTTGGTTATGTTCTTGTTCATTGGGTATATGTAGGCAAGCAAGTGTGCTTCACTAGCACAAATGATCACAGGATCCATTTCTCATTTACGCATACCAGTCCTTGCAAAATGCTAATTTTTACAGCTTTGGTTTTCAAAAACAGTCATTTGGGGCCAAACTATTTCAAACCAATGACAACAGCAATCTCACTGATTTAAGGAGAAAAGAATAAAGGCGACACAGAGACAGTACTTTTGAAAATAATATGCTCTGCTTTTATGTGTTATTATCAATACCATATATTCTTGCAAACCATTCAGTGAAGGAGCAGAAATAATATCATGTGGCATGTTCTACTAGTCATTCAGTCACAACAAATCACAGGCAAAGAAAAAGCTGGAATGCCTTCCAGAAGCGCCCGTCTCTCTTCATTGCTAAGTAAGGCCTCCACTGTAGATATCTGTTAAACGCCCAACATTTTGAGAGATGGACCCAGGCATGTCTGAAGCGCAGGCAAAATCTGAAGGGATTGCTTGGCTATAGCCAATGTATAAGACAAAAAAAAAAAAAAATAAGCAAAAGAACTCATCAGCTTTCTGATTAATAGTTTTAAAGGAATTGCATGCTGTTAGGAAAAAGCCTACGAGGAAAAGAAAAGTTCAAGTCACTTAATATGTAACTACATACCTTTGTTTATCATAGAATCATTTAGGTTGGAAAAGCCCTTTAAGATCACCAAGCCAAACCGTCACCCTAACCCTGCCATCCCACCACTAAACCCTGGCCCTAAGCACCTCGGCTGCCCGGCTGTTAAATACCTGCAGGGACAGGGACTCTGAATTTCAAGATGAAATTAAGTTTAGCGGGACAGTCAAGGGTTCAAACCCACAGGCTGCTCAAGATGAGAGGTTACGAAGTTAAAAAACCTGTGGAAACAGATGCAGGAAACTTCCAGCTTTAAAAGCAGTGCTACCCTGGACAATCCCAAAAACACAGTGAAATTATTCACTGCCTTTCAGAGATTTTAATACACAGCTTCAGCTTACAACTAGTCGGATTTTCCTTCCACAGTCCTGGGAATCAACACAAATGTTAGACTTTTTCTGCTCTTTACAAGGTTTACTGGCATCAGTTTTACAGATTTTCTAACACTGTTGGTCAGGTACCCTTTTGCTGCCCATAAGCACATCCATCGCAGGCTTTTATTCACACAGAAATGTTGTAAAGCAGAAGATTCACAGTGGTCTTTCAAGGTAAATGGTCCACTGCTTGCTTGATGAAAAATTTGCAGGACTGGTCCCTGTTAATGGTCCAAAAATTATGTGAATCATCAGTTGTAAGGAAACAGTTGCCTCATCAGGCATCTGGTATCAGTAAAAGCTTTTGTTGTAGAGTGGCTTAGTATTAAAGTTGTATTTTTTTCTTCTCATCCATCATCACTAGAAGTCAGACCCAAATAGCTAATCTACTGAAACACGCATAAACCTGCTGTCTTCAGAAGATGCCCTCAGAGGTGTTAACGGTAGGTTTAGAGAAGTGCAATTGGTAAATAAAACAACTAGGCTACAGATTGATCTCAGTTACTGCTGGGTCTCAACAGTACTAATACTGCAAACGAGAAAATATTTCAGTCAATACATTTGAACAAGACACAAGTAACATGCTAGATTTACAGAACAAGCTAAGTTGTTGGCTAAAGTGGTGCCATTCTTACGCAGGCAGGGTTCAAATTTGAACTGTTCTGGGGAAAAACCTATATAGAAGCAGGCAAAGGTAGGCTTCAGATGTGCTCAAAACTCTCAAGATCTGAGGCAACAGCAGCGTGGAAGCTATACAGTAATGATAATGGAGTCCTAGCCCTGAGTTAACACCCTCCCTGAGAAAAGACAGACGTTATTAGCTCAAAACCAGACCAAACGGGCTAGCTGGCTTTCAGGTCAGAGCTGCCTTCTGCTTGGCTAACCTGGATGATAGCCAGAGAAGGTCCTGCCTGTCTACACAAGCCCACGTACAAATAACACCCATCCTCCAAACCAACGTTATCAGAATTAATTTGTATAGATGATGGGACCATTCGGCCCAGTTACAGCCATAGAACACCAAGTACTCCATGCACTACAAAGCAAGCCAAATCTATCTGAACCAAACAGAAAGCAGATTCCAGACCAAAGCGCATCAGGCACTAACATAGGAAAAACCTATGCATGTGTATGAAAAAGAGTGGATCCAGAGCATAGCAGGGCAAGTGAAAATGGATTAAAAACTCTGAGAAACACTGGAAGTGGGAAATGGCTCCTCCTGTTCCATCATGGCTTCTCCTGCCACACAGGTATTAACTAGCAAAGAAATCTTTTCCTGCTCCAGTAAGGCTTACTGAATAAGGATGCTGGCTCTTTGCACCCTCGGTACAACGGTGAAGCAACACTGGGTACAGTGTGGACCACCTTCTTTTCATGAAGCCTCAGCTACACTTTTACAAACCTCTCTTTTCAGAGTTTTTCAAACCTCCAAAATTTTCTACTGTCTACTCTTACTTACGCTGCTGTAAACACAGAACAATTAATCACTTACAGGAAATAAGTTTAGATTCTTTTAGGCCATATCACAGCATATGAAAACAAAAATTCAGATCAGTGCAGAAGGCAGGTACAAAAATAATGTATCACTTCAATTTCACTTATGCCCTTAAAATGCGTGCTGAGGCACCCAGTGCTTGGGCTGAGCTACGAGGAAGCATTTCTTTACTGAGAAGGTGGAACCGCTGGAACAGGCTTCCTGGAGAGGTGGTCGATGCCCCAGGCCTGTCGGTGTTTAAAAGGCATAGAATCATAGAATCATAGAATCATAGAATGTTTAGGGTTGGAAGGGACCACTAGTGGTCATCTAGTCCAACCCCCCTGCAGTGAGCAGGGACACTGCTAACTAGATCAGATTGCTCAGAGCCCCATCCAACCTGGCCTTGAATGTTTCCAGGGATGGGGCCTCCACTACCTCTCTGGGCAACCTGTTCCAGTGTTTTACCACTCTCATTGTAAAAAATTTCTTCCTTACCTCTAGCCTGAACCTACCCTGTTCTAGTTTAAAACCATTTCCCCTTGTCCTAACACAGCTGGCCCTATGAAAAAGACGTTCCCCATCTTTCCTATAGGCCCCCTTTAGGTACTGGAAGGCCGCAATCAGGTCTCCCCGTAGCCTCCTTTTCTCCAGACTGAACAAGCCCAACTCTCTCAGCCTGTCCTCATAGGAGAGGTGCTCCAGCCCTCGGATCATTTTTGTAGCCCTCCTCTGGACCCGTTCCAACAGTTCCATGTCCTTCTTGTGCTGAGGGCTCCAGAGCTGGACGCAGTACTCCAGGGCATTTGGACAACGCCCTTAACAACATGTTTTAACTTTTGGTTAGCCCTGAGTTGGTCAGGCAGCCGGACTAGATGATCATTGGAGGTCCCTTCCAGCTGAAATATTCTATTCTATTCTATTTTTATATCTATTTCTATAGGCATAACTTTCATTCTTCAGGCACAATTTAGTTGACTCTATTGATTGGTTTTAGTAAAGTTACAACCAGGAGGGGTTTAGTACAGCACTCTTCATATCCATGGCTAAAGGTAATGCTGTGGAGGAAAGAATCAGGACTGTAATTGCTCCAGAAACACAAAAGGCGGCTGTGCTCTCAGCAAAAAAAAAAAAAAAGCGGGAAAAGGAATGAACGCTTAGCACCTGCAAGATTTTTGTAAGTAGCGTATAGGCTAAACGATACTGTGTGTAAAAGTTGTTATTTTTAAATGGAAATAAGGTCGTGTAAAGAATGAAATACCCATAAAGATGGCAAGCCAGTAAACAGCGAGGTTTGTTTTTTTCTTTTTCAGGGAGCCCGTAAATTTGGAAACTATTCAACAGTTTTATAAGGTTTGTTCTCCTGCACAGATTGGCATAATTGGAATGCAATAAAAGACAGAGGAGAATAAAGTTAATTCCAATGATATTTATAGGATCATGGCTGAGCACCAGCTGTGCAAAATAGTCCTAAAATTGTGTGTGTGCATGCATGCAGGCACAAGGAAAAGGTTTTGTAATCATGCAGCAGGTCTTCAGAAAGAACTGTCCCTGTTGACAGAGAACTGTGCGCAGAGCTGAAGTTCAGGCTGCATAAGGAAGTCCATACAAGCGCTGCCCAGCTCTTCAGAACAAAACATCAGCACTTTTCCTGTGTTATGACACAACCAGGTTGATTAAAGGAAGATACTTTATACCTGCTTCACAATCCCTGGAAGATGCGCTAAAAGGAAAATGAGTCTTTGGGTAGAAAAAGCTTGCCAGCAAAGTATCCGCTAAATATTTCCTTTTGTTCAGGAAGAACAGATGAATAAAACAGCATGTGTAGTCACAGGGGCTGAGTGGCAAGAAGCTCTCAGCCTTTTTCTTTCTGGGTCAAGTAAAGGACTTTGGTTAAATAGATTATTTTGTTTCAAATACAGGTACTGACAAGGCAGCGAACGCATTGGCCTGAAGTCTATTCCGTGTGATGTTGCTAAGCGTCCGGCCGAAGGAGGTCTGGAGCTCTGTGTCTGGCTTTTCCTCTGTTAAGAGTATTGCTTTGAGGAGTCTGGTGCAACTAATACCCCTTCTATGATGAAACGAGTAATGCCTTTGAGGCAACATGTAATTCTGAACTCCTGCTGGCCATTTATGACCATTGAAATTGCTGCTTAATAAAAAAAAAAAAAAAGCACAGGCCAGGATTTCCTAATCATATTCCCATTTTCTGCTCCTTCCTGAGTGCTTGCTGTTGCTATTTTGAGATCTTAAATGTATTTGGTTGTATTAAACTTTATCTAATTGATCTAAAATCCTGCCAGTTCTCCTTGGCCAGAAGCTCTCCTGAAAGTAACAGGACAGTATTTTTCCCCACCTGAGGCTGGAAATGGTTTCTGACCAGGACCATTCATTCTGTACAGCCGTTACAGCCATTTATTCCACCCATGGTGATTTATACGTAATAATATACTTGCATAATAGTTTGATGTTCTTCTTTTCTGCTCTTCAATTCTTAGGAAGTACCGCTGTATAAATTTTCCTTTAGTTTGATCCCAGAAGTCGGTGCTTTCAGTGAAGGCATTCACGCGCTCACTCTGTGCTTGACAACTTAATTACCTAATATTCCTAAAAAGACATTTTCGGGTGAAAGTCTGTATTAAAAATGTGAAGTGCTGTTATTACTTTGGTGTCGCTCACGACAGCCAGCTATTTTTTTTAAAGGGACGCGGTGTCATCTTCGTGTTTCAACAGGGAACCGATCAGTCATTTAACCTATTTTTAAAAGGAGCTAATAAGGGGTTACGGCACCGAGCCTGCCTACCTGTTCAAAGCAAGCGATCAGACCTGACGCTCTGCCACTAAACATCCTGAGGGGGAAAACCCACCCGCGCAGCAGCCGAGCACCGCGGCCCGCCCGCGGGTCTCGCTGAGGGGAAGGGCGGCGGCCCCGCCTCACGGTTCCCCCGCC
>NW_009270001.1:2077918-2082231 GCF_000687185.1 Egretta garzetta | reverse complement strand
GGGTCGGAGCAGCCCAGCTGGCCCCCGCCGGAGCCCGGTGCTTCTCTGGAGTTTCTGCTTATTCTCCCTTAGCCCTGGGGGCTGGCCGAGGAGGGGGGAGGCGGTTCCCGCCCTCCCGGTGCTGACAGGAATCCGGGGAGGCGACCGCGCCCGATAGCGCTGAGGCGATCCTGGCCGCATTCCTTTCTGCACCGCTGAGTTTATTTATTTGGTTTTATACACACCCACCCCCCACACACACACATACATACCCGCTCTTTTATTAGAAGGGCGCACGGGTAGAGGGAGTGCCCCTGCTTCTTTCTCCTTTTGCAGGTATGGGGAGTGCACCTCGTCAGCGTAGGTCACAGATTTGAACGTTTCTGTACATTTTGCCTGCCACCGTGCGTAGTGAGTTCAAGCGTTGTAAGCTTTGGGGTTAAATCCTGATCATCAGTGTCTGTAAGGATGGGAGATTCCTTGGAAAAGGCTATTGCATATGCGTGAATGTATACATTATATAGGGCTGCACTGCACGGATCTTGGGGAAGCATGGTCTGACCTGAATCAGATCAGCAGCATTTTCTCAAGGAAATCTATCAGTTAGAAACACCACAGGGTGGGTTGTGTTGGTTTGGGGTTGGTTTTATTTTTCCCCTTAGCAAGCCTGCCCCATTCTTTTAAATCACTGCAGCTCTGGTAATGCAACTCACCTGTTTTGAGTCTCTTTTTATTCTAGTGAACCAGAATTTACCAGCCTGTGTCTGTGACAAACAGATGCTTGTACATCTTTGCATTTCTTGATGATTAATGCTATTGGAACCCTTTCCTTTTTTTTTTTTGTTTTTTGTTTTTACTTCTTGTAATCTTTCATTGCATAAGTATTATTGTTTTCTGAAAGGGACATTCTAGTTACCTGTGTCAGCTTCAATAAGTGTTTTCTTTTTGTTGTTGTTTTTAGAATATGCATTTCTGAATTGAAGCTATGTAATGTTTTGTTACAATAACAATTTTAACATCTTTTAAGAGAAAGAGATGCCCTGCAGAAGAGGAAGGCAGTCTACTCTGGAGGCGTTACTGATAGCCAGGGATAAGCAGCACTGCAGCGTGGGCTACCCAAATGATGTAATGCAGTAGTTAAAAGGAGCAAGGTCGTTGTCTGGCTATAATGGCTATGAAACTTGAGGGTTTTGGCAAAAGTATATTATGCTTGTAATAACACAGTGATGTTTCTCTCTTCTACAAATACTGCTCTCATCTCCACTTTTTGCTTGCTGTTGCACACGGCAGACCTTGACCCCTCTGCAGCAAACATTTCATAGCATTGATCCGGCTGCTGTCTATCATAGCAGAATGGAAACTCTGTAACAGCTCTTTCGTGAAAAACATTTAAAATTAAAATTGCTATTAATTTTTAATCTGGCTTTGTGTTTTGAGTTGTATTTATGACCAAAAAAAATTGTGATACCAGTGCCTCTCTCTCCTATGGAGCAGCACATGTGCTAAACTCTGTTTTGACATTTGTGTAAACAAAGTGGTAAATAAAATGTTTGGCAGTGGATAGCATTTATTAATACGTGATCCTAAAGTTCCTGCCAGAAGGCCTGGTAAGACATTAATATTAATGCTTGACTTGAGCTCTTTAGCTTTTCTAATAAACTATATTTTATTAACAAGCTAATTAGCAGAAACTTAAGAATGATTTACCCAGTTATATTAACAAGAACAGCTGCTACAGTATAACAAAGAGTTAAAAGTGAGCTAGCAGTGTTAAGCTCTTGAAAGCACTCATTTAGGCCAAGGAATGAACCAAACAATAATAAAAGAGTGCCACTTACCTAAACTTGGCTCTCAGTATTAAGTTCCTACAGGTTGAAAGCTTCATGCCCAGGTGTATTATATTGTTGCAGGCCTGGCAAAAAGTATAAATGCAGTAATAGCTAAGGCACTGGACCTTCAGTTTCTGGGAAGGGATGTGGTCTTGTACTGGAACACAGAAGGATAGAAAGTTGAAATAGAAGTATGTTCATGTTGTTGGCATTGGCTTGCTGTGAGACTTGCCAGCAGAAGCTTTGAGGTCATTTTTATGGAGGTGTGCCTCTTCACCTCCTTCACTGTGGTGACTTCTTTTGAGGTCTTATATTGTAGAGCTTTGGCTCCCACAGTCTGTCTAATCCCTAAAACTTGGTTGTAGATTCCCCTTGCCCCCACCTCCCACCCCAGTACCGTCTGACCCTGCTCTCCTCTCATTGTGCTTCTCAGCTCTCCTGTCCTTTGCCATGACTTAGTGATTCTTTTCCATCTCAAACCCAAGTTGCTCCAGCTGCACCACAAAGCGATAGTAATACATTAATGACTTCTAGAAACACCGAGCAACTAAACCCATAAAACTGACATTTTACCTCCATGCCTTGTAGAATGGTCACTCTGTGTATCTGTTTTCATTCTGCTTTTGTTACAGTGTTTTTTACCCCAGCTGGAGGGTAAGGCTCCTTTGTGTTTAGGCACAAATCAAGGTTTTCACAACTCCAATGCCACCCTTTCTCAGATTATATGAATAGCTTCAGCAGTCCATAGGAGAACATCCAGTCCTGTCGGAGGAACGTATGTACGAAGTTTACATTTAGAATTAATGTAAATGGACATGCATAGACGGCCTCTGTGCTTAAAATGTGAGGGAGAAATAAACTGCTATGGTCATCATCATTTTCAAAAGAAAACTACAATGTAGCCTGTGTATATAAACGTATTGGAAACTTGGAGAGAATGGAAAAAATGCAGGCTTCAGTTCAACATGTGGTATCTGTGGTAGTTGAATATATATCGGAAGTAAATTTCACTTGTTCCATTAAGAAAGTGTATAATTAGCAAATACAAAGAGTATGTACATATACTTCTCAACACTTAAGTGTTTATTTTTATTATGAAATAAGCACATATAGCACAGCTCTAGCACTATACTTAATTCTCACTAAAAGTACTGGTTTTTTGGTTTTTAGCACAGCACAATTTAAAAACAGGGAAAATGATAAAAGTAGAAAAGAAAAGTAGTGGCACTGTTTTCTCTAAATGGAGAAAGAAGAAATATTTCAAGGTCTCAGAAGTAGTACGTAAATTTTGCTGTGAGTGAGACTGTGGATGCCAGGACACCCTAGAACATTCTAGAAAAGATACATCCTTGGTTTTTATTAAACCGGAGAATAACCTAACACAATAAATTCAGAAATGAAGTGCCTGCATTTGAGGTGGATCACTGACAAAACCGTAAACATACGCTAAAAATTTTCTTGTTTGCACTAAATTTTCTTTAGCAGAAAAAAAAAAAAGGTGTGGGTTGGTTGTTTTCTCCATTGCAGACTTTGAGGTAGGAAAGAAACTGTAAATGTAGGGGAGAGTGGGGAAATAATACATTTTGGCAAGAAGAGGTCTGGCTGCTGCTTAGTTTGGATCTTTCTCATCTCTAAAAAGAACTTGGCTATTTTCATTCCTTTTTTTAATAAGAACCATTTTCTTGAAAAAATGTATAATGAAAAAGTTGAACTGAAGATCCAAAGTTAGTAGGAGAATATGCAGTAATAAGATATGTATCAGAAGTGTATCTGTTCATGTCAAAAAAAAAAACCAAACCAGTTTTGTCTCCTACATATATTTTGAGCTGGGCTGTGGCGTTTTTTTAATTAATATCTTATCCTTGCAAGAAGACAGGTTCCCTGCGTTCAGGTGCACTCATGAAGACCCAGACTGTGTGAGAAACCTTTGTTGGTGTAGCGACAGAAACGCATGTTTCATTATTTCTGTGTTGTTTGCAACTCAAACATAGATGAGGAACCTATTTAAGTGTTTCTTATGGTATATTTTTCTTCACTTGATCAACTAGTATAAACTCCTGATGCGGTATGTGATTTTTGTGTGTGATTGTTTAATATTGCCCAGCATTTTTTCCTCACAAGCCTGTCTTTTTCCATGTCCCTCTGAAGCACTTCATTAAGGGGATTTGCAAGAATAACCACATTAACTGCACTCCTGTGACCTACAGGTGATTCTCATTACAGAATAAGACAGGCCAAGATTAGTAAGATCTCATCTTCCTTTCCTAAGTTGTCATGTGTTTAATAGATAATTACCACGGCTCCTGAGGGTCAAGGGTTTCTCTTCTGCAAATTGAAGGAGGGGAATTGTTCTTAGAAAGAGACAGAATTATGGAGATCAGGAAAATCTCTTTCTGGGATATCAGCTGTGAGAGGGGCTCTAAAAAATTTTGCACTTGGCTAATTAAAGGATTTAAAGAGGGTTTTGACTGAGCCAAACCACCAGTTTCTGGAGCCTGGTATATT
>NW_009270001.1:2061191-2077875 GCF_000687185.1 Egretta garzetta | reverse complement strand
CCTGACAAGCCCTGGGAGATGGAGAGCAGGTGAGGGAGGGAGACTTGGCAAAGAGAGGGGCGGCGGCGGTGGGAGGAGAGGACAAGGACAAGGACATGCACCGAAGCTCTGATGAGAGCTGCAGCTTGCAGTTCTGTGCACTAACTCTCCTGTAAAGTTTGGCGGGATGAGCTGTTCCGTCTCCGCAGGTGGATGCTTCGTTTCTGTGGCAATCGACATTTTGTGACGTGAAATCTCAGCCATATTTTAAGTTATGCCTCCACTCTTCATACTTAAGAAAACATGCCAAAAATGTGAACAACTGTTTGTAATACTAAGCTTAAAAGTATGAACAGCTTCATTTCTTCTTTAGATTGTGAGTTAATAAGAAACAGCAAAAGCTTAAAATTTCACATAGACCTTTCTATACTTTAAGAGGAAGCAATAACTCATTTTCTTTTTTTTTTTTCCCACATTCAGGTGAATTTCACAGTAGACTGGATCCAAGCAATCATGGACAAGAAGTCCAATATTAGGAATATATCTGTGATTGCTCATGTTGATCATGGCAATTCAGCCTTGACAGACTTCTTGGCATGTACAGCAGGCATCATTGCTTCAGCCAGAGCAGGAGAAACGCGATTCACAGGCACAAGGAAAGATGAGCAAGAAAGATGCATCACAATCAAGTCTCTGTAAGAATTTGTTTGTATCTTCCTTTTTTTTCTTCCTTTCTTTTTAGTCTGAAGACAGAAAAATGGTCTGCTGAAAGCCTTGCATCCTGTCAGATCTTTTTTTCGGTTGACATGTGAATCAAGCTGTGCATTACGGAACAGAAGTCCACAGTCTTCAGAGTGCTATCTGGGCAATTTTGTAGTAGAGCTTTTAAGTGATATCTAGCAACCATTCTTACCTCCTCACTATGGAGAAAGACACCTTCGGGGAGATTCTTAGTGGCAACCTTCATTTTTATTGGATTGCCTACAGACTGATACTGGGTTCCTCCAAGCCACTATGGTGGGCAGTGTCTTCTTGTTATTTCCACTGTCTTTGATGTCTGCAACTGCAAAGTTAGCAAGTCGTAAAGTGATTAGGAGCATGTCTCTACAAGTGTCTGACAGTGATATTATGCTATGACTACCATCTTGAGGTGTTGATTTTGAATAAGAATAAAAATTAATTACATCCAAAGCAGAATTTTAGACCCTAAGAACTTTAGACATTGAAATGTTGAAGTCTTCTTGTGGTCTTTCCTTTAAGTACATCAAGAAATATTGGCACTGTATAGTTGGTATATAGTATATGTAGCAGCTATAGTTGCCTGACCAATGCAAATTTTAAAATCAGCAAATTATGAAACACTATTAAATCATTAAAGTGAATCGTCTTCTCTTGCAGGGCAATTGCTGCATATTATGAACTCTCAGAAGATGACTTGGCCTTCATCAAACAGTGTAGGGATGGTTCAGGTTTTCATATTAACTTAATTGACTCCCCTGGACTTGTTGATTTCTCCTCTGAAGTTACAGCAGCTCTCCATGTCACTGTTGGTGCCCTTGCTGTGGGTGACTGTGTTTCAGGTAAGCATGCCCTTCAAATCAGGAAGACCTCAGTGTACTTTATTTTCTTCCTCTTAAGAAAAAAAAAAAAAATCTGATGGAAGAAGCTTCTTTCTCTGAAAATTTGACTTCTAACGGTATGAATTCTGATTTGCAGTCTTAGCCCATGGCTTTTCCTGTATTTTAGAAGGTGATATCCACTTTGTATCCAGCTTGCGGGTTGAATGTAGAGTAACTGAGGAAATAAAGTCAATCTTTCAGTAAAATCCTAGGGAGTGGAGCTGCCTGTCATTCTTCTCCTCCTTCACTTAGAAAATGGAGTGATACATGCAACTAAGTAGTGACAGTTTCAGGGAGTACCGAGACTACCACCAAATTCCCAGTTTGAATTTCCCAGTCACCACTGTACAAAGGAGATTAGAGATCTTGCCCACATATGTAACGCATGTTTTAATTGTGCTTATATTTTTTGAAGGGGTTTGTGTACAGACAGAGACTGTTCTCCAGCAGGCTATTGCAGAACGTATCAAACCAGTATTGATGATGAACAAAATGGATCCTGCTTTGATGGAATTGCAGCTGGAGCCTGAGGAACTTTACTACACATGTCAGTGTATTGTGGAAAATGTCGATGTCATCATTTTCACCTACGGAGAGGGTGAAACAGGACCAATGGGTAATATTATGGTAAAGAAAACTTTAAAACTTTGCTGTGGTTGAAATCCTGTTTGCCTTGATATGAAACAGTTGCATGTACTTATGGCAGTTCAGATCTCTGGCCAACCTGAAGGAGCCATTCTTTAGTCCCGTTCCACCCCCACTGCTTCATACTTTTTCCTTTGGGGATATTATTTCAGACCAACCAACTGGGGAGCAAAAGCAACTAGAAGAGAGGAGAGAATTCACAAAGCAGATCAACTTCTAGTGATACTTTCTCGCCAACAAAATGTGTAACGTGAAGCCAGTTCCTCAGTGTCATTCAAACATGAAATGTCAGATGTTTGCCCGGGGGAAGCTATCGTTTGAAATTTAAGGCAAAGGACCAGAAGCCAGAAGGTTAGCTTTCTGTGCCTGACTTTGCTGCTTGTGTCACTTACACGACAAGAAATATGGACTTTCTGCTATTCCTGACTGATAACACATTTAATTTACTCTTTTCCAATCAGAAGATGTAGGTCTCTCTTATTCTACCAGTAATTATATCGTAACATGCTGGATGTCTTTGGAAGGATGGTTTAGAACTAGAAAGACAAATGGTATTTCCTATATTGCAACTGAGAATTGTAAAATAACTAAACTAGGTCGATTGCAAGTCTTCTCTAGTGGTCCAGCTGTTAGAGTAAGGAATTGTCAGAATCAGGCTGCTTCAGATAGTATTTTTTCCACCAAATAGCTACGAGACAGACCTTCTCACCAGAGATTTCAGACCTGGTTCCCTTTGTTTAAATGTGATCATCCTGTACCAGTTTGTTTTATGGCTAAAATTGACTGCAGCTTCACCTACTTATGGGAACAAAGGACTTTGGGCTAGGATTGTATTCTGATTCTTATATTCCATGAACCTCAGCCATTCTTAAGTCAGACCAGTTTTATCTGTGTGGCAGGAATAGCGACCTATATTTTAATTTGCAGAGGAAGTTCATGAACAATTCAGTTAATATTGTTTACAAAGTCATAATCCTCCAAATCCTACTTGGCACTTTACAAACATGTTTCTGAAATTTTTGTTTTAGCCTTCATTATAAATATTTCCACTGTGTGGGACAAAGTAAGGTTCTGGCTTCGAAGTAATATTCAATAGACCCATTTTAGGGGAAGTATTTCCTTGTTGTATGTTTCAGAAAATATTTGGCATTTTTACTGATCCTACCTGTCACTGAAAGCAAATCATATGTTTCAAATCAGTGTTTTGTGAAATGCATTCCCTTTTTGTCCCCTTTTAAAGATTGATCCAGTTGTCGGTACTGTTGGGCTTGGCTGTGGTCTGTGTAGCTGGGCATCTGAAGCGGTTTGCCAAGATGTATGTAACCAAATTTACTGCCAAAAGTGAAAAAGCACAACTCCCTCCAGCTGAGCGTTCAAAGAAAGTGGAAGAGATGATGAAAAAACTTTGGGTGATAAGTAAGTAACGCAGTACGTGTGGAATGAATGTAGACACATGCTTAGATACCACAGTGATGCTCGAAGGGTATCAGTGATGCATACCCAGTGCATGTTGAATATGTGCTTCAGTAAAACTAAGCTTTCATAGGCAGCTTAGAAAGCTAGTTAGAGACATGAGTTTGTAACTCTTACAACAAAAACATTTATGTACCAAAGAGAGGCAATTGGTTGCAATGCAGATATGCTGTATGTATGTACCTTCTGTGGTGAGTTCTGATAACCTGCTCCTTAAGAGCAGAGAGAGAAGATTCACTCTCAGAACTTCAGAACATAAATGTTTTTATTGAACTGCATAGGTAGAATGAATACACAACACAAGATTATGCACCAAATCCAGTCTTTTGATACCAATCAGTATTTCTGTGAATTTAATGAACCTTAAGCTGTAGCTCGTAAACAATGGAGTTAATTTCCTATTAAATATGTACAGAACTTGCTGTTAACAGAATGCTTTATACATGTGTGAAAGCTCGATGTATTTGCTTGTCTTCTGATGCCTTATAATAAATGAACTTAACTTGACTCATTTAGCTTGTAGGGTACTCTAAAATTTCTCTCATATGGTATTTAAATGATTTTAGGAAAGCTTCAAAAGGCAGTTATAGATAACGGTGGAGTAAGAGAATTCTTGGTTTGCTTACAGTGTCTAGTTCCCTGTAACAGCCTAAAAATGCACATTGAAGTCAGTGTTTTTAGGTGTAGTAAAAAAACCTCCAAAACCTAAACAAACAAAAAGCCATCCTTTGCCTCCCCAAACATCTAAAAGTTACTGCTACATTCAAATAAGGATTAGCCACATTTCTGCTATTTTAATCTCTGCTTAAATGAAACTTTACAAAGTTTTCTTTTAAAAATAACCAAGTGGAAATTCACAGGAAAAGTGGATACTCCTCAAGTTCAAACTGGGTGAGTAAAAATAAGCATTTTCTTCAAATATTTTGATCCAGCAACTGGAAAATTCAGCAAATCAGCTGATGGAGAGAAGTTTCCAAGGATATTTTGCCAGCTAGTTCTGGATCCCATCTTGAAGGTAAAGCAATATTTTGTCTTGATTTGGTTGCAAGGGTGTAAGGAAAGACTTCTTTTAGTTTAGCAGGTTAGCTCTTAGGAAAGCCATCCTTCTTATAAAGTAGGTCTATACTTTCTGTAGAGACTAGATAAAATTCTGCTGTATGAGAACAATGTGAAAAAGCTGGGACAGAAGTAGAAGGCAGCAAATCTGAGTGGTCTCTTCACTGAAATAACATATTCCGTGTATCGTTAGATTAAAGATTTGTGCGTCTCGTGTGTGAACCTCTTCTGACAGGAATTTGGAATTCCCTTTGAAATTAGAAACATCTGATACAATCTATTAATCTTGAGCTGTATGATCCTTGCAAATAGTTTCTCAAAACAAAAGCCCAGAACAGAGAAACCAGAAGGTTTTCAGACATACAACATGTTTAAGATAAATGGTAAGCAAAACCAGTCTCTGTTATATTACTTACTCTGGTTGCTATAAACTTGTTTCAGGTCTTTGATGCCATTATTCATTTTAAGAAGGAAGAGGCAGCCAAACTGATAGAAACCTGATATCAAGCTAGACATTGAAGATCAAGATAAAGAGGGAAAACCCCGTCTTAAGCTAACTTGGCCTTTCTACTTCATTAGAATTGCCAACATGGTAGCATTTCTTACCCTTGAGCTGTGAAATGGGAAGTCTTTTAGGTCTTTCTAAAATCCACAGAAACTTACCTCAATTGTCTTTTTATAATCTGGTCAGTGGTTAATTTGTACGTCAGGAATGTCATGATTTGAAATAAGGTGTTTGTAAGTGTGTTGCAGCATACAAGAGACATACATGTTTTGATTTAAGAAAAGGGAGAAAATTTTTATTTTATACATTAAAAACCCCACCGATACTGCCTCCCTCCCTCTTCTCAAGGTGTAATTGCAATGCTAAAACCAAGCGTCTATCGCCGCCCCTGTGTATGGATGTGTAATCAGAAACATGGTTTCTGGTTGGCTCTCAGAAATTGTCCTGGTTTCGGCTGGGATAGTTAATTTTCTTCATAGTAGCTAGCATAGTGCTGTGGTTTGGATTTAGTACCAGAAGAATGTTGATAACACACTGATGTTTTTAGTTGTTGCCAAGTAGTGCTCAGACTACTCAAGGACTTTTTGAGCTTCTCCTGCTTGCCCAGGTGCATAACAAGCTGGGAGTACAGCACAGCTAGGACAGCTGACCCAAACTGACCAAAGGGCTATTCCATACCATAGAACGTCATGCTCGGGGGGGGTTAGTTCGGTTGGTCGGTCGGTCGCGGGCAGAGTGATCGTAGCTCAGGGACTGCTCGTGGCTCGGGACGGGCTGGGCATCGGTCGGCGGGTGGTGAGCAATTGCATTGTGCCTCATTCGTTTTGTATATTCTGTTTATTCTGTTATCATTCTCATTATTATTATTATTATTTTCTCTTATTAAACTGTCTTTATCTCAGCCCTCGGCTCTAACCTTTTATTTTATTTCCGATTCTCTCCCCCATCCCACTGAGGGAGGGGGGAGTGAGCGAGCGGCTGCGTGGTGCTGAGTTGCCAGCCGGGTTAAACCACGACAGAAATTCAAGTATATTAAAGAACACTGCTGAATTTCGGTCAACCTTTTGAAGAGTAATGTCCGAAAGCGCGTGATCACTTTCTGTGCAGCACTGAATGTTAAGAGCAGAGACTTTAAGAAACTCTCTGGTTCCTGTGTTAACTCATGTTCTCCTCAAGTATGTTAAAACCCCCATGAAAAGGGAGCCCAGGGGATACATCACTGGAGAAGGGAAATCCATCCCAATCACTCTGGCCAGAGAGTTAAGAAAACATTTGGTTTTATTTTTGTCTTCCATATATGGAAGATACAGCCATAAGATACAACTATTCGTGGACCTTTTTCTTTCTACTATTGTAATCTGTTGTCAGCAGAGAAGAAGGACATTTGTGTTTTATTTCAGTTAATCCAAGAAACATTTCAACAGAAAGTTTAGGAAAGTCACTAGCCCAAGGAGAAAAGGAATGCAAGGAATGCTGGTTTTCATTAATTCAAGCATAACAGTATTTGGAAATACTGGGGATGAAAAAGTATTCAAGGATTGTTGCTCATCCTCTGTCTTTGTAGAACCATTTTGATGATGGGTTCTTATGTTGAGCCCATTGAGGATGTACCTCGTGGCAACATTGTTGGTCTAGTTGGTGTTGACCAGTTTTTGGTGAAGCCGGGTGCCATTGCCACCTTTGACCATGCCCACAACATGAAAGTGATGAAATTTGGTGTTAGTCCAGTTGTACGTGTTGCTGTCAAAGCAAAAAACCCTGCTGATCTACCAAAACTAGTTGAAAGTCTAAAGCATCTGGCCAAGTCTGATCCTATGGTTCAGGTGAGTGTTAGCTATAAGATTTAGCTTTAGAGCTACTGGTTTGCAGTGCAATACCCAAAGCACTCAGCTTTATTCACAGAGAGCTCTTTATGTGATCTAATGGCATGGCTGCAGGCTCAAAACAGTTTCCAGCTGTGATTGTATGAGCTAACACAAGATAAATAGGCATAAGTTCAGTCAGCATTTGAATAGGAAGATCCTGAGGAAAAACACAAACTCTGCAGCAATTAGTGTTGGGGTTTTGAGCAGTGCTTTTTCCTTACACTTACTTTAATGCTCAAAGACCTCAGTAGGATGGGAACTATGTTTAGTGTGAGAGTACCCAGTATTGTTGGTGAGAGGATTCACCCTGGAGCAGTCCTGCAACCAATATAGAGATGATAATTTATTAAATTTTTGAATACTCGGGGTTGAGCGGTTTGGGGATCTGACATTTTTCTGATTTACTCTGTGCCTGTTTCTCTTAATACTAATAAATTCTTAAAATGTTTACTCCCTACTATTTCCTCTTCTAGTGTATTATTGAGGAGACTGGTGAACACATCATTGCTGGAGCAGGGGAGCTGCATCTAGAAATTTGCCTTAAAGATCTGGAAGAAGATCATGCTTGTGTTCCAAGGTATTCAAGAATTTTTGTGGGCTGCAGTGTATGGAATATGACTAAATATTAACCTTTGAAAATACCACTTTAATCTGCTGTTCTTGGTTTCCTTAAAGCAATTTGAATTCTTTTAGGAGATCAACCAGTTAAATAATAAAAGGAATTCTTTATTAGCTCATTGAAGGAGCTTAGACTTAAGACAGCAATGTGAAGAAAACCCAGTGGACAGGAAAACTAACTAACTCAAACAGTGGTGGTAACCATAGATGTGCTGCTGAAAATGCCGTTGTGTTTCTTGATGAAGCTAGCAGAGCATGCCTGGATGACCGAGTGGACCTGGCATTAACACCCTGCCTTAGGGGGAGAAGCCGCACTTCATTGAATGGCATTTGATTGGTGCATGGAAATGGTCAGCTTTGTACTTGGGAATTTTTTGTATTTGATCTACTCCACAGAAATCAGACCCAGTTGCATCTTGCCGTGAGACGGTGAAGCCAGGTGTGCTTAACCAAATCTCCCAACAAACACAACAGGCTGTATATGAAGGCTCGACCCTTTCCTGATGGCCTGGCAGAGGACGCAGACAAAGGGGAAGTCAGTTCCCGTCAAGAACTGAAACAGCGTGCGGGATGTGTCTGAGGCTTGTAAGATTTGGTGCTTTGGGGCTGATGCTACCAGTCCAAATATCTTAGCTGACATCACAAAAGGTGTCCAGCGTCTAAATGAAATCGAAGACAGTGTTGTTGCTGGTTTCCAGTGGGCTACGAAAGAGGTAAGTGTCATTCTATATGTTGTCCTTGTATCTTGTGTTACTGAAACGTATCTGAGCTCTATTCATGTGAAATCTTTAGAAACTGTTGATAACTGGTAAGAACAGGGTGGTGGGCTAGCTGGAATTTGTCCCCACTGAAGAACATACGTCACTCAACCTATGTAATGAATACATTGTTGTCTGGATATTGTAGTGTTTGTTTCAAGTGTGAGTTCTCAAGTGCTACAGGAGCATTTCAGTCCTCCCTAGAAGGACTCCGCTGTGTGTATAGTGCACGCTGCCTCGGTCCGAATAGAACTGTTCAGCGTCAGGCCAGAATCCTGCTAAGTGAAGGTTTGTATCTTAGAAAGTCCTGAGCAGTATCACACCTTTGTTTTCCCCTTTTTAATACTGCAGGGTGTCTTGTGTGAGGAGAATGTGAGAGGTGTTCATTTTGATATCCATGATGTCATCCTGCACGCTGATGCTACTCACCGTGGTGGTGGGCAAATCGTTCTGACTGCGAGGAGGGTTCTGTCTGCCTCTGCTCTGACGGCACAACCCAGGCTTATGGAGCCCGTCTGTCTGGTAGGACTACAGGTATGCTGCAGGGTATTGCATTTGAGATGATAGAATTATAATTTAGGTTGGAAAAGACCCTTATGGGCATAGAGTCAAACCATAAACCTAATGCTGCCCACAACAGAGATGCAACAGAACTATTTATCGTGTTTCCACATGCTCTTCTGAGAAACCATGATAGCTCTGTTCTCTGTCAGTGATCAGTGTCAGTGATGCAGAGACTTTTGTTTGCGGACACGTTTTTCATTCCAAAGTTAGAAAAGGTTAAACAGAAACAGCAAAATATAGGCGGGGAGGGGAATTGTGTTGTTCTTTATGAATTGCCAGTACTTTTGGGGAAGTTATGATTTGGGTTATTTTTCTTTTTCCCCTCCATTTTTTCTGTCACTGCAAACATTCAGGAGAACAAACAATGGGTATTCTAAATAACCAGAAAGAGCAGCATGGATTTTTTTATTTTCTTTAACAAGCTTTTTTTGAGCTGTTTAAGCATTAACTTCTATACTTCTATCCTTCACATAACTGGATTTTCTTGGTAAATTAAATTCTTCCATAAAAGAGCCTGGTAAATATATTCCATGCAAAAAGTATGGTTTTATGTGAATAGCTGTATTTGGTGATACCAAATTGTCTTAACTGTCAAAAAGCAATTGGAAGATTTAAAACCTTCTTTTCATAGAATCATAGAATCGTTTAGGTTGGAAAAGCCCTTTCAGATCCCCCAGCCCAACCGTTCCCCTACCCCTGCCATCCCACCTCCAAACCCCGGCCCTCACCACCTCATCTGCCCGGCTGTTAAATCCCCCCAGGGGTGGGGACTCGACCCCTTCCCTGGGCAGCCCCTTCCAGTGCCTGACAGCCCCCTCTGTGAAGAAATTTTTCCTAATGTTTAACCTAAACCTGCCCTGGTGCAACTTCAGACCATTAATTAAAAATTAATTCCAGACTATGGTGCTGGGTGGCAGGCAGGAAATCTACCAGCTCAGTTGCTTAAAAAATGCCTTTAGCCTCGCGGGTTGAAGAAGATGCGTGCAAGTAAGGACAAAACAGCAAAATGGAGAATTTTTTCCCTTTGATGAATTGTGAGACCTATTGTGACAAAGCAGGGGAGTTTTGCAGCCTTAGTGGTACGTTTCTAAGCAAATGTGGGGTTTTTTAAATAAGTACAGTTTTTACCAGAGTGCCTGTCAGCTATGTTGTACGTTCTAAGATAAGGTATGGCGAGATCCTGTTCGTATAAAATTTGCATCCTGTAGTAAATGCATTTATTACAAAGCACTAGAGGACTCTGCTTTCTTGTGCCCAAAGATTGCTGAAGGTAATTC
Organism: Egretta garzetta; assembly: GCF_000687185.1. Classification (NCBI taxonomy): domain Eukaryota; kingdom Metazoa; phylum Chordata; class Aves; order Pelecaniformes; family Ardeidae; genus Egretta; species Egretta garzetta. Next base: position 2,067,516 of record NW_009270001.1, on the reverse strand, counting down.
ACTGAGCGTATGCGCTTTTTGCCTCACTTTGTGTATGTAAATACAATCAAGTACAGTCATTACGTACAGTAACCGGCAACTTCACAGGCATGTGAGGCAGGGGAGGCAGGCAGAGCCTCGGGAAGATGTCTCAGAAGTGAGAGTGAAGCCACTTGTTACGCTTGAGAGGAATTTTTCTAAGCAAGGAGCTGTCATGAGAAAGACATCAAGAGAGCTGTCTAGAGGGATTGTCCAGTGCTGCCTGGCTGTTTTTTAATAACCGGTGATCTTCTCCTTTTACATAACTTGATAGGATTCTTCTTTTATAGAGCCCAGAACAAGCGGTTGGTGGGATCTGCGGTGTGCTGAACAGGAAAAGGGGATGCACTTTTGAAGAATCCCAAGTGGCAGGAACTCCAGTGTTTGTGGTCAAGGCGTACCTACCTGTAAATGAGTCATTTGGTGAGAAAATGCTTTTTCTGTTACCCACCTGCAGTTAAAGACAGACTTCTGCAGGATGAAAGGGACTTCAGAATTCCCATTTTATTAGCTCCACACTTCTTCCTCTTGCCCCTTTGCATCTTCACTTCAGAACAAATAGCTTACTCCTCCTTTTTCTGGCAGCCTACTCCTTTGGGCTTTCATGCCAGCAGAGGGTGCCAAAAAGATGTGGCAGCTCCTGCACATTAAGACTTCTCAGTGTACACCCTTCAGTTTCCGTGCTCCTGCACATTAAGACTTCTCAGTGTACACCAGGTTCGGTTTCCATCATTTTAAGTCAAGGTCTTCCGCTGAAGCAAGCCTGGAAGAAAGAATTGGTCTTCAGCGGCAGCACACTAGAAAATCTTTAAAAGAAGGACAGACTGCCAGCCTGAGTAGCTTAAGTGGCATTACTCCCTCTTGCCAATCTTACAACAACCTTTAAAATAATAATCTGAACCTTCTTACACTGCCCCTGAAGCTTCAAATTTTCAGTGTGGTACGGAGCCCTTCCTCTGGAATCGTGTCCCGTTTCCCTCCTCCCTGTTTAAGGATGCACTTCTAGAGTATCCTGTGGCATCGTGACAGCAGGTTTATCGCTGTCATGGGCTGTGTTTGGAATTCCTCCCATGGTAAAACTGGAAGAAGTGTCATGTTTTATTTTGGAGGGGGCTTTACATTAGTGCGGTCACTGCTAAAATAAATCAGTGATGAAATAAGAGACGCTTCGCTTTTAAAGTCTAACCTGGCAATTTAACTTCTTAAAAGAACAATTTACACATGCGTTTGTGTGGCTGGCTGGGTTTGGAGTATTTTGGGGTTTTTTCCCTTCTCCAAGTTTCCACAGAGCTTAAAACAATTTCAGAGAGAGACACGTTTTCCAAACATGGAAAACCAACAAGTCTAAGCTTAGATTTGGTAGACTGGGCTCTCAGTCTTAACTTACGCAGCACATTAACATCCTTATTCTGCAAAACTGCCTCTCTGGTTCCTTGCCAAAGCTGCTGTTGACCATTGCTAAAACAGCGATCTACAGACACGGGGAAATACCGGTATTCCTGGAAGCTGGTGCTTAGAAGGGGTCCTTCAGTAGCCAAGCCTCAGTTCACGGGTCCTTCAGTAGCCAAGCCTCAGTTCACAGGCAGGGGTCCCTCAGTAGCCAAGCCTCAGTTCACAGGCAGCGGCTCTTCACAGGACTGGATACTTGGGGAAAAGGGACGACACTGCTATGAAGGTGAGGAAATGGCAAAGGAAACGCCTGTGCATTTTCAGTTGAATGTAAAGCTCCTGTACTGGAAGGCTAAATGTCGGGTTAGCCCAGTGTCTTGTTCGTGGCAGTGACTGAAAGCGAGCGCTTAGGGAAAAGAACAAGGTAAGCTGGTGTAAAACTTCCCCAGCTGCTTTTTTAGAACCAGTTTCAGAGGCTTCCTTGGGCAGATCAATGTAATAATCCTCGGTAGGTTTCTTTATGAGGTTACTCAGCCTCAGTTACTCAGTGTAAAACGTCAGCATCCACAGCACTGGCAAGGACTTCCACCGACCTGGCTGTGTGAAGAGCTGCCTTCTTTCGTGGCTCCTGGACCTGGCTCCTGCTAGCTCCAACCGAAGCTTGCTTTGTATCAAAACGAGCGTGAGCTCATTCTGAGCTTTATCTGCTGTGTCCCTGTCACTTAATTTTTAGCCCTCTCTATCCTTCCTACTCTGTTGCTGCTCTCGCCATGCTGAAGAGCCTTAACTTGCCAAGCGTGTTCCTTTGTGTGGAAGCCAGGTCAGGCCTTTGGTCATCTCCAGTCCCCTTCTCCAAACTTTTTCTGCAGTTACTGCTTCTGATGGGTTGACCCTGGCTGGACACAGGTGCCCACCAAGCCACTCCATCACTGTCCTCCTCAGCTGGACAGGAAAGAGAAAATATAACGAAAGGCTCATGGGTTGAGAAAAGGGCAGGGTGAGATCACTTGCCGGTTACTGTCATGGGCAACACAGACTCAACTTGGGGAAACTAGTTTATTCTCCCCCTGCTCTGATTTGACTGGTAATAAATTAAAAAAACCTGAATCTTAAAACACCTTCCCACCCCCACCCCCTTCTTCTCAGGCTCAACTTTGCTCCCGATTTTCTCCACCCTCTCCCCCTGAGCAGCGCAGGGGGACATGGAATGGGGTTTGGGGTCAGTTCATCACATGCTGTCCCTGCTGCTCCTTCCTCCTCAGGGCAGGACTCCTCACACTCCTCCCTGCTCCAGCCTGGGGTCCCTCTTTCACAAACTACTCCAGCGTGGGTCTCTTCCATGGGTTGCAGTTCCTCAGGAACAGACTGCTCCAGTGTGGGTCCCCTGCAGGGTCACAAGCTGTGCCAGCAAACCTGCTCCAGCCTGGGCTCCTCTCTAAATGGGTCCACAGGTCCTGCCAGGAGCCTGCTCCAGCACGAACTTCCCACAGGGTCACAGCCTCCTTTGGGCACTTTCACCTGCTCCAGCCTGGGGTCCTCCCTGGGCTGCAGGTGGGGATCTGCTCCCCCATGGGCTCCCTGGGCTGCAGGAGCACAGCCTGCCCCACCATGGGCTGCACCCGGGGCTGGGGGGAATCTCTGCTCCAGCACCTGGAGCCCCTCCTGCCCTCCTGCTGCACCCACCTGGGGGGCTGCAGGGCTGCTCCTACCACACCCTCCAGCTGCAAATGCTCGGGTGTTTTCTTTTTTCCCCCCTTTTCTTAAATATATTATCCCAGAGGCGCTACCACCATCGCTGATGGGCTCAGCCTTGCCCAGCAGCATTGGCCCTGTCAGACAAAAAGGAAGCTTCTGGCAGCTTCTCACAGAAGCCACCCTTGTGCCCCACCACCACCCCCATTGCCACACAAACCCGATACACTGCTTTTACAATAAAGGAACTGCAACTGCACAGATTTTATAATAAAACTTTATTATAGAAAGGTGCAGGCTTCCACTGGAGATAACATTTTGTTTTCTGTTCCTTTCCCAGCAGGTACTAGCACTTGATTTCTCATTGTGACTGCTTCTAACACTTGGGCACTACTGACTGACTTACCATAAGGATACTTACCATAAACCTAAGACCTCAAACTGAGCGGTAGTCGTCGGTTCAGGTCCTGAGACATAAACACCACCATTATTTCCCCCATACACTTTTCTGTCTGTCTTGAATTTATTTGCCTTTTTATTGCCAATTCACTCACTGACATGAGAGATTTCTGCAGTCCTTCGGAGCCGGCCTCATTTTGACCTGCAGTTTCCCACAGGTGCTGGAAGTGTTCTTAGGGTTTTGTTTTGTGCAGAATTTCACAACAAACCAGTTCTGGTTTTTTTCCTGTAGCTTGCTCATCCTTTTTTGTCATTTTTTTCCTTCCACGCTAGGTTTTACCGCCGAGCTGAGCTCCAGCACCGGTGGCCAGGCTTTTCCACACCGTGTCTTTGATCACCGGCAGATTTTGCCTGGGGATCCTTACGAGGCAAATTCTTGTCCTTGGCAAGCTGTGGCTCGAAGGAGGATACGCCACCTCCGGGTAACTTCCTAGATAAGTTATAATCGCTTCTGTTTCACGTTGCGCAATGCACTGCCCGCTTCCCTCTTGATTACCGTTCCCTTAGAAAAGCAGGAAGGAAAGGGAAAATTTTAGTGTCGCACTGAATCCACACACAGTGGTGTTAGCACGGTGCGGTGGTGGCACGATCACCTACTAAAAAAAAGAAATAAAAATGACGTGCTAATTTGATTTAGAATCATAGAATCATAGAATGTTTAGGGTTGGAAGGGACCACTAGTGGTCATCTAGTCCAACCCCCCTGCAGTGAGCAGGGACACTGCTAACTAGATCAGGTTGCGCCCGCCCCCATCCAACCTGGCCTTGAATGTTCCCAGGGATGGGGCCTCCACCCCCTCTCTGGGCAACCTGTTCCAGTGTTTCACCACCCTCATTGTAAAAAATTTCTTCCTTACCTCTAGCCTGAACCTACCCTGTTCTAGTTTAAAACCATTTCCCCTTGTCCTAACACAGCTGGCCCTATGAAAAAGACGTTCCCCATCTTTCCTATAGGCCCCCTTTAGGTACTGGAAGGCCGCAATCAGGTCTCCCCGTAGCCTCCTTTTCTCCAGGCTGAACAAGCCCAACTCTCTCAGCCTGTCCTCATAGGAGAGGTGCTCCAGCCCTCGGATCATTTTTGTAGCCCTCCTCTGGACCCGTTCCAACAGTTCCATGTCCTTCTTGTGCTGAGGGCTCCAGAGCTGGACGCAGGGCTCCAGGTGAGGTCTCGCCAGAGCTGAGTAGAGGGATTTATGGGATTGTTGCCTATATCTCGTCTGTGGTCACCAATGCCCAGGTCAAAAATACACATTAAAAAAAAAAAAAAAAAAAAAAAATAGTTGCCTAGGACTAATGGTGTTCTTTACCATTTGCCTAACCCGCAACTGCCATTTAACTTAGGAAGCTTCGTTGTTGCTCTGGCAGAAATTCTTGCTGAACTCTCGGGTTCTGTCCTCTCGGGCAGAAGCTGCGTTCTTTCCTTTCCAAGCTTGAATCCTCTTGTGCTCTTGAGGACCGATAGCGAAAGGCTTGCAGTTACAGGTAAGCCTGCTAGCACCCAGCCCCTGGATGTGAAGGCAGATAGAGAAAAATCCCCGCTAATGTCGGAAATGCCTGAATTGGGGCTGGCGCAGACCCTCCTGGAGCCGGCGCGGGGTTGTTGGGTGGCAAAGCCCTGCCTACGCAGCTCGCGATGGTTTCACAGCTTTAGCTGACCTGCCGAGTATGAAAATGGGGAAGCCAGGCGAGGCCAACAGCCCGCAGGTGCATAGGTACAGCCTGTCTGGAACCAGCGTTCAGCAGCTCGCTCGCTTCTTCCAGGACCTGCAGAAATGGCTGTAGCGAAGGGGTGGGGGCAGGGGCAGGCACTACCCCCCGCGGCGCGGCTTCCGTTGCATGCTGCCTTTCTGTGCAGAAGAGGGGCTTTGCGTTAGCCTCACGAGCTTTACTTTCCTTCTGCAGTTGGTTTGGAGGTTATCTTTGGCACAGTCCAGCGGCTACTTCCGTGGCAGGAACAGAGGTAAGAAGCCATCTAACCTTTTCCTCAAGGTTCTTCTCGTGTTAGAAGTTCTCGGATGGACATTCCGCTTGCATTTTTAGAACTTGCCGAAGGAAAAATAACCCCAAAACTCACCTAGCGACACACTGGAGAGGTTTGCTTAGAGCAGGGTACAGGCCGCGGCTGCAGCCCCCAGCCCCCTCTCCACCCACCGCTGCTTCAGGAAATTCTCCGTTGGCTTGTGGAAAGCGGCGTACCCAGTGCTCCAACCCCTCGAGGCAAATCATCCTCAAACTCAGGTGAATTAAGGATTTGGGCATTACACAGCCCAGTAATTACCTACTACATCCCTCACCTGAACGCTTACCTCACACTGCAGCCTACGACAATCTAAGCCCTCTCCTAAACGGGTGAGGCTCAGATGCCTCAAGTCCCCATTTGCCACGGCTGCCACAGGCCTAGCAGGTTTAAAGCCACACGCAGCCGCAAAACTCCTGCCCAAAACAGCTGGAGAACAGAACCCTACCTCAGCCCTGGTAACTACCTACCAACAGGGCACAGTAATTAACAAAATTCCAGCCGTACCTTGAATACTACCATGACCGGTTTAGAGCACACGTCCTAAAAATGGCGCTGACCCGTAACGTAACCTTTCTGGCGTACACGCGAGATGTTTACGGCCCTTCAGCCGCTGCCCGAGTCCCGCTGCGGTTTGGCATTAAGAGTACAAACAGCATCTTCCGCGACAGGTACCAGGTTTTAAACACTTTATTCAGAATGACTCCGGAACCTCCCCCCCCCCCCCCGGTTCTTTTTACTCTTCAATCCA
>NW_009270001.1:2051277-2060918 GCF_000687185.1 Egretta garzetta | reverse complement strand
CAGCCGCAAAACTCCTGCCCAAAACAGCTGGAGAACAGAACCCTACCTCAGCCCTGGTAACTACCTACCAACAGGGCACAGTAATTAACAAAATTCCAGCCGTACCTTGAATACTACCATGACCGGTTTAGAGCACACGTCCTAAAAATGGCGCTGACCCGTAACGTAACCTTTCTGGCGTACACGCGAGATGTTTACGGCCCTTCAGCCGCTGCCCGAGTCCCGCTGCGGTTTGGCATTAAGAGTACAAACAGCATCTTCCGCGACAGGTACCAGGTTTTAAACACTTTATTCAGAATGACTCCGGAACCCCCCCCCCCCCGCGCTCTGTTTATAGTTCAAGTCACCGGTTGCGATGCAGAAAGCACTGATCCGCTGCAGGCCAAAAGGGGAAAAAAAACTTCATGAGCAGCATTGGCTTTATTGGAAATAAATCGCGCTTAAAAACTGATCCTTAACAGGTACAAAAAAAATTCAACAGATAAGGAACGGAGAAGAAAGAGTGGAGGCGACGGTAAGACCCAACATGTGAATTGAAGACTGCTGTGTAGGGTCAGACAAAAAAGGCAACGAGGAACGGTAACGCAGCATTAGAGGCGGGAGTACAGGGCAGACAAGAGTTACAACACATCCTGCTTCAATATTTCTTATCCACGTACTTCGTTCAAATACTGTAACAGTGACGGAAGGCAAAAAGCACCAGACATCGACTAAAGAAACGAGAAAAAGGGAACACAAAATGAGGAAAGCTGGTAATTAGGGAAGGGATAACCTCAAATACAGTTCCTCAACAGAAACACACCGCTTGGAAAAGCTGCTATGTCAACGTACATAGATTATACCGGTATTCCAGCTCTCTGGAAATGACTTTATTTTCCTGGTCTGTAACCTCTTCCACACGCAGCACCCCTGAGGCTGTCCTTAGAGGTGTGTGGGGAGACACTGCAGGCACGCGGCAGAGCCGCCAGGGGAGCAAATCCGGAGGAAGTTACTCCCATGGAATTAGAAAAGCTGTGATTAGGAGGCCACGTAACACGGGACAAAGCATTGCTGAGCCCTCGACACATCATTCCAGTTAGGTGGGAACATCACGCAACTACAGCTTTTATCTTCCAAAAAGCCAAGCCTCCCCCCTGGCCAGTCAAAACGCGTTATTCCCAAGCGGAATACAGCAGTGACCGAAGTGACAGAAGCCAGGAACAAGAGATCCTAGAAAATAATCCTGCACCAAGGAGAGCAATTCCTGTTTTGTCTCCTTACAGCTGCCGCAGAAGGCGTGCGCTTCGCTCCATCATCAGGTGAGGGGCAGCGGTTTCAAAGAGGGCCACCAAGGGCTGAAGTCTAAATGAATAGTCTATGAATAGTCTAAATTTCCAGTTTAAAGGCTTTTTTTCCCCCAATCATGGAATGTTTTGGGTGGGAAGGGACCCCTAGAGGTCACCCAGCCCAACCCCCCTGCAGGAGCAGGGACACCTTGAACCACATCAGGTTGCTCACAGCCCCGGCCAACCTGGTCTTGATCACCTCTTGAAGTTATGAAACCAGACATTCAGGTACAGCTTGACTGTGCATAGTTTGGGGATTTTGGCAGGGGGGAGGCGTCCCCATTCTGACATTGCGTGGTGCAGGGTTTGCATAGATAGTTCATCCCCTCCCCAGCCCAACGGACACCCAGAGGAAGAAGTCACAGCTTCGGATTTTGTTGCGTTTGTGAAAAACATGAAATCAGGAGGGGGGGGGGGGGGAAAAAACAACAACAACAAAAAAATCCCAATTTCCAGAGGCTTGCCCTACATCCCCAGGTAAGGGGGAGGTGGGGAACAAGAGATGTACAACACGAGCCGTGGCTATTTCACAAAGCTCCATTGTCTGAAATGACGTTTATTACAGGCCCCAGTGAAAATATTAAAAATTCACCAATGCATACACTTCTGCACCTTTGTCCAGGTTGGTGGTGTTCTAGAGTGGTTAATGCATTAAAATTAAAAACCGTTTGTGGAATCCACCCAGCAACAAAAAGTCAGTTTCCCCAGAACAAGCCGAAAGCGTAACAGCATGTTCTGAAGGGGCCTTTTCTATACCAGCTATTTAACGAGTAAGGAAACAACAACAACCACAGCCAAAAAAAAAAAAAAAAAATTTTATCTATCACTTCTGTTCCTAGCGTAGATGAACTGACTCCATTTTCCAGAAGGCGAATCCTTTCAATAAATATCAGAATGACCTCTGAGATGCTCAAGTTCCGGAGACAGAAGCAGCAGCTCCGTGCGCTCTCCCCTGGAGTCCCGTGCCGCCCCGTGTTTCAGTCCAGCGAGATGATGTCGGGAGCGCTGCCGCCGCCGCCGCCGCTGCTGGTGATGACTCCCGTCTCGCTCCTGCTGGAGGAGCTAACGTGCGTGCTGCTCTCGTGGTGACTGGTGGAGGTGATGATGCTGCCAGGCGTGCTGCTTGTTAAGGTTGAGGTGAGACTATCCAAAAACATAGGAGGACAGTACTGCTTGAAACAAACAATGAAGAATGAAGAGACTAACTGCACGAGGGAAATGTATGCTCTGAAGATACATCTTCCCTACAACAAGCACAAAACACGTTACCAGCGGAACCTCGTTAACATGCACAGCAACAACCGGAGTTCTGCAAACCAGCAAGTAAGCAAGCAGAGATGGCAGCCACGAGCCCTTCTCCCTCATCCTCCCCATTTTATTTTATTTTTTCTTACTAACTGGTTAGCTTGAGCGTTTTCTAGCACATTAAGGAACACTGATGATGACAAAACCTGCCCTTAGCGTTTGGAGAACGTTGGCTGCCCACAGCTACAGGGCACAACTGCGTATTTCGGGCTCCTTTCCTCATGAAAGGCAGCAGAATGCTTTATGCTGCTTCGATGGAGGTGAGAATAATTTCATCCCCTCAGGTGGCAGCAGCCGTACCCAACAGCATTTCCACAGTATATGCCTGCAGTGATACATGCGGGTCTCTAAACACATCAGCCGTGACAAACGAGCCCCGATCAAGCCTGATTAAGAAAAATTACTGAGTTGATTTCAATTTCCTGAAGTGGAAGGCAAGCTTTCTCAAAGCAGAGCTTAACACTTTAAGCACTCGGCACGGGGTTGCCAGGTGTCAGGAGAGGACGCTGCTGTAAGACACCCCCCCCGCAGGCGCGCACGCAGGCGTTGTTCAACACATCTCACTTTCTCTTACCCCGTGGATTCCGATCTCGGGCACACGTTTGGAACTGAGCCTGAACTGTTTGAACTGTCCAAAGTGGACACTTCACAGCAGCACACCTGCTTCCAGTCTCCCACATGAACAAACTTCCGCTACTCCCACTTTTGGCAGTTCAGATCTCAAGGGCAGGCACAGAGTATTGCAAGATGCAGTAAGCGGAAAGAAAAGGAGGAAGTTCATCCTTTGTTTTTAAGGCACCAGAAAGTCAACTCTGCAGCAGAGTCCTGTTCGTGTTGTCTTCTAGCGACAGAGAGATGGAACAGAGGGTCTGCTTCAGATCCTCTCGTCTTAGGGAGCCAACATGCCCTGGCACTTCAGGGCTGTAGGCTGGCTGTGTAAGAATCTGGTGACAGGAAGAATCGCTCTCCCTAACTCTGTAAAGTTTAAGTTTCCAGGGAAGGAAAAACACTGCCCAGCTACTTCCGCCCTACAAAATTCCCGTACAATCCAAAGCCGATGGGGTTGAACTGTGACATGGAGGGATTTATTACGAAAGCGTTCAGTCACACGCCCATCACGTTAATGAGGGTATTTGCTTTAAAACTTAATCTCCTACCAATATCAAAACCCACAGAACCTGCAATATCAGCAGAGCTTAACCTGGCCTACAGACACGGTGGGCATATTCAAGTTTGTGCCGTGCAAGTATCCGCTTTAGGACAGCAAACTTATCGATAAAGAGCGCGTTTCCATGCCTGGATTTATCACAGTCAGGCTGAACTGAATCCTCCCTTAGTGCATCTTCATCACCACCTCTCGTTGGGAAAATGGATTTTCCTGGTCTGTGGTTAGGCCTAAGCAAGCGGACTGCCGACGTGGTACGGATGACAACAGCATCCCGATAGTTAACTAGAGCAGCGCGTCACAAAAACCAGACTTGGAAATTAACCCCGTAGCAGTTCAGAAACATACCTGTGAATCAACTGGGATTAGTGAAAGAAAATCCAGACCTAGAAAGAAGAGAAGGATAATAAATTGATGACTGGTTTTTTTTTTTTTGGTTGGGTTTTTTTTTTTTTTTTTATTCATACACGACAAATTTAAGGAACTTTTTTGTGGTCATAGAACAGATTTTGCAATCGTTACACAGTTTCTAAATGGAATATACCACTGTGACACCACTCTCAACGACTACTTCAGGCAGCAGCAAAACGAGTTATCTCGTACAAGTGGCTCTTTTTAAGGATGAGAATGACATAATGATGTATTATTCACTGGCAATCGCAGGGTGGTTCAATGTGGTTGCTTAGATGGAGGTTGCCATTTGGAGCTGTTGGTTCATAATGCAAGTTTCACTGCATATTGTACCTGACTCGGCCACACTGGGACATGAAGAGTGTCATCACATTAAAGATGCTGGAATGAAGTAAAGTCACAACATGCACAAGTCCAAAAACAAGCAGCAGGTCTCTTCCTCCACCCACGGGCAGCCAATAAGGAAACATTTCTAATATCATCCCCGTTTTGTGTCTAGACAAATAAAAGGAACGAAGAAGAGGAAACTACAAGTAGTTCAACGTATATCCTCTAAGAGCAGCGACAACTAGCGTCCGTCTTATACACCATTAGCGTGTAAGCATTTAGGGCAAGATGTTTAAAATTAGGAAACCAATGAGAAATTACAGCCTTTTTGGTTTGTTTTTTTTTTTTTTTTTTTTCTCTAAATATTGGCCTTGTGTTTGCTATGTCAACAGAAAGAAATGGTAAACTTACTCCCTCCCTCTTCCCTCGCCTCCAGATCTGTTCTGGCCAGTGACATCTCTCCTCCTCTTCTCCGTTAAAGAGAAAAATTGTGAAGGAGATTTAAGCTCAGCTGCTTTTACAGCACTGACAGCTCCTTTTGTTCTTGCATGTTCTCTAGAACTTCAGTCGATAGAGGAGGACAGCAGTTCTAGACTTCCATTCTCTCAGCTCACGCTCCTATCCAATTTGGGAAGGCAACCGCTTTCTTAACAAGGGAGAAGTGGAGGGAGGGAGCAGTAAGGGAACCAAAATGGAGAGAGAAACAAGGGGAATGATATCCATCCCATTGCCAAACTGGTGCTGAAAGAAGAGGAAAAAACCCAGAGACGTTGCAGGGGAGAAATGGAGACAGGCAATGGAGGGGGGAGAGGGAAGTACAGGAGGCCAGTGTGACACCTGTGACCACAAGTCACCATTTCCCGGGCTCTGGGTTCGTTACAGCCGGCAAAGAGAAACCCCCAGAGTCCCTATATACAGTGTTCTTTTCAAGGAGCCAGGGTAGAAAACAATCAGTATCCCCACCTTTTGTCTGATATTTAGCAGCAGTGTTGAAGAATACATCATAGGCATTTAGGGAATGTCTAGGTAAAGAAAGTCAATAGAGGTCAGCTTACATATCGTAGCTCACCTTAACCTTTTTCATACAGTCTAGACAGAGCACCACTCGAATCAGCTAGCAGAGCATCTCTACCACCTAGGGCTGGGACGAGTCAGTGCCACCACACGCCTATCACTTCAACAAGCAGCTACTCTCCCTCGCATCCACAACACCTAACAACCAGACGTTTACACAAAGTCTAACTGAATATAGCGAGAAGCGTTTCTGGCTGCCATTCCAAAGTGCCAATTGGTACCCCAGAAGCAACTGTTTGGGGGTTTTTTTGGGTTTGTTTTGGTTTTTTTTTTATTTTGGTTGGTTGGTTTTTTCACATCGCTGTTGCAAAGTGCAGTCTGAAATTGGAAAGACAGCCTGGACTGGACTGGTCTAGACATCGCATCAGTGCAATACTGCATATAGTCTCGTTCCATTAAAAAAAAAAAAAAAAAAAAAAGTTGATCAATTCTGCAATTTTTACCCACCCCGCAAAATTAAAAAGGCTGTCAGAAGACCCATTAAAAATAGCCACCACCTACCTGGCAAGTCTGATGACATACTGGATATTGGTGGGTGATGGAATGGTACTGGGTAGTCTGTTAATGAAGGAGGAATAGCAGCAGCATCGACCGTTGTCACACTGGGCACTCTGACAGTAGATGGCTGATACATGAGAACCCTGTTTTAAACAGCATGGGAAATTACAAACAGCCCGGCCGTTAGTTAGGGAAGAGCAATTACGCGCCGCTGTGCACTCTCATTCACAAGGTCACCATGTTACAACACAACTACAGCGTGGCTACTCACTACACAGTATTCCACTCTAATTTCCTCTTTCATAACAGTCTTCATAATAACATGACCGTATCTTGGCTCTCAACAGCAGCTGTGACATAAGAGCAAGTCGACATTAAAACAAAGTACGCTGCTACCCTTTGGAGACAGAACTGGACACCTGTATCTGGGGAGCGCCCGGGGAGGGATGTGTCGGTAGCCAGAGCCAGGAGGAGAGCACGGGTTCAGCGTCTCCACATAAATACTGTTCCTCGGCGCTAACCTGACACGCCAAGGGCGCGACTGACCACCATTTGGCCCCTGGAGCACAGGTTACACGCATGGGAGTTAAATATCGAGCCCAAGGCCGAGCCCAAGCTAAGGTCAGCTCTCCAGGAGCATGCCACCAGTTAAAACCCTTCTGCATCCCCACCTTCTGCCCCATCACTTCACGGCACTGTTAAAAGCCGGCACCACAGGCGTTCGGGCACCAACCACAGGCATAAAATATTTCATGAACTCCAAATCAGGTGGAAACACCCCAGAGCCCCGCTCCCAGCTGCTCCGCATCGCTCCCACCAGCCGTGAGCGTTATCCACTCAGGTCTTCCTCCCCAGACTGCTGCACTGGTGCATTTATACTACTATTCATTTCAGACGCGTGGATTTCAGCCCCTCCCTTCTCAAGCACCTCTTATACTTCAGCCTATGTTGCTTCTGCCTATTGGAAGACACCCCACAGTTTTGCCAAAACTAGCATTCGGGCAACTTTTTTTTTTTTTTTTTTTTTTTTTTTACAGGAGATGAGCTATTCCCCAAAAGCCTGGCTTTGACTTGAAGAATGAAAACATGCCATTTCCATACCCAAACAGAAAGGAAAACACATTGGTCAAGGAGAGACAAGAAAACTCAGTCCTTCTACAATTATGGTTGCAGTTCGCCATCTCAGACAAACACAGGAGCACGGAAGGAAGTCTTGGTGCCTTCTGAAACTTCATTAAGAGATGTATTTGTAGCTATTTTTTTTCCTCACAAAAATAAGAAACAGAGCCTCTCGCAGAAGGACTCCTCCACAGTCCCCAGAGAAAGCGACAGCATTTCAGTATCGCTGCTCAAAGTGGTTGAAGACGACCAACTATTCGCTCACCAAAGACCACGCGTTCCTGCGGACTACAGACACAGTACACCTGCTCGTTACTTCAAGAGCTGGCAAAACAGAAGGGGGTTGGCTTTATTACTTACGATTTCGGTACAAGACATAAGCCACTACGCTGAGAGACACAGACGCACACCTCATGCATGCAGCAATGCTAACTAATAAGCCATTACTAAAAGCTGACACTCGGAATCGCCTGGTGGAGCAGTGACTGCTGGTGAGCCTAAACCAGGGCCCCTCTCCCTGTGCCCTACGGGCCAAGAGCAAGAACTTCATGGAAGCCACGAACAGTAACTGCAGCAGAGTTGCACAGGCTGGGACAGACAGAAGGCGGCACAACAGTGAAGAAGCTGGTAAAGCCTGCCGCTGAAGTCAGGCACGACTACAAAGATGGAGCAGTTGACAGAGGACTGGGGAAGTCGTTGGTTGTGCTAACCGAGGTGCAGGACTGACCGACAGCCATGGCCAACAACAGCGCCCAAGACATTCCGGTGTTTAACAGAGAGATGGAGGAAAAGCTTGTCTTGACTCAGAACAAAGCGCCTCCCTGCCACGACTGATGGGATGGATGAAACACGCAACGCAGCCTAGTTTCCTGGGCACCAGAGCAGATAAAGGGTGTAACAGACAGCGAGAGAAAAGCCCTCAAGATGACACTAACTTAGCAAGGACGCATAAAGCTCCTCCACTTGGCATAATCTGCTTTCTCAGGAGGGTCCTGTCCGTTAGCTTAACCTTTTCTATGGAGAAATATCCCTGCAGACACAGCAACAGTCAGCGCAAGTCTTTTGTGAGATGTAAAACTATTTAATAGTGTTTTGCCTGTACAAAGGTATCAGTACAACCTTCTGCAAGGAGAGGCCTAGGAAATTCTCCTCTGGAAGCGTGGAGCTGGATCCCGAAGAGAGATTACAAGTCCATTGGTCTACACGTCAGTTTATCTGAGACATTACAGAATAACAACTAACTTTAAAATTGACAAACCCTTTGGTTGGGCTTCCTTGTGTTTCAGACATAAATATGCACTTCCTTTTGGCAGGCGGCTCCTCTTCTTCATCAGAAGAGCTTTCTATTGTCAAGTCAATAACGTCAACTTTCTTCTTGTTTACCTCACTGGCCACCGTCACGGAACATGGTTTGCTAACAACACTGGAACCTAAACAAGAACATAAAATACCACCATTGTTTAAAGGCTGGCGACATCAGCAGTTCCTATTTGCAACAGAACCAGGAACTCAGATCCTGGTTTAGCTCATCTTCCTGGCCACTAAAGAGAACAGTATGGCCCAGGAACTGTTTTATCAGTATTCTGTGTCATATGTTGAGAAGATTAAAGCACAAGCTTTAATCTTCATTTATCAGTTTAAGAACCTAAAACAAGAGCAACCTTTCGTTTTCTTAAATGCTACAAGAAAAAGCAAAGACAAAGCCCAGAAATGCACACTTTTACAGATACAACCCTTTCTTTTTAGTTTAAATGACAAGAGGGTGAAAAGTATCAAGCCCTCCACAAAACAAACATCAACATGCCTACACATTATCCAAGCCACAACTAAGTCTCCAAGACTTTTTTTGGTTTGCAGCCAGTACGCAGACATACATACTTTCTATTTTGGTGCACTGTGGACTTGAGACTTTCACAGCTTCTTTCTTTGGCCTCATGGGGCACCAGGAGCCATCTTCTTGGAATTTGATCTCATCCACATCTGAACATTCATTAAGGATTTCCATAAAGAGCCTGAAAAATAAAGTCAAGTGGTTTCATTTTCGATTCCAATTGAAATTTTTTAAGTGAAAAGGAGACACAGTTGAAAAGTGAATTAGGTCACCTTCGACCCATCGCATGTAAGGTCATTGCTGGGCAGAGGTCTGGAGCCCAAGGCTGATAGGGGTCTTCAGCCTGGAGCAGAGGAGGCTGAGGGGAGCCCTCATCGCTGCCTACAACTGCCTGAGAGGAGGGGGGAGCCGGGGGGGTCGGGCTCTGCTCCCAGGGAAGGGGCGATGGGACGAGGGGCAATGGCCTCAAGTTGTGCCAGGGCAGGGTGAGGTTGGGCATGGGGAACAATTCCTTCCCCTTGGGGCTGTCAGGGGCTGGAAGGGGCTGCCCAGGGAAGGGGTCGAGTCCCCAGCCCTGGGGGGATTT
>NW_009270001.1:2037195-2051264 GCF_000687185.1 Egretta garzetta | reverse complement strand
CTTAAAGGGCTTTTCCAACCTAAACGATTCTGTGATTCTATGTACTCTATGTACTCTCTCTCCCTAGCTCACCTTACCCGAGAGCCTGTAATTACAGCCTTTGCAGACGTTGAAACCTAAACGAGTATCCCAACCTACCCACATTCCGCCCCGACATTAATGCAATTCACAGATTTCCATACAGAAGCAGAAATCACCATCCTTTAAATCAAGTCTGACACTTGTTTATGTGTTAAAGTTTAAAGCCAATAGCTTCAGAAATAGGGTCACATAAAAAGGAGACCTATCCTTAGATGCCGCATTTGCGTTTCTCCAGAGAAAACCTACTGAGGCTCAAGAGTTTGATGATGCAGTTAGGAAATAAACTTACGTAGTTCATGAAATGGGAAAAGAAACTAACAGAGTCTAATGGTTCCTCCCAGTCGAAAGTATTTTGAAAGAGAAAACAGTGTGAAATGGCTGAACCTCAAGTCACAACAGCAGCTATCAACTACGCCATGAAAGATTTTTCAGTAATTGTGTAATCTGCAAATGCAGTCTCTTACCCATCTAATATTAGGCTCTCGTAAGCTGCCTTTTTGTCACAGACAGGGCAGATCCAGGTAGGCTTCTTTTCATTCATTTGGAGATAAAGAGCAGCATCAAAACATTGCAGGTGTGTGCAAGTAACAGCCCGGCACGGGATTGTCAGTCTCATTTTTCCCAGCTGCAGGAGATGCATTTAAAAGAGCGTCAGAACAGAGACAGTGAAGTAGGCCTGGATGGCTAACAACGAAATCGGGAGGCTCTCGGTGGAGTAACTGCCTCTCCTCGCTACAGAGGCGCCCAGCGCAGAGGTCGCTGCAAGGCAAATCCGCCCTACCAAAGCACGTACGGTGCACCCGGAGAACATTAACGTCATCCTCAAAGTCTTCACCGACTTGAAAAGACTCAGAAACATTTCTAAATGGAACTGCATCCATGTTATTTCCAGGATTTCATTTTTACTGAAAGACCGGCTGAGCACCCGCTTGATCGATTTTCTCTTAGCCAAACGTTTCAAGCGTTTGTGTGAGCTCCAGTTACGCCAGACTCAGAACGGCGTTATACCCATTTTAACATTTGACTTCACAGACCCGTCACTGACACGAGGCCAGTTTCCACCTGGGAAAGAGAAACCCCAAGGCAGCGTGACCTTGCTAGGCGGTGATCCGGCTTTTTGTTTGTTATAGTAGCTGGCAGTATAAGCAATACCACCTAAGATGAAGAGATCCAAAGTTTTATTTATTACTGTGCCATTTAATTATGCTGTCACCCTGCCCAATTAGCCTGGAATGCCTCAGTATATGAGATTACTCCTGCTAAAGACCTCGCTATGCACACACGAGCAGCGACTCGAGTCTGACTGTGTTACAGCTGAGGCATCCACAGTTCTAAACCGTCATCGTTTGAACGCTGCTACATTCGGGTGCCTGCAGATGCACCTTCCACCCACTACTTTGTATTCATGAACCCATATAAACCCAAAGCCACTTAAGTTCCTAAGGCAGGACCTTTTAAAGCCAGCCCAGCTCCACGCTAAAGATGAACACCCAAACCTGTGTATGGTAGTTTCCAGCCATACTTACAGGACACATCAGAGATACCCGCAGACTGGTCGTGGCAATCTCACTATCAGGATCTGCAGTTAGTTTTTCTTTAACTATTAAAATAAATTAACAAGTTATACACAGACATCGGTATTTAAAACACTAATCTTGATTTGCGACTTACTTTATTTCCAGCTATTCAGAAAAAATGTAAACGTCTAGAAAACTAGTTCACAGCAGTATCAAACTATAGTTTCAGTATTTAGAAGCGACTGGCAAACACTGGGCATCACGAGGTTGCTGGGTGCACGGCAGACGCGCTAACAGCCACAATGGTTAGCAGGGCAAACTCAACCCGACGTGCGAAGAGATCAATAAAATCATCATCAGAATCATAGAATCGTAGAATCGCTTTGGTTGGAAAAGACCTTTAAGATCATCGAGTCCAACCGTTAACCTAACCCTGCCATCCCACCACTAAACCATATCCCTAAGCACCTCATCTATCCTTCTTTTAAATACCTCCAAGGATGGGGACTCTACCACCTCCCTGGGCAGCCCATTCCAGAGCCTGACAACCCTTTCAGTGAAGAAGTTTTTCCTAATATCTAACCTAAACCTGCCCTGGCGCAGCTTCAAACCATTCCCCCTCGTCCTATCATCTGTTACCAGGGAGCAGAGGCCGACCCCCACCTCCCTACAGCCTCCTTTCAGGTAGTTGTAGAGGGCGATCAGGTCTCCCCTCAGCCTCCTCTGCTCCAGACTAAACAACCCCAGTTCCCTCAGCCGTTCCTCGTATGACTTGTGCTCCAGACCCCTCCCCAGCTTGGTTGCTCTCCTCTGGACATGTTCCAGCAATGCAACATCCTTCTTGTAGTGAGGGGCCCAAAACTGAACACAAACACCTCAGCGAGCGAGGTACAAAGACAAGACAATCGGCATCGCATGCAAGTGAGTAGAACCCATACTCAGGGCATCTACCTGCACCTCACAGCCCACCACAGTAAGTGGTGCTCACGGCATTCCCTAAGAACATTCCAGGTGGGATCTCTAGGTGTGCCTCCCTACCGGCTCGGGGACCCTCACTGAAAATACGCGTGATGCCTCAGCCACAGCACCTTTGATACCTTGGGCACAGACTTTCTTTTCAAAACTGCTGCAAATTCCTCATGTATTACCAGTTTAAAGAGCCACCAACCACCCTCCGAAAGTGCAGACAGGCAAATTAATCGGACTTACTTAGTGCTCTGGAATGATCGGGGTTTCGGATACCTTTCATTTTTAACCTCTGCAAAAGCATAGCTGAAGTGAGCTGACGAACGAGATACACAGACATGGAGTAATTCTACAAAAAGAGTGATTAGAGGTTAAATATCGATCTCACACAGTACTTCTACTATGACAACAGATTACTATTTACACTAGTTGTAGCGTACAGTAAAAACAAAAACACGCAGATGTTCTGCTTTAATACTTATGAAAATCATTGACAGACAACTTCATTACTGCAAAAGAATCCAATATCTGTCCAGAATTCTCCTGCCAATCAAGTCCAATTATTTTACTCCAGCCGTGACTTAACCAAGAAGAGTCATTCCACAACAGAGAGACAATCTGGGCTCTTTCCTTGGAAAGATGATTTAGACTGGCGACACACCTTCTCATACATGCAGCCTCTCATACATGCAGCCTTTCAGATCTTCTCACATCTGTCTCCTAAATCCTTCCCTTTCTTCAGTGTCAGCCCGTTAGCGGGGAGCTCAAAGACAAATCACATGACAGAAGAGGAGATGAATGCTCTTACAGGTACTAACACAGCACCTTCAAATGGCACACAGCTGCACCAGTTTCTTTGTACCTTTAACTCGCTCCACACTTTTAAGCCAAGCCTCATTACACCACATCCACTCCTCTGAGGCTGGCCAGGTTTCCTAGCATTTACTACTCTTCCCTAATTCACACCACTTGCCAGCTTCTTTTGTTCAGCATTCACTCTCTTCAAGGTCAATGAAGAGAAAATCCTGCAAGTCCCGCTACTGCAGAATAATAATGGTTTCATTTGTATAACAAATACAACCCGACAGCTCTTATTCGCACTCCCTGCCAGCCACCTTCTTATGGCTCCTATCCTGTCCGAGTACTGCACAAGAATTTTAAACAAGAACACCTACTGCCCTGCTCCTCTTTTACCACCTGTAGGAAAACGAGCTCTTACCTAGAGAAGCAGTTATCGAAATGCATGGGAAACCACCAAAAAAAATTGATTTTTTTTTTTTCCCCTTAAAGAACAACCATACATTGCACTGTTTATTGCCTAAAGAAAGAATTCTATAGGCTCAAGTCTGACCACCTCTGTGGGCTTAATGCCTCCTTTGCTCAGAAGCCCCCCACTATCAGTCAAGTACACGCCAATAAGCCCTTACCACGCGAGCCCACTGACACCCCCGCTGTCCCCAAGGCTCTCATTTAGAGGGTGGGTAGCAACGGCCGCTACGCGAGCTCCGATACTTGGAGCAGAGCACCCCTGTTAAACCAAGCACGGCTTAGACCTTTCCCTCCACCTCTGTTTTAGAGGAGAAAAAAAAACCACAAACAAAAAGCAGACACACTTTGCTGTCAGCACTGCCCTTCATTTATTTTCTGAATATTAACTTTCTCTCCAATTTATTTTTTTAAATATTAGTGTATAAAAGCTTATAATGGAGTCTCACTTCGAAACACATTGTGTCTGGTCCACAGATTTTGACTTGGAAGAAAAAAGTAAGAGGTAAGCCACTTTGATAACTGAATCCAGAAGGATTTACACAACTAGTCACAGAGAAGTAAGCAGTTCTTGACTTACCAACAGTTGAAAGGGCTGCTAAAACAGCTATTTAAACCTAGGAAGAATTCAGAAACTCCCCACACCCTCCCTTTCTTTCTTTAGTAAACCCACCGGGGGATTTCTACACAGCAGCGCAGCCATTTTAAAAGCTAATTCCTTTTCAACTACAATTAACGACTACACGCACTAGAAGGCAACAGGTATCACATTTCAGTCACCATCCCCTTTATCTCCTGCCTCCTGAAGCCTAGCATGCTTTTCCCCCACTGCAGCTTTCCATGAAGAATTGCTTTATGAAGGGGCTTCAACTTTCTCCACGCACACCCTCCCCCCCAGCTCTCCATCCTTCCCCACACTGAGTCACTTCTCCCTCAGGTCACCCAAACTTCCAAAACGATCTTCACCTGTAAGAAAAAAACCACGCTGCTCAGATACCCTGCATTACAAACACACACGGAGCACATGTATGGTCCAACCAAGCATGGCTGAGATCCATCAAGCCCATAAACAGCTCACACCAGCAGCCTCACACCTCCCCAGTAAAACCTTCCCAGCAACCTGCCATCCAAGAGCTTTCCGAGCTGGAAATTCCACCCCTGTTTTGGTTTATTTGCAAGTACAGAGAGGCCATTTTCCTGTAAAAAAGGGAATCTCAAAAGAACAGAGATGGAAATATCCATTAACTGCTTCTTCCTATGAAGTAAAAATTGCTTTTGGAAAACTACTTAGTATTACTCGGTTAAAAAATAAAAACTTAAAAAAAAAAGCGTATTTCCACCCCCATGAGCCTGGCACATCTGGTCAGTTTAAAAAGCTTTCCCCAACAGACAGGTACAACAGATACTGAGAAACATGCCTTCGAATACAGAACTGCATAATTTCATTTTTCACACTATTTATACCACAAACAGATTTAGGTATTTTTGACACACATTTCAGGCAACCCCTAAGGGCAGGCTTTCTCATGCGAGTTCTATAAGGAAGTCTTTGCCATCCATATGCAAATCTTATATACGTTACTGTAAACTACCACACTTCTATAGCAAACTTTGTTTCCTGGCACGGATAAGGTCAGCCACCTAACACCAAACACTTGCTGGTGTATGCCTCGCCAGCAACATCAGGCAGCAGGGTAGAAGGAACGCTAGATCAGGTCATTACTACAGGTTATTATTACAACTTTCCACATCCTACAGAACGTACAGTTTTTACCTTTCCAATTTCAGAAGCCCAAGAAATGGAAATCTGGTTTGGCACTGCTGAGGACAACCTAACTAGAGATGTTATATTCAAGGGGCGCCCAGGTCGCTTCTGTTCAATTCCATTTTTTGGCGGTGGAGCGTATCCCTATGGGAAGAAAGCACAAGGAAAGTGTTACCAGCTCGCCCTGCTGTACTCTGAAACCTGCTGAAACAGACTTGTTAGTTTTAAAAACAGATCTATGGGAAGCAAGTAAACCTAGAGGCTCTCTAGGCTGGAGACTAAGCTCTACGCTTACTCTGAGAAATATTGCTCTGACAGTTCGATACCCTAACTCAGCCACGATTTTCAAGTGTTTTTAGATTTTAAAGTGGTTTTACAGAAGTGCCTAAAAGGTGGAAGAGAACACAGTTTTGGTCCAGGTTATGTTCACTGGAAGAGTAAAAAGCAACACTGATGCTTTGGCCTTTTTTTCCCCTCACTCCACTGAAAGAGAGCAGAACATCGCAAGTACACAGCTTTAGTGACAGACACAGCAAGTCACAAAGAGTTAATTCAGTGTTTCACACCCAGAAAACACTTGATTCTATTTAAGAAACAATAAAGTCTTGTTCCAAGAGCTCCACATCTCCTTGATGTCTGCTTTGCCTCATATCAAGCACACCTAGCGTCTGTCACTACGAAAGCGAGCCAGCCTCTAACAGGAACCCTGAGAAGCTCCGTTTTGAGCTCACACAGGCAGCCTGCAGTCCACTCATCTCAAAACCAACTCATCCTGCAGCGGAAAGATGCCAATAAAAAAATGTCAGCCCTTTGTCTGGCACAGAACAGACTGCCCGATTTCATTTAGTTTAAAGACAGCATTGTTCTATACAAGAAACTCTCCCAGAAAGGATAAGCTGAGGGGGGTGGAAACCACACCAAACAAAAAAAACACCCCATGCATGTATTTTTTTACCCAGAGGAACACACACATTCACAGCCTAGTGCTTGGAAAAAAAGAGTTACTTTGAAAGGCGCTAAGTCTGAAAATAAAAACCAGAACTAAACAGCCTCTTCCATTCACCAGCCAAGCACGCCACAGGAGAATCGCTGCCTTTAATCCAAGGAGGGCTCAATAGCCATCATCTTGTTTCCTAGGTTTCCGAAGCAGCCCTGTTACTACTAGGCCATACATTTCACCTGACAACCAAGCCCTGGCTGTGCCTCACCACTGCCCTTCATTAATTTCAGACAGGGCTCTGGCTTGCAGTGACAAAACTGACGGAGCTTCCACAGTGCAGGCCTGCCAGGCCAGCAGGGCAGACCGCAGCGGCTGCAGAACTCTCTCCAAGATGGTTCTCATCCCAGATGATGAGTGACCCAGGAGCTATCAGGAACCTTTCCACGTGCACTTTATCGCAGAACGTAAGAGGCAGCAGATGTATGGGGACTGCTGACAACTTCACATTTAAAAGAATGAATGATTTGCCATTTCTTTAATCAGACTAACAGCTGCAGCCATTTATGGAGTATAGATCCCAATGGCTTTGTTGTAATAGGCCTTTCTCTACTATGGTGACTTTATAACGAGCTTATGTGGACAAACACACCATCCCTGCAATATGTAGGAGAGTATTTCCACACATACTGTACCATCTCAATGACCCTGCTGGTCTCCAACCTAAAACGAAGCTGCCTTCCTTTCAAGAGAGCAAGGATGCAAGTTCTCTCTTATTTCGCAACTTTTCTTTTTGAGAGACAACTCTGCAGCACACGTGCTTTATTTCAGTCAAGCTTTTGATGTTTTTTTCCACAGAGCAATGACCTTGAGATCAGATTCAGTCTTGTACTCCTAGAAGACTTTAAAACCTTCCCTTCCTAGCCTCCCAGGACTTAAAGAGCACCCCGCTTGCCTATCACAGCCAGCGCGGTCTAGCACTGTTTAGTTAGGCTGCTAATCCCAGCAGCTAGCAAGTCCCCACATGATTTGGGTCTTGAAGTCTTCCACACTTCTTGCAAGAACCATCCATATTAGTCAAAGCAGGTGGAATCTGCTATAGCCAGGAAAAAAAAAAGATCCATCACAGAAAGCATGACTGCTCTTCCATCTGGCCAATTCCAACCTGCCCCAACATATTTGATTCTGTCTTCTGAAAGAGACCTGCAGTGGTCTATGGAGGTCCCCCGAGAAGACAAGCAAATTACCTTTCTGGACTTTTGTGTTTTATCTTGCCTACAGGAGAAGCCAACAGGAGAACCACCTGCTGTAGTACATTATGCATAAAATCCTTGTTACTTGCCAAGACACCAGCATGCAAGGCTCTACACCTACTCCTTTGAAGTCACAACCAATACTGTAAGAGTAGGACAAGGATAGTTGTAGGACTACAAGAAAACACCATGTTAACATGAGTTGGCACAACCTGAAGCAGTACTGGCACACCTGCAGCATTTCTGTGGAGTTTCTGGTAAGGATTGCAGCCAAGGAGATGACCAAGAATAATTTACAGACATCTGCAGAGGCATGAACTGCTATACCAGGGAAAGCTAGAACAGTACTCACTTAAGAACTGTACAAGTTGGCAATAGAGGCTGGCATCGCTCATTAACTACCTAACACCAATGTTACAGAGTTGGACAACAGCTGCCTTTGAAGCAAAGAAGTTATCTTATGTTTCCTGCAACAGAAAGGAACCCCCAGAGGGATGCAGACAGTGACCAAATCAACAAAAAACATGTTTGCAGGAACACTCAGACTGAGACTGTATTTGCCATTCAGCTCATATTGAAGGAGGAAAGGAAGTTGCCAAGACAATAGTCACCAGGGGTCTGGAGCACAAGTCTTAGGAGGAGCAGCTGAGGGAACTGGGGTTGTTCAGTCTGGAGAAGAGGAGGCTGAGAGGAGACCTTATCGCCCTCTACAACTGCCTGACAGGAGGCTGTAGTGAGGTGGGGGTCGGCCTCTTCTCCCTGGTGACGGACAACAGGGGAGGGGAAACAGCCTCAAGCTGTGCCAGGGTAGGGTTAGGTCAGACATGGGGAAAAATGTCTTCCCCAAAAGGTCTGTCAAGCCCTGGAAGGGGCTGAGTCCCCACCCTTGGAGGGATTTAAAAGCTGGGCAGACGAGGTGCTTAGGGCCAGGGTTTAGTGGTGGGATGGCAGGGTTAGGGGAACGGTTGGGCTTGGTGATCTTAAGGGTCTTTTCCAACCTAAATGAGTCTGTGATTCTATTCACTTTCTCACCTAAAGTTTCTGCTGAACAGATTAAAGAATCATCTTACAATGTGCAGGAAGAACCTATGGGATTTAGATCTAAAGCAAAACAATAATCCAAGATTACAAACAAGTTTTGCTACGACTGTGACATATGCTACACAGAAGATGGATAGCGTAACACAGCATAGCAAGGTGTACACCGTATTAGCAAGGCTGAGAACCAGCAGACACTGATGTCCACAGGATAACATCAGACCCAATTCTTTTTGGTGGGCAGCTTAAAGAAAGGAAGACAATCTGCAGAAGAAGAAAGGATGAAATCCTAAGGTTTGTCACAAAGAAAGTAACTGGCATTTGCATAAAATGCTGACCAGAAAATCCTCTTACTGAAGACAGCTAGAATTTTTGAGTGGTTAAAGAAAAAGGGGGAAGAGAAGCTAGAGAGTCTCATTTAAGCCAAGTAGAAGCCAAAAAAAGCAGTCATGGTTGCATATGGCAGGAGGAAGGGTACAGGACATCAGGAAGCTGACAAATACTCTGAAAAAAAGGTTTCACACTTCCTCTCTCCGCACAACATTTTTCCAAAGCCACCGCTGGAAAAAACCCCAACCCTCTGTACACTACTTTTTCCATCTTCTGAAGCTTCCAGAACCATTTCAGAATGGGTTGCAAAGAGTTCATCTCTGTTTTACTGTACAGAGATACCTATCCTAGAGATTTTTCAAGAATAATTGGAGGGCTTTTCCTTTTTCGTATATATTCAAGCCTTGAGGTGACCCTACCTGCATACTAACTTCTGCAGCATCAGACACCAGCAACACATGTGACTGCCAACACTGTTCTGTTCCAGTATCTGCAAATGCTAGGAATGCTAAAACGTGTCTGTTCTTCATCCCCGCAATGAATTCTGCTCTAAGCAGACAGATGCAGAGCAGCATAGACTTGTACACAAGAAGGTGATACCATTCCCCCATAACAAGAAGGAACTCAAGCCAACCACAAATACAGATAGCCCAAACAGCGATGGCTACTAGCAGTCAAGTAGTAGTCAAGGGATAATGTACTTAAGAAAAGGGGAAAAAAGAAAACACGCGGGCATTTGCAGCTGGAGGGCGTGAGAGGAGCAGCCCTGCAGCCCCCCAGGTGGGTGCAGCAGGAGGGCAGGAGGGGCTCCAGGCACCGGAGCAGAGATTCCCCCCAGCCCCGGGTGCAGCCCATGGTGGGGCAGGCTGTGCCCCTGCAGCCCAGGGACCCCACGGGGAAGCAGATCCCCTCCTGCAGCCCGGGGAGGACCCCAGGCCAGAGCAGGGGGGTGCCCAAAGGAGGCTGTGACCCCGTGGGAAGCCCGCGCTGGAGCAGGCTCCTGGCAGGGGCTGTGGCCCCGTGGGGAGAGGAGCCCAGGCTGGGGCAGGTTTGCTGGCCGGGCTGGTGACCCCGTGGGGACCCAGGCTGGAGCCGTCTGCTCCTGAGGGACTGCGTGAGAGAAAATCATGAGTGAAGTTGAGCCCAGGAATAAGGCAGGAGTGGGGGGGAAGGTGCTTTAAGATTTAGTTTTTATTTCTCATTATCCTACTCTAATTTGATTGGTAATAAACTAAATTGGATTTCCCCAAGTCAAGTCTGTTTTGCCCGTGACGGTAACTGGCGAGTGATCGCCCTGTTCTTATCTCGACCAACGAGCCTTTCGTTATATTTTCTCTCCCCTGTCCAGCTGAGGAGGGTGAGCGAGACAGCGGCTTGGTGGGCACCTGGCATCCAGCCAGGGTCAACCCACCACACATTTGGTTGTTAACTGCAACAGAGGAGGTTTGCTATCTGTGGCTAACATACAATTAATCCATGCAGTGACTGTAACATGATTAATAGTACTAATGGCTCCCACACAGCAAAGGTACAAACTACATGCCTAACATTAATAACTAGGAGAAATTTGAGTGGTAACAATAACCAACTTGATTGTTTTAGCAAGCTGACATTACAGAACACACACACCCCCCTCCCACAAGTCACAAAGAAGCCACAAATATGTACAAACAAGCTTACCGGCAAAGGAAACAGCTTCCCATTTACTTTAATACACAAACTATTAGGGTAATTATCTTCTTGAGGGCAGCTTGTCTCTGCTAGGCATAACCTATATCCCCAAAAAGAGAAAAGCATCATTTTCAAGTCAGTGTCACCACATTCATACATCCCCACCAACATCTAGGCTTATGGTACATGAGCCAATTAAGAAGTTATAAGAGAAAACTATGAAAAAGGTACCTTAGCTGAACTTGGACTGTGTAATCTCTCCTGCCCCCTGGCAAGAAGTCCCTGTGACAAAAAGAAAGAAAAAGAGAAGTACCCATTTAGACAGAAGATCTCATATTCCAGTCATATGCAGGAAGAACTGGCACACTTGTCCCAACATCACTACACTTCGCTCTTATTTTTCTTTTACTGAACAAATCTTATCAGTGACACCTCTGTCTAGCCACTGCAAGTTAAGCAGGACTTTAGGATCATGATCCTCTGTTGAGAGTTCATAGTAACAACAAAATATGATGTTGCCAGAGAGGAGAAAATCCTATGAATTCTCTTGGCTTCCACCACAGGTCTTGCAACAACATGAACCCTGGGACAAAAGTAGCCTTCCATTCCTGCAGTCAGGAAATGTGCAGGGAAGAAAAGCTTACCACCTCTCTAAATAGTCACAATTATTTGGAACCAAGTAATTGTTAACTCTTTAGTGGCGTAGGATTTACCCCAACTGCACATAAGCTCAGAATAACTTCAGTGAGGATTATTACCCTGCATCTGCAAGCTTACACGATGCATAAAATGAACCAAACCCCCCACACTTTCTCCTGAAATTTTGCAAAAGTTTACCTATGCTATAGGCCACACTCTTACTTCTTACCTGGAAATACAGATTTCTCTGACCTGCTGAGGTGTTAAAGCAAAGATAAAAAACTTCTCTTGGAACCTCTGAATACTGCTCTGTACTAGAAAAAAAAAAAAAAAAAGACACACAAAAGAGGTTTAATCATGGTGATTAAAGTCATTGATTAAAACAGTGCCTGGAATTTAGTTTTTTCCTGCAACAAAGCATAAGTCAATCAAATTGTGGTTGAACTGCATGTAACTGTCAACAGGAAAGCAACAGAACAAATCTTTCATTCAAGTATATTCAGATAGCTTAATATCACATTACACTTCAGTACTAAAGCAGCTTGGCAAGCTGCGTTATAATCCTTTCTCCCAAGGGAAAAAGGTTCAAACAAACACACAACAAAATGTAACACTGGATACCTGACAAACAGAGCAGCACAGAGATGTTTACAACTACTTTCACGTACTACAAGAAGAGAACATGCCCCCAGAAGTTAAGGGACAGCTGGAAAATTACTCAATTCAGAAACAGCTAAAGGTAACCAAGGTTTGGGGAGGAAGAGAGGGAGCACAACCCCTAATGCCAGAGAAGCCAGCTAGACTTCACGTCCGGGAATTAACCCTCAGTAGCATTTGGCAAAAAAGTAAATACAGCTTGCACTTCAGAATCCTACTTGTCTCTCAGTGACAGGAAGCAGTAATATTTTAGAATTAAGCATTCATAGTATGTACATGTTACTTTTCTTTCTTTCGACTTGAGAAGTTAGAAATCTTGACCTGCAATAAAGGTAGATTGGACAAGTCCAACAATTTAAAGCAACCAGCAAGGAGGACAAATGCAAAAATAGTACAACTCTTGTACACTGTGACATTTAGAGATTATCATCTCTATGCCCAGAAAACACACCCAAGAAAGGATACAAACACAAAACAGAACACAGGTGGAGCAAACACACACCAAGTTCCTCCAACAATTTAAAACACCTACATTGTGCATGTATGTGAACGCATACCCCCACAGACAGCATTTTATATTTTAAAATAATACTTGAGCATGTGTAAAAAAAAAAAAGATCATGGAAATATTTTGCTATTGAATTGAGTGCGGGTTAAAACTAAACCCCACACCTGCACCTGCTTTTGTGTTCTCCTATTAGTACAAAAGAATACGTACACTCATCCCTTTTGAAGAGTTGCAGTGAAGCAGACTATACTTCTAGCTCTCTGACCTATTTGGTTTCCAAATCCTTAATTCTCAAACAAAAAAAACTTGTTTTTTCCATGTACCAATCACCCGACTCTACTAGCTGGGACTATAAGCTACCCGTATCAATTTAAAAATATTAAATAAAGCCTCATTTCCAAATTTGCTTGCAACTCCATGTTTGTTAGAGTGATTTTCAGCCAATGTTCATATCCTTCTAACATCGGAAGGGCCCATTATTTGCACATCAAGCCATTCCTCACATCTCATTTCCCCACTCCTCCTCACACAGATCTGAGTTGTAGCTCTGGCTGCTGCCACCTTCAGTTACTGTGCTCTGGAAAGAGCTTGAAGGCAAGTACTCAGTCAAATTAAGCTTGATCCCCCTTGCCCATGTCCCAAATGTTACAGGATTAGATCACAGAATTCCAGAATGGCAGGGGTTGGAAGGGACCTCAGGAGATCACCCAGCCCAACCCCCCTGCTAAAGCAGGCTCACCCAGAGCAGGTTGCACAGGACATCATCCAGGCAGGCTTTGAATATCTCCAAAGGAGACTCCACAACCCCCCTGGGCAGCCTGTTCCAGTGCTCTGTCACCCTCAAGGTAAAGAAGTTCTTCCTCGTGTTCAACTGGAACCTCTTCTGCTTCAGTTTGTGCCCATGGCCCCTTGTCCTGGAGCTGGGCACCACTGCGAAGAGTCTGGCTCCATCCTCGTGACATCCACCCTTAAGATATTTGTAAGCGTTAATGAGATCCCCTCTCAGTCTTCTCTTTTCCAAGCTAAAAAAGTCCAGCTCTCTCAGCCTTTCCTCGTAGGGGAGATGCTCCAGTCCCCTCATCACCTTTATAGCCCTCCTCTAGATTCTCTCTAGGAGTTCCTCATCTTTCTTGAACTGGGGATCCCAGAACTGGACCCAGTGCTCCAGGTGGGGTCTCACTAGGGCAGAGTAGAGGGGGAGGAGAACCTCCCTCGCCCTGCTGGCCACGCTCCTCTTCATGCACCCCAGGATACCACTGGCCTTCTTGGCCACCAGGGCACCCTGCTGGCTCATGGTCAGCTTGTCGTCCACCAGGACTGCCAGGTCCCTCTCAGCAGAGCTGCTTTCCAGCAGGTCAGCCCCCGGCCTGTACTGGTGCATGGGGTTCGACCTCCCCAGGTGCAGCACTCGACACTTGCCCTTGTTGCACTTCATCATGTT
>NW_009270001.1:2030675-2037142 GCF_000687185.1 Egretta garzetta | reverse complement strand
CGGCCCCCCCGATCAAAACCCCCTTAGCCTTGCCATTCAGCCAGTTCCAAATCCATCTCACTGTCCACTCATCCAACCCACACCTCCTGAGCTTCCCTATGTGTCAAAACAGTGTCAAAAGCCTTGCTGAAGTTAACGTAAACATCTTTTATAGGAGACAGTGTCAAAAGCCTTGCTGAAGTTAACATAGACAACATCTTCTGCTCTCCCCTCATCTACTCAGCTGGTCATGCCATCATAGAAGGCTATCAGACTGGTAAAATAATCCTCACTCCTATGAAAACTGGGCAATATGCAACAAAGAGCCTACAGTCTTCAACAGAGAGAGGAATTCACATGCAGCTCTAACTATAACATGGTGACACCCCTGTGGAAGCATTCTCCTTTTGGGAAAAAAGGATCAATTGCAAAGTTGAGGAAAACAGCTGTTACGGAAATTTCTAGCATACCACTGCCACCTCTAGATATCACTGACCATAAAACAAAAAGTAACTGCATAGCAGAAATATAACGTGGAGCACATGCTGCATTATATGGGACTGAGCGACTATGTGGTAGGCAACCATTCTGGTTAACTATGGGCCAACAGCTGTCCCGTAATACAGAATCTTTCGGGAAGCTAATCAAGATACTCAGCTACTGCACACAGTGAACATAAGCAGGGGTTTAGCCAGGACATAGTGGCACTGACAGATTATCTCTGTAAAGGTAATGGCAGCCTGAGCCGTAGAGGTGTCCAGCACCACAGCAGCAATTCTACCAATACACGGGTTCGATATTAAACTCTTCTCTAACAGGGTGTCACCACACACCAACAGAAGTGACGACAGGCACTGTAACTAATGCTTGCAAGTAATGTTTGCTGCTTTAGGTACTGAAGGATGGTCAATCAACTGCATATGCCTCACTGAGGTACAAGTCCCAGCCTCAAAGACTCTATTATCAGTTAAGAAACTAAAATCTTTAAGAGGATGCAAACAGCTTGCAAAAGGCTGAATTGTTTCTAAACAATATTATTAAATAGTTACGGAACATTTTTTACCATGTAATGTGAGACAGGGCAAACTTTCAAGACAGAAAACGTTTTAGCAAATAAATACGTTTAAGAGCAAGGCATTTGAGGAAGACACTAAACTGAGATTTCCAGCTATTTGGAAGACAAAGATGCATTCTACATTTTAAAGTCAAGCATGGCAACAACCAGTAGGCTGAGAAAACCATCGCTAAATCAGTATAACCCTGAACATTTGTTGCACAAAGTATCCACATACAGATGCAACCTA
This sequence comes from Egretta garzetta, assembly GCF_000687185.1. NCBI lineage: Eukaryota > Metazoa > Chordata > Aves > Pelecaniformes > Ardeidae > Egretta > Egretta garzetta. The sequence goes on along the minus strand of NW_009270001.1, from coordinate 2,035,859 downwards.
CAGAATTGTTGCAGTGAGATAAAGGCAAGCTAACAAACCAGTGCACTTGTTCTCCTCATGTTATTGGAACTTACTAATTACTGGCCCCAATTCCTGTTTTCTTCAGGTCCAAATCTTTCAGCCAGAAGTGGAGGTTCAGACTAGGTATTAGGAAACATTTCTTTACTGAGGGGGTGGTCAGACACCAGAACAGGCTTCCTAGAGACGTGGTCAATGTCCCAAGCCTGTCAGTTTGAACAATGCCCTTAACTATTACTCTTTAACTTTTGGTCAGCTCCGAAGTGGTCAGGTGGTTAGATGATCTCCGTAGGTACTTTCCAAGTGAACTGTTCTACTCTAATATTCAAAAGACAAAGATCTTTAATCATACAACATTTACAGAAGACAACACTATTTTCTGAAGCGTGGCTTGGCACTTTTGGGGACAAGCGGTGGAGAGGGCAAGGGTAGAAATGAGAAGGGAAGGGAGTTTCCAATTTTCCCCAGCTGCAAACAGCCATTTAAGTCTGGACTTAGTACTGTAACAAGCAACACCTATTTCACAAATTAAGCAACCTGCAGGGCTATTAAACACTTACCTAGACTTGTAGGTTTTATGAGCACATCAAGCACATCGTAAAAAGGTAGGCTTTTCAGTTGAACATCGGGATGAACGGGTGGAATCGGAGGGGATGGCTGCTGCATCTCAAAATGGGGCTTAGTGTCTTGGAGGAGCACAGAACTGACAGGTGAGGAAGGAGACTGAGGCGTGACCGAAGTAGAAGGGAGTGGGTGAATGCCAGCAACAGCCAGGTCAGGCTCGACAGGAGAGGAACTACTGTCCAAATTGAAAACTGCGGGTTTTATAGCCGATAAGTCTGAAAGTCCTTCAATCGTCCTTGGGTACCGACGCCTATAGAGTTCTCTGATTTTTATCTGAACTGCTGGGCTGCAGCCGCTCTTCAGTAAGTGCAGTGCCCTCATCAGGAGGTCATGTTTCCGTCCACTTTTATTACGTCCAGCAAACCCCAACAACACTTGTAGTTCAGAAACACGAAAACTTGATACCATATTCTAGAAAGAAAGAGAGATAAGCACAGGTGAACCAACAGTACCCTATTCGGGCCTTTTTCAGGAGCACAGTGAAGCATCTGAACTTCCATCATTCTAGTTTCACACTTGTCATCTTAATTACTACCCCTACCCAACACAAGAGTATAGTTAGTTTAAAGCAAAGAAACAAAGTATCCAGGATTGAGTGTGGTTGTGTTACTGATTTCAAAGGCTTCTGTTTCCACAGTCAAACAATAGCAACAACAACAAAATCTTAATGCAACCCATACAGTGCTATCTTAGGTCCACAGGCAGAAGCATAAGCTCTAACACAAAATATCTGCCTCAGTTCACGAAACAAAGTACCAGATGAATCAGTATTACCACCTGTCTTCCAACACATTTTACAAAATAAAATAAGCAACTGTTTAAGTTTGGCATAGCTTATTCTGAAACATCCTTTATTTTCGGCAGCATGTTAAATGCACGCTTGAACAGAGACAGGCACGTCAGGTTTCACTCTTGAAAGGATGGCACAGTAAGGTGGACACTTTTTGAAAAGCTACATTACATCACACTAACAAACTGTTTCATCAACATACTTGGTTCTTCCAGAACATCACAGAAAACTTCCTGTACTTTTTGTATCACATTCTGGTATCGTGGGAAACAAAGGTCTCTTCAAAGGAACTAGTACTACTAACTTGGTTATCAGAGTTAGTTGTGGAAGACTTTGAGGATCAAACTATAAAGTTCATAAACAGGAAGATTCTAATTTTTTAAAAAAACTCCAAGAAATAAAGAAGCCCACTATGCAAGAGGAAGCGACCTTCTCCGCCCATTACTACAAATGAATAAGTTGGCATGGGTGCATCATCTCACATTTTTTGAGAGCAAGCCCTCTTTTCAGAGGGCTATGAAATTGTCCAGAATTCTTCTAAGCAATTACCTTCCTATTTCATAGAATCATAGAATCATAGAATGTTTTGGGTTGGAAGGGACCACTAGAGGTCATCGAGTCCAACCCCCCTGCAGTCAGCAGGGACACCGCCAACTAGATCAGGTTGCTCAGAGCCCCATCCAACCTGGCCTTCAATGTTTCCAGGGATGGGGCCTCCACTACCTCTCTGGGCAACCTGTTCCAGTGGTTTACCACCCTCATTGTAAAGAATTTTTTCCTTATATCTAGCCTAAACCTACCCCGATTTAGTTTAAAACCATTACCCCTTGTCCTAACGCAGCTGGCCCTACTAAAAAGGTTTTCCCCCTCTTTCCTATAGGCCCCCTTTAGGTACTGAAAGGCCGCAATCAGGTCTCCCCGCAGCCTTCTTTTCTCTAGACTGAACAAGCCCAACTCTCTCAGCCTGTCCTCATAGGAGAGGTGCTCCAGCCCTCGGATCATTTTAGTAGCCCTCTTCTGGACCCGCTCCAACACTTCCATGTCCTTCTTGTGCTGAGGGCTCCAGAGCTGGACGCAGTACTCTAGGTGAGGTCTCACCAGAGCTGAGTAGAGGGGCAGAATTACCTCCCTCGACCTGCTGGCCACGCTCCTCCTGATGCAGCCCAGAGTACGGTTGGCCTTCTGGGCTGCCAGGGCACATTGCCGGCTCATGTCCAGCTTTTTATCCACCAGCACCCCCAATGGCGACTACATCGGCCAATTCCCTCAGGACTCTGGGATGCATCTCATCAGGTCCCATGGACTTCTGTGTATTCAGGTTCCTCAGGTGGTCACCTTCTGCGGGACTCTTCCACCGTAACAGGGAGATTAAGTTTTAAAGATGAAAGAACACCTGACTGCAATCTGTGCTACTGTACAGTCGTACCAGCTCCAGACTCGAGGAGTGGCAGGTGAAGGCCCTAACAGAAGGTATGAAGTAGCAGACATCTGGGATCATAAGAGAGATTTTTAAAAACAGTTGAAAAATGCATTGCTGACTTTTAAACAGTAGTTCAATATACAACATTTAATGCTTTGGGCTTTGATTTCAGAAGGGATACAACTCAGTGTTTTGGCTTTACCTTCCCTAATTCTTACTATACAGTTATGGAGTTTACACCCATGTATTCTAACATAAATCTGATCTCAGCTGAAGTTTTAACACAACTATGCTACAAGCACGCATTCAGCCACCAGAAAAAGGTCTGAACTCCCCCTGTGCCCCTAGCTGCTTGCTCCCTATTCTCTCCTTAATGTTGAGAAAATTGTTTTTACAGTAAGACAGATCAGGGAATTGAGCCAGATGAAAACTGAACTTGTGCCATTGCAAGACAGCAGGAGCAAGCAGCCAGGACCTGCATTTTCAAGGGCCACGTTATTTGTGCATATCAAACCAACCATCTAAAATACTACGTGTGGTGGGTTGACCCTGGCTGGACACAGGTGCCCACCAAGCCACTCTATCACTCCCCTCCTCAGCTGGACAGGAAAGAGAAAATATAACGAAAGGCTCATGGGTTGAGAAAAGGGCAGGGTGAGATCAGTCGCCAGTTACTGTCATGGGCAACACAGATTCAACTTGGGGAAACTAGTTTAATTTATTACCAGTCAAATCAGAGCAGGGGAGAATAAAAAAACCTGAATCTTAAAACACCTTCCCACTACCACCCCCTTCTTCTCAGGCTCAACTTCACTCCCAATTTTCTCCACCTCCTCCCCCCTAGCGGCACAGGGAGACATGGAATGGGGGTTGGGGTCAGTTCATCACATGCTGTCTCTGCTGTTCCTTCCTCCTCAGAGCAGGACTCCTCACACTCCTCCCCTGCCCCAGCCTGGGTCCTTCCCATGGTCTGCAGTTCTTCACACACAGTTCCAGTGTGGGTCCCTCCTTCCCACGGGGTGCAGTCCCTCAGGAGCAGACGGCTCCAGCGTGGGTCCCCACAGGGTCACCAGCCCGGCCAGCAAACCTGCTCCAGCCTGGGCTCCTCTCCCCATGGGGCCAAGGACCCTGCCAGGAGCCTGCTCCAGCCCAGGCTTCCCATGGGATCACAGCCTCCTTCAGGCACATACCCCTGCTCCGGCGTGGGGTCCTCCCCGGGCTGCAGGTGGGGATCTGCTCCCCCGTGGGCCTCCCCGGGCTGCAGGGGCACAGCCTGCCCCACCATGGGCTGCACCAGGGGCTGGGGGGAATCTCTGCTCCAGCACCTGGAGCTCCTCCTGCACTGGCCTGGGGGGCTGCAGGGCTGCTCCTCTCACATCCTCTCACTTCTCTCTGGCTACTGTTCCCCAGCAGGGATTTTTCCCTTCTTAAATATGTTATCCCAGAGGCACTGCCACCATCGCTGATGGGCTTGGCCTTGGCCAGCGGCGGGTCCACCTTGGAGGTGGCGTTGGCTCTACTGGACATGGGGGAAGCTTCTGGCAGCTTCTCACAGAAGCCACCCCTGTAGCCCCCTGCTACCAAAACCTTGCCACACAAACCCAATACAATGGCAGTACTCTCATCTGGCACACCCTTTACTCATTGTTAAGAGGACGAGGTTATTCTATTTCAGACACTGAATTTCAACGCTCCCAGACAGCCAGTTTGGGTACGGTGATGCTTCTATCAAGTAGCTATCAGGGAGCTAACCCAGCAGTCTTCAGACTGGTGTTCCCCCAACACCCCTTCTGAAAATGCACCACGGACACAATTGCCAGTGAAAGCGGTGTCACACGAGGGTGTTGAGTGGCTCACCCTCACTTCTGAAGGGACCAACAGCAGATGTCACCTTAATTTCATCCCAGGAACTTTCTCAAACAGCAAAATGATAAAGAAAAGAGAAGATGGAGACAGAACTCCATCTCGTTTGCAAGCTTCTGGAGAAGGTTTCCACCTGGCATTCCCCTGCTACTTATCTTTAGTCTCACAGTCCAGCTGAAAAAAATAAAGTGTTTCAGTATTCATAAAAACCAGCTTGAAGTACTGCAACAGCTTTACAGTCATACCACATAAAAGAGAAGTTTTGTGAGAAGATGATACTGATATTCAAGAACTTACTGAGAACTCCACGTTGCGTGCTTCCATAGATAGTTGCACAAGCTTGATAGCAACGTCAGCCCCTTTATTCCAGATGCAGACAGTAAGCATGATTCTGGATTCCGTAATCAGAATGCAAATGAATAAAATAATCCTTTACATTGAGATTAAGGAAACAGCATGTACTGCAAAA
>NW_009270001.1:2025692-2030654 GCF_000687185.1 Egretta garzetta | reverse complement strand
TCAAGGTGAAATGTGCAGTCAATCACGCCTGGAAACAGCTAACATTTTATGCGGAAATTCTACAAACTGGCATTTTGTTACAATATGGATTTCATTTTCTTAGAAGACACAGCCTGGCTTCAACAGTCAGCAAGATTTTGAATTGACTCCTGCATTAAAAATTCTTGGGAGTATAAAAAAAATACATAGTTTTGTCCATCAATGCAAAAATCTTAGATATGCTTTTGAAAGAAGCCTTGCAAAAGTGAGTTTTACTGGAAGTAGCTGAACAGTGGCTTTTGCAACATTTTCCCCCTAAAGCTGATTCTACCTTCCCTTTAAGGTAACAACAACCACGTGCATGAAAAGGCAGCCAGTCTGATCTACACGTTTTAGCTTATTACTCCATTTACAGATCTATCAAAGTGGACACTCGTTAGAATCAACAAAGTTTTATGGAAGCATAACATATGCTTAGGAGCATTTATAGCCATGGTGCAAAACAGCTATTACTTGCACCAAACCCTACCAAGTTATTTTCTTTTGGGGTTCCAGCAATACTGCAGAAGACTGCAGCCTAGCTATTAGCATGCTTTTCACATCACTGAATTAAGATTAGACATTCAAGTTGTGTCATGTAAATGCCATCCATTTTCTCTTAAGAGAAGTTCTTTACAGCTGCATAGCCCAATAAAAAGCTTTTTTAAGACAGAAGACCAAAGCCATTTTATTTTTAATGCTTCTCCATGAACACAAAGATTAGTTTGACAGAACTTCAAGGAAGGAAAACTGGATAATTCAAGCACTTTTATATTCCAGCAACATTTTTTCCTCTGAAATTCATACTTGAAGGTCATAAGAAGTTTCACAGGGTTTTTTTGTTTCTTATTGTTAAACTATAGCAACCATGATTCATAAGCAGAAATACTGTTCTGAAGCATTATGCCGTAGGTGTATCTGGAACAGCATTCATTTCACAGGGATGATGATGTTAAGGAGTCCAGGAAATGCTGACACACTGCTGAAATTAAGGGCAGGCATGTTTCAGAGCAAAGTAAGGGATCAAGCGTCTCTCAAACAAGAGGTACATGATTCTCCACACTCCCCGCGCCAAAGCTACCTGCAATTTTCACAGTCATTGTACCTGCACATATGAATGAAAAGTAACCAAGAATGCCTGTTAAATTCTTGACATATGTCTACAATAAGCACCAACAACTGCAGCTTCTAGGGCAACCACAACCGCTCAAGTAGCGAGCCCCACACTTGAACCTGCAGAAGCCATCCAAATTGACTCTGAAGTTCTCGTCGGTCTCCGCGCAAGAGCTCTGCTTCAGCCCCGCTGGCGTCCAGGCATTTTCTGAAGTGTCTGAAGGCTATATAGGGAAGGGACGCACCAAAGACCAACCCCAAAAATGCTCACTCCTGATTTTAAGCCCTTTTCTGGGCACTCAAAGCAGAGAAGCACCTTTGTGACATCTTTTGCAATAAATTTGCATACATGCTGATTTACAGCAGGCTAGAAACGTATAATACTGATGAGAAAAAGCAGCTCCTGCTTTGGGATGGTTGAAGATCTCTATGCTGGCCCTAAATACAAATATAAATGTATTCTGAAAACTGAGGTAACTATAGATAACAAACTGCAAATCCTGGGAAAGAATGAAGATGTCACTAGTTAAATCTGTGTAAGTAGCACAGCACAGTTAAGAGCAGCTCTGAAGACCACAACGGTTGGTGCAAACAGCATGGCCATCAGGTCCTCAGCATTATGGTGATTTTTCTTTGGACTAACTCTAGCCTGGCTCCTAAATTAGGTATTAGTCGTCCAAGTTGCACACACTTAATATAACACTGAAAATCCTAAATCAAATCCTTAGTTCATTTCACATAAGATGCTCAAAACAAAGCTTGATCCATTTCAATGCAGCCTTGTTGTTGTTTGGGTTTTTTTTAAGTACCACAAACTATATTATCTCTTTCCTCTCCCCTGGCACAATCATTAATTGTTAATTATTCTAGATACAACAAACTTTTAAGGTACCAAAATAAGCCTTACTGGTCTGAAAAAGTGACTATGCATCTAGGGAGAACAGGGGAATTACAGACAGGTACAAGACAAAAATATTATTATATTTAATACTGTTATTAACAGTATTTTATCAGGGGTTATCTTATTTAACACACTTATTGTTAACTGCAACCTAAAGATCACTCCATCACCAACAGAAATTTCTCAGTATCTATCCTGTCCATCATTTTAAGTTTATCCCTGATCAACACGCAGAATTTGAGTTCTATATCAAACCCCCAGACTGGTCAGCATATACAATACAATGTTATTGACACAGCTAAAATAAAACAGAGTACAACGGAGTGTTTGGCAATGAGCTTGAAGAGGACAAATAGCTCTCAGTGTTGAAAATCACATTACTTCAATACTGGGTGTGCAAAAGCAAAAAATTGGAAGTGGGACTTACTTTCAGCATTTATAAACCCTGATTTCCCACTAAATTTTGTGTAATCTCCCCTTCCACATAGGACTTATAAGCATACTTCCATCTCATCTCACCAAAACATTTTGGTTCCCCCACCCCATCCCCAATGGCCATGAAACCGATCACTAGTGACACACAAATGAGTTTTGGCACAGGCATATTCATTTGGCTATAAAGAGCTTCCCCCCCACCTCCAGCCCCATAAAGACAAAACTAACACATTACTTCAAAACCCGATTAATTACAAACTATGAGACTGAAGCCATTATCTTCTACCAAACTAGGGATCTGCAATATTTCAAGGACAGTGCACACTGGGTAGTATTCGTTTCCAAATTAGAGTCAGGATGCCAGCAGAAACTTAGAGGACCCAAGAGATGTCATCTCTCTCTAATATATAACATAAGCGATCCTCTTATCTGCAGTATTTTGTTGGGATGCAAACCATAGCTCCAAGCCAAAATCTCGGCGAGTTCAGAATTTGTTGGGAGCTGGAATCATTTTCTCACAGATGGCTCTCAGAAGGAGCTGTAGTTCCCCACCCCTGGGCCAATTCTGTTCAAAAATGTGTTCACATGCCATTTCTGGCCTCCACACCAGACTGCTGACTTCTGTTCCACATCCGTCTATGCCTATGTAATCTCTTTGACATTCATCAGGCTGCTCGTGAGTGAGGATTATGGATGAAGGTAGGAACCATGTTTAAAAACACATCTGTGAACAGCAGGTCAGGAAATTGTATCTCAAAATACAAGAAAGATACGGTTGTGCTCACCACATCTTCTCAGCAACTCACTAATATTCCAGAAACTGGTAACCTACGGAATTCAATAAGCACTACTAATTAATTAAGGGTTAATCTGAAGGTCTGGAAGGGTAAGCCTTCTACTGGAAATTTCCACCAATATCTTGAAAAGTAGCGGCTGCGGTTACAGCTTCCTCTGAATCCTTTAACAAAACCAAAAATTTCCAAAAGGCATGATGTAACAGCAAGTTCCTTTGAGTCTCTTTGTTTCCTTTCACTACAGCCTCTCAGTTATAACCCTTTGGTCACAGCTCCCCAAAACTTTTACTCTGAAGATCCAGAGGACGGCGGGGATGATATTAGCAAACAGTAAAATGATCCTTTGCCCTGAGAATAGAAAAATGCTGCCCCTGCATGTTTCCCTCAAAAAACAGGATTTAAGAGAGAACTCTGACCTCCTGTCTTTAGTCAGTCCTTAACGATTTACTAAAATAAATTCAACTCTCCAAATTGCCCTAGTGGCCTTTTATAAGGCAGGTAGAGATCACATACTACAGGAAATTGCAATCAACAAGACAGCAGCAAACAATACTGCCATAAAAACGTCCCATACATTAATTTATAAAGCAGCAGTTTAAGATCACTCCTAAAGGTCAATTTACAAAGTCTTTTTGGGGGGTTGGTGTGCTTCTATTCTTTGGCCAAAAGCAGGAAGAATTGGTTGTCTGAAAGAAACTTAAACCTGCAAACCAAGTGCCTGGTATTCAAACAGACACATTCAAATGTATCTTCAAAAAAAAAAAAAAAAAGCAGTAAAGGCCTCAAATAACAGGAGGCAGTCTACTATATTCTCTTCCAAAACATAGCTAGAGCCTTCCCAAAATGGACCATGAATTATTATCAGCTGGATGTTGAACATTTAAAGAAGCTCCAGGCTAACAGATTCATTTCAGGCTCTCCAGTTTACAAAGAAGATGAATGGGAACTAGTCTTCAGACTAGGATTTTTTTTAACTACTGATACCTGTTCTTTTCAAGTGAAAAAAGGGCAGTCCTGTAGTTGGCCTAAAACCCAGTTCCCTTTTCCCTCCATACTTTTGGCAAGCAACTGAGGTGCATGTATTATTTCAAAGGTATTTAGGTGCCCAATTCCCAGAACAGTCTCTCAGTACTTGTGCATATCTAGGTAAGTGATTATAGCACTTTGGAAAAGGCAGATCACAGCTCCAGCTCAAGCCTGGAGAAGAGTTGCTACAGTAAGAGTTCTCTCTGCTACAAAATTTACACTGGGGGTTTAGCCACCTACGTAGCTTCACCCTTTGAGAGACCTTGGAAAGAGGGCTGAAAATGAGTGAGGACACTAAACAAGAAAACATGTAAACATAAACAAGTTAAAAAAAAAAAAAAGCTTAACTTAGATTTAAGAAGAGGTGGCTTATTTTTTCCCTAAGACTGAGATAGAGCACTGTTGTCCTCTAAACTCAGTTCCTTCCATGAGATTTGTATAACCAAGCTCCCCAGCTACTCTACAGCCACTTCAACGCAAGCAGTGTTAACGCTGGAAGAAGCCTTAGTGTAGGAAATCCTCTGGTGATTGCAGCATATTTCCCACTGTTGGTCAGACTACAGTCAGTTCAGCCATCAGCCCCCTTTCTCTACCCTAAAGCCTAACTCACAGTGGTTCCTATTTAACTGGCTTTTATTCCTTCTGTAGGGAAGTTGAGGTTGGGGGCGGGGGGGG
>NW_009270001.1:2020512-2024454 GCF_000687185.1 Egretta garzetta | reverse complement strand
CGGAGGCGGTTTAAAGGAAAAGGTTGGACTTGCTATTCGATAGCTTTCTTGGTTTTATCCGTCTCGTCAAAAAAAAAAAAGAAAAAAAACCCAAAAAACATTCTCATAATTTGTGTTACAATGATGATGTGACACATTTTATTAATAAAAAATGAGGCGAAAATGTCACTGGCAGCAAGCTTCAAAACTGGCTAAAGGGGTCCCCGCTCTTGGTTTTATCCGTCTCGTCAAAAAAAAAAAAGAAAAAAAACCCAAAAAACATTCTCATAATTTGTGTTACAATGATGATGTGACACATTTTATTAATAAAAAATGAGGCGAAAATGTCACTGGCAGCAAGCTTCAAAACTGGCTAATGGGTTCCCTGCTGTAAGGGAAATGCTGAGACATTTACAGAAAAATAAACATCGAGGTGCAGCTGAGAATATTATTTGCAGAAGCAGCCAGCGATCATTATCTAGTCACAATAATTACCTAGTCACAATATTCTGTTTCATCGGCAACTGGGCCATTAAACCCAACAACTGATTTATTGCAATAAAAAAAAAGAAAAAAAAAAAAAAAAGGCAGAGACTGAGGCAGCACACAGGCAAGCAGCCAAACCAGCTCAAACGAGAAGCTGAGGAGAGACATGGGGGGGGGAGGTCTGAAAATGCAAAATATTTTTGCCCATATTAACCAAAAGGCAGCAGTTTTTACACGAGGGACAGATTCGGAGCAGTAACTACAACCGTAAGACATCTCAGAACAAATACGAGCGCACTACACCAGGAGCCAAGGGATGGGCCACGTCGGCAGCAGGCTCTGCTAGGAGGGGCTCCGGCAGACAATTTTGGGAACAAAAAAAACTGAGCTTGTGTGTCCTGATGCCCGCCGTACGCGCTGGCTACGGTCACTCAATACCGTTACGGAATCTGGATACAAAGGAACTCAATAATTCACATTATTAGCAGTAATTCTGCAATAGCCTTTCGAGGCAGGCTTTCCTTTTTATTTACTATTGCCTAGTCCAAGATAAACCCTTAGTTCTGCTTAAGATTTTAACCACAACCATAGCTAGATAATCCTTCTCTGCATAAACTGGTTCTGTGCTTGGTCTTGTAACAGTCATTTCCTTGAAGATTTAAACAGAAAGACTTTACTAAATCATTTCAAGCCTCTCTTGTTAGTCAAAAGCAGGAATTAGCAGCCAAATAAAGCGTGCTGCCACACCGCTGGGCGAGTTCAGCTCCCAAATCCATCAAAGGTTTCCTTTTCCCTGCAGTTCAATACCAGACTAAAGGGGCAAGCCATAGGTTAGGATCTCGTAGATCATGAAAGCACACACCAGCGCAAACCAGACCAAAGCCTTCTCTCTTCTGCTTTCAGCACACCCTCACGTGTTTCTTTCTTCAAATACACTGGGAATGACATCAATGCTCGAGCTCCCGTCAGAGCCGGGCATTTCTTTTCTCATATACACTCATCTCTCACTTCATAACCACAGCTTTCAACCTTCCCATTCACCTCTTCCCCAATATTCGCTGGGATGGGAGCGAACCAAGGTTTCTCTCAAATCTCCTGATTTTTCCAGTAGCTAGAAGCAGTCTCCCCTTTTGCCGTAGTTCTTCAAAATCCTGCTGTTTTTCCAAACTCCTCACACACCCATTGACTCCAGACTCGCACTCCCCAGTTACCAGGCCATCTTAGCAGCTTAGTGAAGTTTCAACCTTTCCAACACTTCTTCTTCCACCACACTTTTGAAAAACCTACCTCAAGTGTCAGGCTTTCCTCCAGCTTCTGATACTTCTGCCGCTGCTTCTTGCACCTCCGCTTCCAATACTTCCTCCAAACTCCTCACACACCCATTGACTCCAGACTCGCACTCCCCAGTTACCAGGCCATCTTAGCAGCTTAGTGAAGTTTCAACCTTTCCAACACTTCTTCTTCCACCACACTTTTGAAAAACCTACCTCAAGTGTCAGGCTTTCCTCCAGCTTCTGATACTTCTGCCGCTGCTTCTTGCACCTCCGCTTCCAATACTTCCTCCTTCTCCTCTCATAACCCCCTGCGGCAGGCCCTCAAAACCTCCCCCCCCCCCCCCCCTCCCCTTGAGTCTTTTCTGATTTTGCAATGAGAGCTTTAAAACTCTGCCCAGAACCAGCCATCAGAGGAGCAGACAACCTGCCCTTCTTCGCAGCAGCCACTTCCTACCTCCATCTGATAGGATATCACTGCAGCAATCAGCCTGTTTTCCCAATAGGCTCTAATTAGGGTAAGAAGGGAACCTATAGGTGCTAAGCATCCTGCCCCCTAAATTGAGTTAGGCTTGTTAGGAAAAAAAAATAAATAAAAGAAAAAGAAAAAATACATTTGGGCTTCAAACTTCTCTAGTAATCTTTCTAGGACTACTCACAGCATGTCCATATAAGCCCCGACTCTTCCCACAGGTGAGTTCCCTGCTGAAATAGGGACATCTAGTCACCTAAATAAACTCTCCCTGCTTCCCACAAACACACTGCAGAGTTAAAATAAAACAACAACACCACAACCCCAACACCCTACAGCTGCTCCCCGAATTGCAGCAATTGCACTCCTCAGCATTACACCTCAACAGACTCCTGTGCTGCTTAACCAGCTGCGAGCAGACGACTGGATATGGATTAGGAGCAGGGATAGGACTGGGGGCTTTCAAACGAAAGAACTTTATGAGGCTGGCCTGAGGCTTCCCTTTTGACTTTCCTATCCGGTAGCCATTGATATTTTAACGTAAACCCAGAGAAAAGGGATGGCAAAAATGTAATGGGGTGGTGCTCAGTGCCCACACGCCTCCTGCCTTAGGTCTAGAACCGTCAGAGCACGGAGGCCCCCTTCATTGCTCTGCTGCCTGTAAAAATACGGGCTCTGCTTACAAGATAAGATGTTCCGAATTGGATACTTACTCTATTTATTGGGAAAAAATCGTACATGTGGGTGCTAACTGACAAAACAGAGCGTAGATGGGAAATAATCTTCCGTTATGTGAAGTGACATACAGTGAAGTTGTTAACTAAAGCGATGTCAGACTCAGTAGATAAATACATAGACAAAATGTAAACTAGAAATCTGATTTGTTCTTCTTTATATTTTCGTAAGTTTTGATGATGAAATACTTGTTAATTAATTTTGCTTGCCTATCCTACCATACCAGGGCAATACACCTGTATTTTGGTTATAAGCACAGCAGGGACACATTTAAATGTTTGCTCCAAAGATATTTACCTGACCATTCTTATTTTCATTAAATGATGTCTATCAAATGTAAGGCCTAGATAATGAGCGCCCTCGCAAGGTTTCTTTGTAGGGTTTTGAATTGCTTGGGGACACCTTGATCCTGCCAACCAGCACCGTTCACCTGCAGAGGCCTGCCCTTGCAGATTTAACCGCCTGAGATTTCAGGGAGATTTCACAGTCCTGAACACACCACCCCCTGACTGTGAGCATGCTTTTGTCTCCAAGGGCAGTTTGAAAGATTCATTCACAAATTTCCGCCACAACATCCTTCTCTCTGAATTGGAGAGCTATGGATTTGATGGGTGGGCTGTTCAGTGGATAAGGACCTGGCTGGATGGTCACATCCAGAGGGTAGTGGTCAATGGCTCGATGTCCGGATGGAGGCCGGTGACGAGTGGTGTTCCTCAGGGGTCCATACTGGGACCGGTGCTGTTTAATGTTTTCATCAATGACTTAGACAGCAAGATTGAGTGCACCCTCAGAAAATTTGTGGATGACAGCAAGCTGAGTGGTGTGGTTGATACACCAGAAGGACAGGATGTCATCCAGAGAGACCTGGACAGGCTGGAGAGGTGGGCCTGTGTGAACCTCATGAGGTTCAACAAGGCCAAGTGCAAGGTCCTGCATCTGGGTCGAGGTAACCTCCAGTATCAGTACAGGCTGGGGGAAGAAAGGATGGAGAGCAGCCCT
>NW_009270001.1:2019656-2020014 GCF_000687185.1 Egretta garzetta | reverse complement strand
GGGGTCCCTTCCAACCCAAAACGTTCTATGATTCTATGAAATATAGGGTGAAAATTACCCTCAGGTAATTGGGGTAACGACTGGGCGTGGTGCGGTGGTCCCGGCCCGCAGCTCAACATCCCGCCGCTCCCCTCACAGCCCGGCAAACCCCTCTGCCTCCCTCCTCAGGTGAGCCTAGAGGCGATTGGCCGGCACCACTGTCAGTCCCGCCTTTCCTCCCCATCGTGATTGGGCCATCCTTTAAACGGCCAGCCCCTGCTCCACTGGTGATTGGGCAGTTCTTCGGGCAATCTTTCACTCTTCCGCGTCTCGATTGGCTGCGCGGGGGAGGCAGGGCGGGCCTCTCCCTCAGGGCGCC
>NW_009270001.1:2018289-2018952 GCF_000687185.1 Egretta garzetta | reverse complement strand
TCCCCCCAGCCGCGCTCCCTTGCGTGGTAGTGGCAGGAGCGGGTACAGCGAAAGGGAACCAGCCCCTCTTCCTTCCTCCTTCACCTCACTTCCCCATAAGTCAGGGCTGTACAGTCCCACCGTGTCTGCATCCCACCGATGGGTCGAGCTCCAGGAAGCCCAGAGGCAGCAGGATTTTGCTAAATTTCTTAACCTGTTCTCCTGCTTCCGTCCGCTGGTCAAATTCGACAGGGATAAGACGGACTGCACTGCAGGACTGCTAAAAACCTTTCCCACGAAGGTGTTGGGTGCTGTGCATGCACACACAAATCCCTGTTCCTGCTGTGCATGAATAGGGTAGGATTACTCGCACAAAGGGGATTGAGTGCCCCATCAGCAAGTTTGCAGATGACACCAAATTAGGGGGGAGTGTGGATATGCTGGGGGGGAGGAGGGCTCTGCAGAGGGACCTGGCCAGGCTGGAGCCATGGGCCCAGCCCAATTGGGTGAGGGTCAACAAGGCCAAGGGCCGGGTCCTGCCCTGGGGTCACCACAACCCCAGGCAACGCTCCAGGCGTGGGGCAGAGGGGCTGGAAAGCTGCCCTGTGGAAAAGGCCCTGGGGGTGCTGGTCGACAGGGGGCTGAATATGAGCCAGCAGGGTGCCCAGGTGGCCAAGAGGGCCA
>NW_009270001.1:1986345-2017948 GCF_000687185.1 Egretta garzetta | reverse complement strand
AGGTGCTGAGGGCCGGGGTTTGGGGGTGGGATGGCAGGGTTAGGGGAACGGTTGGACTTGATGATCTTAAAGGTATTTTCTAACCTAAACGATTCCATGATTCTATGAAAAGTAGTTTTGGGAGGGGTTCTGAGACTGAGTTTTAGGTTATGTCAACCCCTTGGATTAGTAGATTATATATTTACCTAGGACCAGAGCCTCTGGCACAATCTCTTTCTGAGCTCTGAAGTAGATTTGGGTCCCAACTGCTGAGAATGGTGCCCTAAGGTGTGGTATTGAAATGGTGGTAATGTGCGGAAGGAAGGCAGGAGAAAAAGGGGTCTGATTTGTAACTTCAGCAAGAGGGATTTGGGTGGCCCTGGTCCCAAGGATGGTTTTGACTGCTAAATGCAGAAACGTTTGTGGGAATAGGACCTGGAGCTCAAGAATTCTTTCCCCCTGAGCTGTATATCTGGGTTTTGGGCTGGTTTGCTTTGTAAGCTGACTTCTCCATAGCCTTTTGGCAGGATGGATGTGACCTCTAGGGGTCCCTTCCAACCCAAAACATTCTATGATTCTATGAAACAAACATTCTATATTTTGGGTACAGAGTAGAGGGAGGTGTTCATATTCTGCAGAGGGACAGAAGATTGGAGCCTACTTTGTTTAAGGCAGTTGGTGATTAAGGAGAAACCTGAAGCTGCCAAGAGAATTTTTTTGGTTCTTGAGTTCCGTGGAGGAAGCCTAGATACTTAAATACTCTTTTCTAGATTCCGGTATTGCAGTGAAGTGTCTAAAAGTTAGGGTGCTACATCTTTAAGTTGTAGCACTAAATAATTACTGGGATTCCTGGTTCCTTATCTATATTGCATTTTTCCATTAATCTGTTCTATAGAATGGAGATTATTATTTTCTACCACTTTGGGGAAACTGTTTCAAAAAATTAATTCCTATATAAAGTAATTCCTATATACATTATAATTCTATGGCTGTTCGCAGCTACCCAGCATAGTCTTACAATCAAAGAAATTTGTTTTGTGAGCTGTTTGACTGTTTCTGATTGTTAAGTATTTCCCATGTTTGTTCTGTAAATCACTCTCAAAAAGCAGTATTATTGCAGATTACTGCAGTAGAACTTTGCAAATTCATACAAGTGAGCGGGATAATTAATGCCTGTTCATTAATTTGTGAATTCAGCATCCTTAATTTGTATTAATAATTACCCCTACTTTGTGTCCATTTTTTTGTATTCATAACACATACCGCTTCAAATTACTGAAGTCTTGGCAGTGTAAAACCTGGCTTCAGTAATGTCCCTGTTGAAAGAGGGAGATAATAGTGGTCTGTGAGTGGCTTTTAGCATGGGAGCATGAATTAATGAAAGACAGCATGTAACTATTGCAGTGGGGGGAGAAATTGGAAGGTTTGTGTTTTCACTGTACCAGACTCAAATTATAAAGTGTTTTTAGATTTTAAACGTTAACACCTCTCACATGTGTCCTAGCATTGCTACTAGGACAGCCATAACTCCTGTGGGGAACTTGCTGTTTGTCTTTAATTATGAAAGCTCTTTGTAATGCTTCTTGAGCAACTTTGCCAACTCTATTGTTTGCAGCAGGCTTGTATAATTTGGAAGAGAGAAGAGAGTAAAGAAGCGCCTTTTCTTTGTGCTGGGAAATTCTATTCAATGGCAGCCAAGTTATACATTGTTTAAAACTCACCATTTCCCTTCTCTGCTTGTGTTTCTCAAAAAATACTGTCAGCAAGCCAAACAATAATTGAACATCAGCCATCTCAAAAGCCTGGCAAGGCTGCAAGTATAACACACAAAGGGCTAGGGGAGAGGGAAAGCTGTGGGGATACGGGGTAGCAGAGGGAGGAAGAAAACTGGGCAAATCCATCATGCCTCAGCTACTCTCTATCCTGGCATACGGTGCCAGCTTGATCTTGAGGAACCCCATATTCAGCAGCTGTCCTGGGATCCCAAAGGAAAAAGAGGGAAGGGATGCTGCGTGAGTGTTAACGATAAAGCCTTTCCCTGTGTGATTACAGAGCTAACCGTCTGCCTCCTGTCTGAATTCCTGATCGCAGATCCCTCTGAACTCATCGACTGCCTCAGTTGGATGTACAAGGGCACGATGTTACAGCAGTATAGTTATCATTTCCAAGCTTCTCAGGCCCTGACTTGGTAACTTTTTTCTTCATGCTGTCAAACATATTCGTGCAGAAATATAGGGTCAAATGATAACGAAACATTATGGGGTTAAATTAATCTTTTAGTAGGTCCGTTAATTTGATGGAATTATACAAAAGACTAGGTTGTTTTATAATGCAAGTGCATTTTAGTAAAAGGTATGGAAATGACTAAACGAACAATTGCATTTAAGGATGCATGACTCTAATGGAGTTTAATTTTAAACGGCTGCAAAGAAAGGAATGCATACCCACTTTTGTTAAGCTAGAAATAAATAAAATACACTATAAGTGTTGGAGCTAATTAGTTAAGTGCTCAACTATTTAGTTGTTAAAACAAGATCACGCTTAAGTGCCTTAAGCTTTTATTAATTGCACGGACCCCAAAATCCTCTACAGTAATTGAAAATTTAATTACATACATTTTTTGTTCTTTTAAGAATGGAAGCTTATTAAACTTAAAACACGTAAACATCTATTGAAATACCAGTGACTATAAACAACATGCAATTCTAAATACTAATTAAACAGGGAGGCTAAATCACTGTAAAGCTAAACTGAATTTTAAGTAACTTTGCACTCAAAAGTACTCCTTTTTTTTCATGCCATGTAAGATTTACCATTTCTTCTCTAAACACAGCAGAAGGCCCAAGCCGTGTTAGTATCTGTCTGTACTGTGGCAGGCACATTATTCTGTGGACATATTTGCAGGGGGGCTCAGTCCCTAGAGAATAAACTGGAGTTCAGGAAAGGAGACCAGCGTGGGCAGAGAGCAGTTTCGGTGGACAGCTAAAGCTGCTGGTGGCACTGACGCGCAGAGGTTCATGTACCTCTTGGAAGGGGTACATGGTAGGCCAAGACCAGTGAAAGGCAGGGAGATTTGGCTTTGTGGGTTTGGTCAAGAAAGCAATGCTCTGCGCACCACTGACTCACACGATTTATGGTTTGGTAACGGTGACATGTTGAAAGGCCCTTAATTTTTGTTTTATAGAACCTTTACAGAACTGGGACCAGAGATATTTATATCTCTGTTCTGTTTTTCAGATCCAATCTAATGCAAGTCTCCATCAGTTGATCACCTGATTAATGGCTTAGTTAATTTTCTTTGGCTAGATGTCTGGCTTCTCAAAATTAACCATTGCTGTTTGCATTCTTATTAACACAAGATAAAGACAGAATGAACCTCTCAGTCTAAACTATCATCTTCTGATTTTAAATGGGGCTCTTTTTTAAGGGAAAGGTTCCCTTTTGCTTCTGCTCAGTCAACACAACAAGAACATTACTATCTTAAGGTTGAAGTGGTTTGCTCACACATAGACATGATGTTATCCTACTCTGCCCAAAGCAAGTCTCTACCCAGAAGAGTATTTGAGATGCTGCCCATCACTGTATCGCTGTTTATGCTAGAATTTAAAATGCCTCTAGGGATAGCAGAAGTAACCTGGTGGGATTAACAGCAGCAGAAGACGCACCAGAATACAAATTTTTTTCAAGGAAAGTTCTAAGCGCGGATTGTGAGCCCTGTCAGTTTATCAGGCAGATGCATCTCCTCTCTCATCAGAGTATTACTGTAAATGCACAAACATGAAACCCTCAACGTGTTTGTCTTCTGTGGCAACTGTGTTTTCATATTGTGTTTATAGCTGCGATCTTGCCTTGTGATATTTGGGCAAATGCAACAGTTAATTTTTCTCAGCGTGAAACAGCAGGAGCAGTTGCATTTAGAAGAATGTGCAGGTGGGACTCCCAGCAAGTGATAACTCCAGCTTCTTCCTTGCACCTCCAGCCCTGTTTTGAAAGATTCAGGTCATCCAGGAGAAATGGTAAAAGGTCCACAATTCAAAATCTGTTTTCCAAACACCAGCACCTCAAAACAATAAGAAGGAAAAGATCCTTTCATCCCAGGGTCTCAGTGTTTTCTGTTTGCTCATAGCAGTTCTCAGAATTGGTTTATTTCTTGTTGCAGCGCCTCTCAGGAACTGATCTACCAAGTATTTACACAGCACTCTTCCTCCCTAAAATGGTTTAGAAAAATCATCTTTGCACCACCGCTGAAAGGCAGCTTTCTTCCGGACTCAGAGCGGCTGCTTAACTTTATGAAGACAATAAAAAGTAGTAAAGGATAGAAGCGGGGTACGGGTTCTTCCCTTTTCCCCAGCCAGTTTGATTCTTTCTTCTAGCAAACCAGAATGAAGATTCTACCACTCTTTTTATTAATATGTGAAATACAAATACACTTCTGTCCTTCAGGAAATGTTGTTAAAAGCAAGCCCCAGCCCTTTCCTAGTTGTGCCACTAGATGGCCCTGCTTCTGAAGCAAACATCCCAAAAAATCTGTGCTTTTTGCCCTTTGCCTGCTCTATCCAGTACTTTTTAACAGGTTGGCGAACACTCGGAGCGGTATTAGTTTTAAAATAAAAACGACAGCTGATTGTGCTACCACAAGGGATTAAATTTGCAGCAGAATGCTGTATGGCACACGCTCCTATGTGCAGAGCAAGTTGGGTTTAATACGACAAAGGAAAGGCACAGGAAAGAGTTAAGTTGGTTTTGTAGTACATTGCACCACCCAAAAGCACCTTTGCTTGTAGGAATAAATGATTCTCCAGTATCCGCAGTTTACTATAATGATGCTTCCTTCCAAGAGACCGGGAAGGATAAGGTAAATGTCTTCCTTTTACGCAGCTTGTGGGATTTAGAAACTTAAGCCTTGGTCAGTAATAATTCTTTGCCTTGTTTGCGTGCCAGGCAGTGTCAGAGAGCAGCAGAAGTCATTGCTACAGACGCTGGGACTCTGCTTCCAGTGTGAAGAGGCCAAAGATTTGTGGGTTTGTCTCCAGCAGGCTCCTAACATTTTGGGCTAGGCTTTTTCTCGGAGGTGGATGCAGGTACTGTTCGACTGGCGTAGAAGGGAGGGTAATGGGGGTTGGAAGTGGGAGTCTGTATATGAATTACTGTGCAACATGATCAGGAATAGATGCATGCTGTGCTATGTAAGCAACATAAAGTGCTGCTCTTCCCCCATCCACTGAGTAAGTGCCAGTCCTTCATGCTCACGCTGGGTCCTCATAAATGTCTGAGTGTCAGCATCCTAAAAGAGAAAGAAAATATTTTATTTGCCTAAATCTGGGTTTGGCCATACCTGCTTTTCCTGTGGTCCCAGCTTCAATTCCCAATGAGGCAGACCAAAGTCAATACGCTCATTCATAGAATCGTAGAATCATCTAGGCTGGAAAAGACCTTCAAGATCATCAAGTCCAACCATTAACCTAGCACTGCCATCCCACCACTAAACCATGTCCCCATTTCTAGAGCTTTTCTTGTAGCAGCTTCTGTTATGACCCTAAAATCTCAGGGTTTCTCTGCAGGCACTCAGCATACATGGCATGTTTCATCAGAGTAAGACTTTGTTCCAGTATCTTACAAGATTTCTGTCTCCAGTGTCCCTTTTGCTATACTTGATACTGCACTTCATGCTCTCCCAAATGTATGCTGCCTTGTTTTTATCGCTTAACCCTTTGTGAATGATTTTGGGTTCTCTGATCCATGGGGCTGACTCCATATTGAAATTTCTACATGTTGGGATGTGACTTTGGCCACTCCTGTGTTAAAATTGGGCAAGTTTGGTGCTATCCCCAACTAATTCTTCAAGTACTCTGTATTTCATTTGTGTTTATGTATCAAGGTCCATGAATTGGGAGGTGGCAACAGTCTACAGCTGGTCTTTGTAGAGTAGTTATGTAGATCCCAGACCTTTTCTCCATCCACCTTTCTCCAAGCACTCAGAAAATGGGTTTCTAGTTTCTAGAGGGAGGGACATAGCTGTGCTGGAGCACAAGATTTCCTCGCACAGACCTTGGAGACACTGTGCATGAGGTCTGCAAGAGTCCTACCCTGAAATTCACAGCAGCCTGAATGTGTTGGAGATCCATAACCATAGTAAGGGACGTAAGTTATTTTTTCAACCTCAAAGTAATTTTCTCTTCTCTAGGAAAAGGTTTCTACCCAGTATCAGTAGCCCTGATAATGTGTAAGAAAAATTACATTGAAAACCACTTTCCTTCTGTTTATTAACAGAGAGTTGTTTTACAGTTCTTACATGCTGTCGTCTTAATTTGTTTGTTTCCACAGGCTACATTTAGATGCTGTTTACAGCAATAAAGAGAATATTACATTTGATCTAGAGTTCTGTCTTAATTCACAGGATGAGATGCGAACAGAAGCTCGTCGAAAAAATCTCCTCATTCTGATTTTGCATTATTTAATGGAGGAAGGGTATGTTTTTTAAATAATAGTGCTCTACATTTGTGAGGTTTTGCATGTCTGACCTCCCGTAATGTGTCCTGTCCTCGGTTGGGTGGACGGACAGCATGGCCCTTTGGTTTGATGTGAGAAAGAGGTAAACTACTATTACGGATCTTGGAAGTTTACCGTGCTAAATTGTTTCTGGGTTTGGAACAAAAATGCCCTATATAATTTAAAAATACTTTTGACCAATCAGCAAAGGGGTTTTAAGTAGAATATAAGATTTATGATAAATAGAGTTGTGGACCGGTTAAAAATACCATATGCTTACTAATGCTATTGTTTGCTTTTCCTCTCAAAAATCAGAAAAGATAATGACTCTCTGTTTTTTGATCTTTGTTTTTTTTAAATTATCAGGTATGTTGATGCTGCAAATGCTTTGGAACAAGAGACGAAATTAAGTTTACGTGGCTTTGAAGTTTGTGACAACATTGATCTTGAGACAATTTTGATGGAATATGAAAGCTATTACTTCGTAAAATTTCAAAAGTATCCTAAAATTACCAAAAAGGTCCTGGACACTGGTATGTGGCTGTGTTCCAAAAAGAAAGCTTTTGTTTCCAAAGCCTAAAATGTGCGTGTGCCTGATGTGCTCACCACCCTTCTCTTGTATGTCAGCGTGTAATGTTTGAACTCCCTTACAGTTACAGAGCTATAGTTCTAGCACATAGGACATAAGAATTGAGAGATGGGGCTTTGAGCCATTCTGCTCTTCCTTCTCTCTTTTTGTATAGGAACAAGAGGGTGATATTTTTCTGTTTTTTAAAAACTGCTTTGATATTGGAAAATGCCATGTAAGTGCAAAGTATTATGGCATAGATACATTCACTTTCTTCTCATGGGGAGAGAATAGTAAGTCTGTTCTATTTTGCATTTAATTTTTAAATTAAAACAAACCACTGAAATGAAATATTGTCACTCAGCTCATGCAAGCTGATGCTTAAAAGTTTATCACCACTAGTCTCATTAACCATTTATTTTGCACATTTTCCTATACTAAAGGTAATGTGCCAAGCAAGTAATAGGTTTATTTGCTCCAAAGGACTTAAAAGTCTGAGGTATAAATTGATGATACAGAATAAGGCAAGTCAGAATATGAGCATTCTGGTATGACCCCGAGAGCCTGAATGGTTTTGTACTTGAGCACAAAATGTAACTTACAGAAGCCATAAGAACAACTGTATAAGAATCAGTTATTAAGAGCTTGGAGGGTCCAGAAAATACCAACATCTCTACCTATTTGTCTTGTAAGAAAAATATAATCATCAGAGAAGGGAATGACTGGCCAGGGAACATCTCTGAGCAGTTGTCATTGTTTCATCTGGCTGCCAGCAACTTTGAAATCACAGGTAAATGAAACAATCTACAAATATAATAAAATTACCTGTATAGGTGAAATGATTTTGAAAGTTGCTAAAGCTACTAGTCTTCACTGCAGCCACGGTGATGTAGAAGATCAGTACTAGCTGGAAGCAAACATTATCTGCATGAAAAGAGATTTATGGCTAGAACCTATTGATTGGTGTTAATACAAAGAGGAGCAGCCTTGCAGGACAAAACTGAAGGGATTTGTTATGATCAAGAAGAAAAATGTATTACAAAGTATTTACCACATAATATTTATTCTTAGTCAAACTGAGTGGTAGCCAAGGCCAGATTCGTGAACTTAGATCCATGTGAACAATTCCCAAAAAGCCAATAAACCTTAGGCACTTACAGGCTCTCAGTATCCATTTTTTGGTCAGTAAGGCTACTCAGACATGGGTTATTCTACCATTATCCAAGCCCAGGACTGCAACTGTGCCAGCAGGGATGTATCATCCTTTTTCCCTGAAGCCTCCCTCCTGCACGTGTCTCTCTTGAGAAGCTGCTGCCTGGCAGTTTGTGACCTGCCTTAAATTGTGTCCACGGTCAGATCGTGGTATACACAGGCCAAACAAAATGATGGACACGAGTTAACTCGTGGGGAGATTCCAACTGGACATAAGGAAAAATTTTTCACAATGAGAACAGTCAACCATTGGAATAATCTCCTCAGGGGAGTGGTTGACTCCACTACACTGACTCAGCTGGACAGGGTGCTGGGCCATCTTGTCTAGGCTGTGCTCTTACCTAGAAAGGTTGGACCAGATGATCCTTGAGGTCCCTTCCAACCTGGTATTCTGTGATTCTATCATTAGTGTGGTGCTCCTTCCTACTAAATTCTTTGTAATGCTCTCAACAAGTCCTACAGGGCCAACGCATCTCCATGCTGAATTGCAGTTTGCGGTGTTGTAGATGTACCCGCTGAAGTGTCACGCATGGGCCCTGCTGCCTCTAAGTACACCGTGTTCCCCAGCTGTTACAGTGAAACAGCTGTTTGGGAAGGGTTATTTCATGTAAGTGCATGAGAATCTGGGTTCAAGAGAATCTGGTACGAAGAACCCTGATAGGAGGTGTTGGAACAACTAGGTGCACACTAGTATGATACAAACCCTCGGCTTTAGGAGTTCACATCTGGGCTTTGGCGAGTTTGACATTTTGTGGAAAAAGCTTTCCTCTGACAGAAATTGTTTCAAATGATACAAATGCAAAAAATAACGTAGTTCGACAACCACCATTGCAACGTGACATTTATGCTGTCTTGGTATGCTGAATGGGATAAAATTACTATTAAGAAGAGTGAAGTAAATGCTTATTTCCCAGTTCAGCAATGAAAAAATTACTAGCGTTAAATAAGCATTCTGTGTAATATATTAAATTAGTTTATTGTGCTTGATCTAATTTCTGGTAGTATCCATTTTACTGTGAAAATGATATTGGTCTTAAAATGTAAACAAAGAAGCCAAAGACTGAACGAGCCTAAAATTTTAACAAGCCTGAAGCCAAACTGCTCTCTCCAGTATCAGTTTGTTTTCAAAACATTTTTGCAAGCTTGCGTTGCTCGTAATTATGCATTGTTATTTCCAAGGTCATTAATGTGTGCTCAAAAATATGTTTAAAGGAGGGAAAAAAATCTAGTTTTCCTTTTTTATATTCTTAATTATTTTCCATTTTAATATTAATTTTGCCACAGCAGAAAATAAACAACAGCTGACAACTGGAGGAAGACCACGAAGGTAAGAGAAATGCGTGGGGTTTTTTCGGGGTAGAAAATTTTCCTATGAAAGCAATATACAGCGTGGTTAAAATAATATTGTGATACCATAGGAGAACTAACGGCTAGAGTTACGCTGCTGGCTGTGTGGTGCATTTTTCTGTATCTTTTAGAGGAAAATAGAGACTTATTTCCCAAATGGAGATGCGGACAATTTACTAAGTTTCTAGTGTGGATAAGGTAGGGTGGTGTGTTTGAAAGCAGTAAGCATTGAATTTTTGCTTAAATTCAGTAGAAGTTAAGTTAGCCCAAAACGGCTTTATTTAAAAACTCTGCCTTTTAATCTTTTAGTATTTTGAAATTAAAAAAAAGAAGTTGTGAAAGCCTTTCAAGATCTTACTTTTTTAATTCTAGGGCAGCAAGCTCTTCTCAGAATCTCCCAAGGCTCAAACAACGACCACTGTCAAAAACTTCACCTGGGAGCACCACAGAATTTAAATCATCCACTGCCGAGAGCCCCAAACAGGTTTAAACATGTTTTATCTTGGCAGTGTTACAGTTGAAATTAAGGTGATTTTATTTTGAGAGGCTATAGGCAGCAAGAGGATGTAAGTTACACAATTAATAATTGTGTAACTAATGGGGTTTACTAATTATGTAATTTAAGGATTATAGATGCAAGACTTCAGGAGAATATGCTTTCTGACTGTGAGTTGGGAAGCAAGTCACAGGCAAAAATTAGAGGACAAGGAGTCATATAATCCAACCTATACTGAAAGCAACCAGAGTTTTCCCATTAACAGCAGTAGATTCACCCTTTAGTGCCAGAAAGCCAGACAAACAAACCACGTAGAAAGCCTGGTGTCAGTCATAAGCATCTTTACAGTGCATAAGGTATTTGAGATTGGGGGAGTAATTTGGCTCTGTTAATTTTCAGTTTTGCCAGTCTCATTTTGGTAAGATTGCTGTGAACACTATTTCATTACCATCCCTTACAGAGGAGGGAGCAGGAACAGCAGGCTGGTGGGCAAGCACCGCGTCTGTTATAACTTTTGAATAACTGGGTGAAGGAGAACCTCTTTTTTTTTTTTTTTTTTTTTTTTTTTTTAAAGTCCTTGTCTATATTCCTGCATAGGGAGGAGCTCATCTCTGACCAGTTCTCACCCTTTAATAAAAAACATTAGCTTTTGGATTTTACAGTAATAATTGCTGTGAAGCGAATGTCAAAGTAACTTAAAATCTTAGAATGGCTCCTCATTTCTGAGTCAACATGCTGTGCCTTATACTTGCCTGTTCGTAAGCGTTTCTTCTCATAGCTATGTAAAATGCAGATTTCTGCAATTTAAAATGGAAGCTCTGTGCATGAAATGACTTGAATGCTGAGTTCTAGAGCCATGGCTTCCACCACTGCTGTCACCAGATGAAGTCTAAATGCACAGTGGTGTTTTTCTGACAAATACAGGATTACTGTTGCAACTTCCATGTAATGATGCAGCTCATCTGGGCATGTATGAAGAGGTGGGATGATACCTATGATGGAGTGATATCTGCAACTCATATGCCTGGCAACACATCTGTTTTAAAATTGTTTTTTCTTTAGAATAATGACAGTGCAGTTACTCTGGAGCAATCTGACTTTGGCTTAAACATCTCAGCAATCAACAAAAGTGGAGGAGACAGCACTCAACCAAGAAAGGTTGGTGGAAACCTAGTATGTGATTTTTGGTAGAAATATGTAAGTAGAAAAAACATATGAAAGTTTTCCACAAATATCAAATACGAGATTTTTTGTGTCTATTTTTATATAAAATGTACCTGTATAATTAGCTGAAGGGTCATTTTTTATGATTTGGGCGGTAATTCTTTGCAGAGGAGGCTCAGCTTGCATTAAATGGTGTTTCAAACATTGTCAAGAAGGAAAAATATTTCTGTTTTTAAAACCCAGTGCTAATAGCTAAAATTGAAGATAAATTTCAAATTCCTGAATAAGATGATAAGAGACTCTGCAGTTAAATTGTTGCACTGATTGAGGAGATGTGCATTCTTTTCCCGTTGCTACCACAAATTCTGTGGTCAGTTTTTGCCATATTTAGGACTGTGCAGGCAGTAAGGAAGCTCATCGCTGTAAAGACAAATAAAATTTGGCCCAATGCAGTCTTAACAGTAAAGCTACCATCATGGTAAAGCCCATCACAACATTATTTTCTCCTTTAGGGCCAAGTAATTGACTTCCATGGGACAATTCAGGATGCTGTCAAAGTGTCATCAAATGGAATAGCCTGGAACAGCCTTAACTGCGATCCAGATCCATCAGTAAGTGTTTCTGTTCATATTTCCATCCAATGAATATGAATATCGGTTTTACATAACCAGGAACAAAATAAAATACTGCAACGATGTGGTCTTTGCTCCTAAATGATAAAAAAGGGCTTAGATTTCTGAGTGGTGTATTTCCTTCTTGAATGGACAGTCATACTTGATACGGGTCTAATTTGTTGGCAGTAGTTTACTCTTTGAACATGAAAGTAGGCAGCAAATACAAATGATACCTTATGATTCACAATAAAAAAAGTATTACAGAAACCCACAGAGCTTCTGAGGATGAAATTCTGGTTTCTTTTAATTCAGTATGTTATTTAGCGTTCACCTCATCTGAGACAAGAACAGAGTTTAGGTGGTTGAGATAGAAAATTTTCAGTAATCACTCTTTGACACAAGCTTCTAGGATAGCTCATCCAACTTACTCAGTGCCACTCCATCTGGCAACTGCTACACTTGGAGAGACTTTCAAAACAGAGCATGTGGCAATGTGATGAACCGTGTTTACATTTTTCACTCTTAATCTGTGTAGGGCATGTTTAGGATTATGTGTTCAATAAGAGACCTGCTCATTTTAATGTTAATTCAGGATTAGATTCTGTCAGATGAAAAGATGAGTTACTGCAAATATGACTTACTTCAAAAATTTATTATTATCCACATTTTCACAGCTTTAAAAGTTGATATTATTATGATCTATCAGCTTTTTTCAAACTATTTCATAGTTTGTCTGTTTAAAAATAATTCAAGTCTGACAAGAACATATGTTTGTCTTTTTTTAGGAACGATTATTGAAACCCCTTAGTGCTTTTATTGGCATGACTGGTGAGCTGAGAGAACTTGCAGCCGTTGTGAGCAAAGTAAGATGGGGTCTCCATTTCAGTTGTACAGAGATCTTGGTTACCTTTGTCATCTGCGAATGCCATTTGTTTCTTTTTACTGTCACTGATGGTGCTTATTCTTGAACGTGCAAGCTGTTTTTCTTATGTGACTCCCAACAAGTCATTTCTTTATATATAACAGTGTTTCTTTCTGATATAAAATGGGAGGAAGTAATAAGACCATTCCTTTCTAAAGGAATCTAATCATGCTGTACCCATGAGACTGTCGTAGATTTTCCCTTTGTTCTTATTGCTACAGAAAATCCACAATACTTCACTGAAAAGAGAGATTTAAATATATTAGCTAACAGCAACTATTACCTAATGTGTTCTCTAACTGTGATCAAGTGGTGGGAAAGACCTCGACAGGCACTGATAATCCCACGTGCTTTTTCATACGAGTCCTGTGCCTTGCTTCGCACTGCCTGAGTGAGCTGGACTTGTTGACTTTTCTCACTCGGCGTGGCTGAGAGATGCTGTTACTGTAGGCTCTGCAAGCAGTGCTCTTCCCTCATCCCAGCGCAGGCAGCATCAGCAATGCACCGTATCCCAAGGCAGACCAGGGATTCTTCCAGGATGGGCAGTTTGGCACCTGGAAGGAATCCCAACATCGTCAGCACCATTTCATTTCACTTGTGAGTCCAGGTGCAGTCTAGCAAATGGGACCTGGGCTACTGGGGATCAGTGGCTATGAAGCAGATAAATGCTTTGCATGCATCACCTCCCAAACCCCACTAGGCACTTGTCCAAAAGGCTTCATAGTATCAGAATATTTGATAGTGTTGTGACTCTTTCTGGATATAACTATCAGAAATGCTATCAGCTGTTGCTCCCACATACTTAAAATCAGCTGTTTAAAAAACCTGGAAGACTTTTGCTGACTAACTTGTATAGCTTTGTATGGCCCAAATTCTTGGGCTGCAAGTTTTGCATTTGCAATTTAGTAGAACTGAAGCCTAAGAAATTTCCAACCTTAAAATAAGAACATTCCCATTCATTTAAATTCCTGCCTGTTTTTTAAGCTATGGTGGTAAACTTTAAAATAGTGTTATTCTTGCTGATACTTTAGCAAAAAGCAATAGGGTTGCTTTAGCCTTCGTTATGGTATGGTTTTTAAATTGTGCTGGTATGTTCTTAGTTGCTATGGTAATCAACACTGTGTAAATCAATAAAAATAAATAGCATGTGGTATCTATTTCACAACACAGCCTAATTTAATTTGGAAACAGTTATAGAAGTCTCTACTTAGTATCATAAATCTGATTCATCTTAATTTGCTGTTAATAGAAAGGAAAAGTGTCATCTACTCTATATAAATAATTTTTCTAATTGTATTAAATCCAATTTCCCCCATGGATAAAAGCACATAATTTTTCTTCAGTCTCTGGGGACTGCCTGGTTTTATTGGAGAGCAGAATTTATCCTAAGTCTTTGTATTGAGGATATGATATTTTCTGCAGAACAATTAGTGTCTGGAACGCAAAGCCACAAAATATTACTAAGGCAAATGGAGAGATTCATAGAAAATTTGGAAAGTTTGATGAATTAAATAAAATTAATTTAGTGAGCGCTTCAGGGCATAGACTAATTACCGACTATCTTTTGATAGATGCTTAAGGGAAAATTTTCCTCCTGTTACAGAGCTTCTCGCAGCATATAAAGTCTTGCATAGTGGGGAGTAAATAGTAATTTTTCACTGTTACTTATAAAATAAGTAATAACGTAAGTAATGGGTGCAGCCATAAAGTTACTGAGCATCCAGTTTAAAACAAACAAAAGTATTTTCACATTGTGCGTGATTAACCTCGCCTGGAGACCTCACCTGGAGCCCTGCGTCCAGCTCTGGAGCCCTCAGCACAAGAATCATAGAATCATAGAATGTTTTGGGTTGGAAGGGACCCCTAGAGGTCATCTAGTCCAACCCCCCTGCAGGAGCAGGGACACCGCTAACCAGATCAGGTTGCTGAGAGCCCTGTCCAAGGACATGGACCTGTTGGAGCGGGGCCAGAGGAGGGCTACTAAAATGCTGCGAGGGCTGGAGCCCCTCTGCTCTGAGGCCAGGCTGGGAGAGTTGGGGGGGTTCAGCCTGGGGAAGAGAAGGCTGCGGGCAGAGCTGAGTGCGGCCGGTCAGGGCTTAAAAGGGGCCCAGAGGGAAGGGGGGGACAAGCGTTTTAGTAGGGCCAGCTGTGACAGGACAAAGGGTGATGGTTTTAAACTGAAGCAGGGTAGGTTTAGACTGGATCGAAGGAAGAAATTCTTTACCATGAGGGCAGTGAAACCCTGGCAGGGGTTGCCCGGAGAGGGGGTGGAGGCCCCATCCCTGGGAACATTCCAGGCCAGGTTGGACGAGGCTGTGAGCAACCTGATGTGGTTCAAGGTGTCCCTGCTCCCTGCAGGGGGGTTGGGCTGGGTGACCTCTGGGGGTCCCTTCCCACCCAAAACGTTCTATGATTAAACTGTGGAGCTCATTAGCACAGAAGAAGCATGTTCAAAAAAGAGTTAAAGAGAAATTCACTGAAGAATGAATGTGAAAGGGTGTTTGAACTCAGAAGACTAAGATGTGATTTAAAGTATCAAAGTCTTTTCTTTGCACATTTTGGTGGATGTAAATATGAACCAACATGTCACTCCTGTTGCTTATGCTTTTTTTAAACATCCGATGCTTGCCAGCAAAGTATTAGACTTGGTGAACCTTCGTATCGTGATAGTTCTTTGTATGTTAGCTGGTTACTAAAACCAACTAAGAGAAAACAGATCTGAGAAACAGATCTGCTCAGCGTATACATTTGGCAGTGTATATGCTCTTAGGGAAACTAGGGGCTTGAGGGAAAGCAAGGCACAATGTAGCAGTTCTGTAGAAACGATTGCTGTGTAAGCTTTCCTCTTGGGAGGTCCCTACGACGTAGGGTTAAATTATACGGTTTCTATCACTTAACAGCACTCTTACTTTATAACCGAGTCGACTCTTTTACTTTGCCAGAGTTCCTTATCCTAGTGCAGAAGTTTTACTAACAGGATGCGATGTATGTTGCAGGATATTTATCTCCATAATCCAAACGTGAAGTGGGACGATATTATTGGACTGGATGCAGCTAAAAGACTAGTCAAGGAAGCAGTTGTTTATCCCATACGGGTAAGGCGATAAATCGTTTTGAGAAAGCCAGTGTTGGGCTCGTTAGCATTTTCCTTGTCATTACAGTGGTGTTTTAGAGTTCTCACTATAGCTGTGCTTTCACAGGCAGTTCATGTTAGAACTATTCCTGTTCCTGTTTCATCTGATAATTGCATACACATTCTCCTGTAGGAAAACGGCCTTTCAGTATTAAAATTATAAGTGTTGGGTCCTATTCTTTGGCAATGTAAGAGTTACTGGATTTGTCCTGTATTAATTAAATGGAAAACAACTTATAGAAGATAATATCAAACCAACTGCATTTAAGGAATTCACTTAAAACAAATTTCAAGTGATAAGTACAGTATTTTTCTCAGTACTCAGATCATAGATTGTTTTGGAGGGGTTTTATCCCCCTCTCTTAAAATTTCTTAAGGTTTCCTCAATGTATTAGGAGCAGTGGGGGTAGGGGTTAGAATCCCTTGCATTTTGTTACAGACGATACATTTTTAATCCCTGAATTACTTTTCGGTTTCCGCAGTACCCCCAGCTGTTTACAGGCATTCTGTCTCCTTGGAAAGGATTATTGCTCTATGGGCCACCAGGTATGTAGAGCTGTATGCCATATTCGTTTGTTTATCACAACTTCTGGTTTTGTCCCGTGGGTAAATGATGGATGCTCTGTGTTAATAAAGAACATGTTAGAATCATAGAATCATAGAATGTTTAGGGTTGGAAGGGACCACTAGTGGTCATCTAGTCCAACCCCCCTGCAGTGAGCAGGGACACCGCTAACTAGATCAGGTTGCTCAGAGCCCCATCCAACCTGGCCTTGAATGTTCCCAGGGATGGGGCCTCCACTACCTCTCTGGGCAACCTGTTCCAGTGTTTCACCACCCTCATTGTAAAAAATTTCTTCCTTACCTCTAGCCTGAACCTACCCTGTTCTAGTTTAAAACCATTTCCCCTTGTCCTAACACAGCTGGCCCTACTAAAAAGACGTTCCCCATCTTTCCTATAGGCTCCCTTTAGGTACTGGAAGGCCGCAATCAGGTCTCCCCGTAGCCTCCTTTTCTCCAGACTGAACAAGCCCAACTCTCTCAGCCTGTCCTCATAGGAGAGATGCTCCAGCCCTCGGATCATTTTTGTAGCCCTCCTCTGGACCCGTTCCAACAGTTCCATGTCCTTCTTGTGCTGAGGGCTCCAGAGCTGTAATGTGCAATAA
This sequence comes from Egretta garzetta, assembly GCF_000687185.1. Classification (NCBI taxonomy): domain Eukaryota; kingdom Metazoa; phylum Chordata; class Aves; order Pelecaniformes; family Ardeidae; genus Egretta; species Egretta garzetta. The sequence continues at coordinate 2,000,858 of NW_009270001.1, read as the reverse complement.
AAGGAGACAATGGTGGATGATTACATCTGTCTCTCACACTCAAACCTGTTCATTTGCCTTTCTCAAAACCCTTGACTATTTCTACACCTGAATCTTCCAAAGACCAGGACTTATACTAACCATTCAGCGGAGTAAGAACTCATATTTCTGGTTTTGCTCAGCTTGGGCCATATAAATCAATTTTGGCTTGACCTGATCTTGCAAAATGTGAATAAATCTGGCATGGACTCACCTTCTTAAGGAAAATGTCCTTCCTTTCTTCTGCATTTGGGGCTTGTTTTGGAAATGGGGTGGAAGCTTTGCCCTCTGCTATGCTAGCTGGGTGTTTTCCATGTCTGCACAGCTTCACTGCTCCCTCTGCTCCACCTTGACATAAGCAGGACTGCCGTGAGTGTGGCTGGGAGGGGACAGAGGGCACAAGTGCCACCTGAGTCAGGTTGCAAAGGCTGTCGCTGCAGTAAACTCCATTTGTTCCTGTGAATGTTTAGATGTACTTGCCACAGAAGGCATCTTGACCTGTAGTCACCTGTAGCATGTAGCGCTTCAGAATTTGGGGAACGCATCTGCAGTGCTGTATTAACTGAGTTTCTCCTGACAGTCCTGGAAGGGCTACAAAAATGATCCAAGGGCTGGAATACCTCTCTGAGGAGAACAGGCTGAGAGAGTTGGGGTTGCTCAGCCTGAATAAGAGAAGGATCCGGGCAGACCTGACTGCAGCCTTTTTGTACCTAAAGGGGGCTTAGAAGAAAGATGGGGACAGACTTTCTAGTACAGCCTGTAGGAATAGGACAAGGGGTGATGGTTTTAAACTAAAAGAGGGGAGATTCAGACTGGATAGAAGGAAGAAATTGTTTACAGTGAGGGTGGTGGGACACTGGGACAGGTTGCCCAGAGAGGTGGTGGATGCCCCATCCCTGGGAACATTCCAGGTCAGGTTGGATGGGGCTCTGAGCAACCTGATGGGGTTGAAGATGTCCCTGCTCATTGCAGGGGGGTTGGCCTAGATGGCCTTCAAAGATCCCTTCCCACCCAAACCATTCTGTGATTCTATGACTTTTTCTATTTTTAGTGTTTTTATCTGAGTGATAGTGGGATGAGGGGAATTATTCAAGCATTTGCACTGTATTTCTTTGGAGAGTGCATTTCTTCAGCACTGTTGTTTGTAGGTACTGGAAAAACTTTGCTTGCCAAGGCTGTTGCCACAGAATGCAATACAACCTTTTTCAACATATCAGCATCCACCATTGTCAGCAAATGGAGGGGTGATTCAGAAAAACTTGTCCGGGTAAGAATTATCACCTTGTTCGTTATACTTTAACAAACATCAGGTTCCCACTTAAAGAACTGGAATTTAACACAGAACTGGAAAGTGAGGATTCATCTGATACTCATAATCTTTCCTGTCTTGGACAAACCATGTGACACTGTTCATACCTAGTTCTTAAAATGGGAATAACGTCACTTCTGTAGAAGCTGCATAATGGATTCTTGCTGTGGAATTTTAGTTCTGTAATGTAAGATGAAGCAGATGTCCTGAAGGCAGCAAAGATTTTTGGCTCACTGAATAAGAGACAGACAAGCAGAGATTCTAACTATAATACTGTTTGCTTAGTGACCCCTTCAAAGCACTTCACATCCTTTCCTGCACGGCTGGGCTCCTAGGCTCCCTACAAAATGTTATTTAGATTCCCAAGTTCCTTACTATTCTTAGTCTTCAGGGCACGAGAATTGGCAAAGAATTCCCTGGTCACAAAGATCTTACAGTCAGACACAGAGGTAATGCTTTAAGGAAGGTAGTTTGATGGTAAATGGGTAAATGTATTTTTGCATATAGACTAGGAAGTAGGATACATGGCTCAACTGTGGTACAAAAAAAATTCAGGGATTCAGGTGTGTAACACTCTTGCCATAAGATGCCTATCCTAATCCCTCTGTAATCTCCACCATTTCAGTGTAAGAAATCCACAAGCTCTTAGCCTTCCTTTACATTCATCTCTTAGGCTAAGATACAGAGCTCTTGAAAATGAGTAATTGTGACAGACTGTGCTCAGCAAATGGCATTACGAGCACTGTTAATCTTTCTTGAAATGTAGGCAATATCTGCAACATAATTATTCTTCATGTCTCCTTTGTCCTTTAAAATGGCACAGTTTTCTTCTGACATTCACCTCCTGTGTTATTGATCCTCTTGACATCTGTCTCAGCAGCTTCCCAGTTTTTCCCTTCTGGCAAGAGTAGGAATGGGACAGCCTGGGTTCTGACACCAATATCCAGAAGGGTTTTTGTGAACATGCTGCAGCATTTGCAATGATATTGAATTGGTGGCATTTCACCCTTAGTTGAGTTTTTGGCAGAATCCAGAAATGCAATAAGATTGCAGATTGGGACAGCTCTAAGAAAAGTATCGTGTGAATTTATATCCTCAAATCACATGAGGCTGGTGTAGGAGTTTTCTGAAGTTTTGTGAAGTGTATGTGGGGTTTGTGCTCATTTGGAGGAATGTCCGCTCATCCACTTCTCAGCTGTGTTGGTGTGATTTTATATTTTAGATTTGTAGTAAAATTGTAGACTGCAAACTGTCAGCACCTTTTGCACGAGAGCGGTGATAGTGGATGTATAAGCAGAACCGATATAGCATCCAGTTTTTGTTTCAACCATCTTGGAAAAGCCACTTATATGGCAAGAGTATAATCCAATATTCTACTTAATTGCAAACTTTTGTCTCCTTACACAGCACTAATTACAATGTTGGTCATGGACTACCTGTGACTCTGGGCAAGTAGTTTAATCCCTGTGCTTCAGATCCGAAGAAAATAATACATATTTTAAAAATTTGGGGGGTTTAAATGTTCAGATTACAAAGTGCTGGATTAATACATATTGTCAGTGATATTTATTTAAAAACTCAAAGAACACTTGACTGAAGAAGAACTGGCAATATGTTTTTACTGCTAATATAAGCCTCTCCATGTTTACAGGAAAACATGTGAAACTTCTTTCTCAAAAGGGAAGATCCAGATTTTGTGTGTCAGCTTAATATTCCATTTTTTAATCTTGATTGTTCAAGCAGTTTATGTTTGTTTTCACCAGGAAAAACAAAAGAACTGCTTGTTTCTTATCACGAGAATCAGTCCATTTTCTTTCATTATGGTTCAGCTGATTTTTAATTTTTTTTTTCTCAAACCCTTATTTAAAAAACTACAAATGGAGCCAACAATGAAAGATGGATGTTTAATCTCTGATAACAATTTAGGAGTTCCCAGAATCCTTTGATGGATCATTTTCTTCTATCCCATTATTCTCGGGGTACTCTGATAGGATTTAGCCAGAAAGATTTACATATAAAGACAGGATTACAAGCCTGTGTTCTTTCTATCTCCTTTACAAACCTTTCAGAATTTGAGAGGATTCAGGGACTTTCAGCCCACCCAGAGCTTTTTCCCAGCAGATAGCCCTTTTTGTCCTAGAAGTTTGGCATGTGGCTACTGTGACTTGTCTTCTGTGTCAGTGACCCTTAATGCCTTTTTGTGTTAGTTTACCTTTTCTTTCACATTTACTCTTCTCTCTAAACAGGTGTTATTTGAGCTTGCCCGGTACCATGCTCCTTCCACAATTTTCTTGGATGAGCTGGAGTCAGTTATGAGTCAAAGAGGCACTGCTTCTGGGTAACCGATGAGAGCACTTCCTATGGCTTTGTCCCCCTTTTACTGCATCTTTTCAATAACGTGTGTGTGTTCAGGGGCTGACCAATGCTTCATCATAGAGTGTACCTGCTAGAACCAAGCCTTAGCTAAACTAAAGCCTGAGGCTACTCTATAAAATTCATCAAGAGCATGATTGGGCCCCTGAAAGACTTGTCTTTTAGCAGGTTTAGGTTGGACATTAGAAAAAATTTCTTTCCCAAAGGGCTGTCAGGCTCTGGAAGGGGCTGCCCAGGGAAGGGGGCAAGTCCCCACCCCCGGGGGGATTTAAAAGAAGGATAGATGAGGTGCTGAGGGCCAGGGTTTGGGGGTGGGATGGCAGGGTTAGGTTAAAGGTTGGACTCGATGATCTTAAAGGTCTTTTCCAACCTAGACGATTCTGTGATTCTGTGATTTTGTTGATATTATAATTACTTCGAGTGATAATGGTCATGTTCTTGACTTTTTAATAAGCACTTTTTCTTTTGTTCTGTTGGCAACTTTAGGAGCCCCGCAGTGTGTTCTTGTCAGAATGCCTACCAGCTCCAAAAAGTATTGCTCCATGGAAGCATTGCATACGCTGTGGGGATTTAAAGAGCGAGGTGTAGTGGTTGTTTCATTCACGGTAGATGAGATCAGTAGAGAAGGGAGTTGTGAGACTGTGTAACTAGGGGTGCTGTACTTCAAAATAAGGGATTTGAAGTGGAAATGAAGATGGGGGTGGGGAGGAGCAACAGATTACTTGTAAAAGGTGAGTAAGAACCAGCTGGTTTTGTGACAGTTTGGACAGGCTTAGGCATAACAGGGTAAGATAGAGCGTGCATGTGGAATGGCATTTTTGTTAATGGGACAAATTTTGGTGGCATTGTCAGGACTTCCAGATGCAGGAATGGGAGGATGTTATTATTGTCATCCATGGTGCAGACAGTTTATAGTTAAAAACAGATTGAAAAAGTTAGGGATGGGGAAGAAGTAGGAGAAATATAAAAATATTGTTATAACCATTAGGAGCCCATTACAGTGGATTTTATGTACTGTAAATTGTATGCTCACAAAGATTTATAAATAGAATATGCTATATTGTAAAGATATAACCTGTAATAATTTTCAGTTAGTAGCTCTACATTATGGGCCAAATTTTGCTTTCTTATATACTTCTAGAAACCCTCATTAACATCACTGGATTATATATTTGAATAAGGATTTTTATCTAAGATTATGTAGTTATTTTTACATATCCTTATTAAATACTGACTTGGCAGCGATGTGTGGATGCCTCTGCAGAAATAAGCCATTAAACCTGAATTGTAACTTTTACCATCTAAGGCCCTGATGTTTTCTCTGGGTTTGATCCAGTTTCCAAGAACTCCACATCTGGGACCAAGAGTTCAGATCGGTTTCCTGCAAAATTGGTTACCTGGGTCAGGGCCAGAATTCTTAGCACTTTGCTTAAGTTCCCCTTCTCTTTTTGAGGAAGGATCCTTTCTGTGTGGTCTCTGCCCCATTTTGAAATTCATTTCAATACGGCATATTTTTCTGCTTGCTTTTGATGGAACATTTTGCAAACTACTGGGTTCGGTAGTAGGTGTATCTTCAAGTCGCCACTTAACATTCACTCACAGAAAAATGCCAGTAGTTGCCCTGAATAGGTAGGTGCGTTAGTTATTTAATGGCAATTGCCATATTATAAAAATTCTCTTGTATAGATCAATCAATCAAAGCTGTAGCTGTTTTCCAGTAAACATCAATGTTGCGTGGAGATTAATTTGAAAAAAAAAAAAAAAAATATTTTCTTTGGATTCAGTAATAGTGAATTCTCCTCACTTTAATGCACTGAAAAGAGTCCATTTAAGTAATCATTAGAAAGCTTGATTTTAATGCTTAGATGTTAGCTAATGGAGCTTAATCATGCTTTGAACTGGGGCAAAACTGTGACAAGGGCTCAGTTGCTGTGAATGACACTGTATAAATAAAGATGATTACTTTAATGCACTGAGCAAATAATGTTTCTCTGAATCTTGGTAGTGGTGAACATGAAGGAAGTCGGCGGATGAAAACAGAATTACTGGTGCAGATGGATGGCTTGGCCCGATCTGATGATCTTGTATTTGTTTTAGCAGCTTCCAATCTGCCATGGTAAGAGATCCAGAGAGTACATTTTGAATACATTTGCATGAGCTTCTAAGCACAGATAAAGATTTTATTTAGACTTTTGCAGAAAAAAGCCTTGATATTTGGTTAAAGCATTTAAAGATTAATTTGGAGCTTTTACTTTTAAACTCTACAATTCTTGCTATTTGTGCCACATGAGAATAATCCATAATAAAGTCAACATATGCTGGTGCTACCAGCTGCTAATATTTAAAATGGAGTATTTGACTTTATAGGAAAGTTATTTACTATCTTTAAGCTAGGAAGGGTTTCAGCCTGGAACTGTAAGGTGCTTAAAACATCTAGTGCTTAGAAGGATACTCCATAAATAGCAATGTTGGATTTTACTGGTATCAAATGTGACTTTTAAAAGTTGAGGGACAAAATTCTTCAGTTTCTTTAAATAACTTAGAATAGAAAAATAAACTGTTTAAGATTGGAACTAGGGCACTTTATCATGCTGGTTCTCAAAATGGGCAGGACATATATTGAGGACACGACGGAGAGGAGCGGATGAGGTAGGGGGGGGTAACGTTTGCAGTGTAACAGCTGTGGATGCTCCGGGCAGTCCAACAGAGAGCAGAAAATGGCCAGCTCTTGTGCTCGCCTTGAACAGCATCTCCCACGGCCCCTGTCAGAGCCAGCGTATTGATATGGCTTGATCATTCATCTGAACTAGTGTAGTGTATCTTTTCCTTTCACACAAAACATTATCAAATGGTTGCAAATGGTGCGTGGGGAAAACAACGGCTGTTGGTTAAGCACAGCTATTTTTAACAGTCTGTTTCATAGTTCACTAACCATTTCCCAGAGTAGGAGCCAACACCTCTACGGGGAATTGGAGCACATGGATGATGGGCTTGTTTTTGAAGTTACTTTTCATCGGTCTGGAACTAGTCTTTGGATTTCTGCCTGCCCCGAGACTCCCCCTGTCCCTGTGCTACCAATCCATGAGATCTTCAGTGGAAGAACATCTTTTCCCAACAGAGAAACCTGGGCATTGGAAGCAGCAAGGGGAACCTCAGCAAAGTAAACTGTGGAAACTGTTTGGTGAGGGACAGTCTTGGAGGCAGATGTCTGCCAAAATGATGAGTTAGGCATAAGAAGCGTTTTTTTTTCCATGCTTCCTCTTCTCCCTGAAGCGGACATGAAGCAGAGAAATACAAGGTGTCTGCCTGGGGCAGACAGAATGGCTAACGTTTTGCAGTTTGCTGATCATCAGAGCACTGAGGTCTTTCTTAATATCTGTGTCCCTAAAGGTGTGCAGGCCTAAGTGGGCCTATTCACCTCTCACATGTAGATGTGGTCAAGCTAGGACTCTGAAAAGGAGAAGACAGTAGTCTGGTTTCCAGGGAACTTCAAACCACAGTCTGGGAAACGTTTGGTGGAGCCCAATGGCAGGTGTTCCCAGGAACGACCTTGTGTGAGCAGCGCCTCAGCAGCATTTCGAGGAGCAATACTGGAAATTTGACTGGAAGGCACACTGTTCATTGATGTGATGGTCACCCAGGAGGACCCAGTGGGAGTAAGTGAGAGCTCTGCACCCACAAAACCACAGGCTTCATTCCTGTGTTGTTTTTCGTGATTAGTGACTTTTTGGCTGATTCTCGTGAGGTTGCCATAGGGAGACCTGTTGGAAAAGCCTCCCTGTGTGACTGGAGGGCTCTGGGCAGTGATCAGCAGGCTGTTGCTGACCAACTGTAGGGAATGTCCAAGTCTGAATGTCTGTATACCCACAGCTTTTGAGTAATTATAAAAAAGTATCAACTCCCAGTGTGTATTTTATTTTGCATCACGTATGAAAGTACTTCTCGGTTATGACACACCACCAAACATACACTCACAAAGTTTGTGGTAATGTTTTATTCCTTTCCTCAGCTGACCCCATTTTTGGCAGGCCTGGCTGAAAGGCCAAGAGAACAGGCAAAGAGAGTGAAACAACAGAAGTGATGTTGGTGCCTCAGAACTGAGGCTCAAAGGTCAATATTTTCAAGCAGTCCCATGTGGCCGGTAAGCTTGGAACCAACTAACATGTTGGTGCTGAGGAGCTCAAGTCCTTCAGAGATGCAGAATGATGTGGGTCCCTAAGTCTCCACGGCTCTGCCATACAGAATTTCCTGCGTGATGAACAAAGGGAAGCTTTATCCCAGTCTGTCACCCTTCATGAACCTTGTGGGCAGTGTTCACAGCACATAATTTTGGCACCTAACGTAGAAGGCGAGTTCCCCCTGCTATGAGCCAGTCAACAGCAAACCAACAGATGCAGCAATTCAGAGCACTTGAGAGACCCGCAGGGGTCAGCGCTGTTTAACATCTTCGTCAATGACTTGGACAATGGAACAGAGTGCACCTTCAGCAAGTTTGCAGATGATACGAAACTGGGAGGAGTAGTGGATAGACCAGAGAGTTGTGCTGCCATTCAGAGAGACCTCGACAGGCTGGAGGAATGAGCCCACAGGAATCTTATGAAAGCTCAAGTGCAGGTGATCAAACACTGGCGCAGGTTGCTCATGGAGGTTGCGGAGTCTCCATCCTTGGAGGTGCTCAAAACCTGGTTGAATGCAGCCCTGAGCAACCTGCTCTGGCTGACCCTGATTTGAGCAGGGGATTGAACTAAATGATCTCCAAGAGATGCCTTCCAACCTCAGCCATTCTGTGATGCTGTAAAACAAAGCAGGGTCTTAAGCTAGGTACCGTGAGAGTAATTAAAAGTATTCCTTTCTTCTGAATGTAAGAAAGCCTCAGAGGAGTGGTCACCCAAGTTAGGCGTAGAGGCACAAGTTGCTGCATAAAAACAGGCAGTGTGTTACCCTTCAGTATCCCTCATTAAAATTAGATAAATTAAAATAAATACCTAAGACGGAGTCACTTGAGAATAACTCCATTCTTCTCTAATGTAAAGGCTGGAGTTCCAGTCCACCTCCTTCTACAAGCCTGTCTTTCCCTTTACATTTTCTTTCCTAACGCAAAGCCTTATGTTTCCCATGCACTCGAGGAAGGATGCTTCTGAGAACCACCAGGCAGGCATCTTACCTGCTGAAATTCAAGTGCCAAAGTGGCAACATACTCAGAGGCTTTCATCTGCCTCTCTCCATGACCTGCCCAGGGCTTTCAGGCTCTTTAACCAGGAGAATGGCTGCATGGGCACCTCAAATTAATGTAGAAATTAGATGTACAAATTCAGTACCGCTGGTTCCTACTGTGGCCCAACAGCGTGAGTACAAAGCCATCGCTGGCTTTATAGCCCCACTTGGTTTGGGGGATTTATGCCTCGGACAAACTTACTCTACTGGAATTTAAATCACTACAAAACCCACCCCATTTTGTGTTACAGTATCTACATGAAAGGAACTGAACTGAATTTTATTTAATTACGTTCCAGTTGTGTAAGAAAATGCTGAAAAGTAATAGCTACTCTGTGTATGAATAGTTAAGTTTGGAAGAGAATTAATACATTAATAATCATAGAATCATAGAATCATAGAATGTTTAGGGTTGGAAGGGACCACTAGTGGTCATCTAGCCCAACCCCCCTGTAGTGAGCAGGGACACTGCTACCTAGATCAGGTTGCTCAGAGCCCCATCCAACCTGGCCTTGAATGCTTCCAGGGATGGGGCCTCCACTACCTCTCTGGGCAACCATTTGTCTCTTTATGGTTCGTTAGTAATACACTATAAATGTTTATGTTGTTGTAGCGTTGTTACCCTTTTGGAAAGAGAAACTCTGAGCAGTGCATTGCACTTTTCCATGGTCTCCTAAATTATCCCGTGAGTAGCTGAGCTTCACGTGTAATGCTGCAGCGTGGCAGAATTGAAAGGGATCAGATGTCTTTAGATGATCCAGGTCTTTCTGCTCTTGCACGCTGGTTTGAAAGGAAAAATGGGGTATCTGAAACTCACTGAGGAAGAGTTCAGGGACAGCAGCTGGTCTGAAGGTCACCGTGTGGCTGGTGCTGGATCTAGGGATCTTGGAGATGCATTAATGTAAGTGTGAGGCTGACCTCTCTCTGCTGCTGCAGAAAGAGATGCCTGCATCTGTCTTGTTACCACCGATAAACTCTTTCCAGAAAGTCATGCAAAAATCACAGAATCCAGTTTTGAGTGGTTTACACATTTGGGTTTGGATCATTTTGCCATTCTGAAGTGCTAATTTCTGCAAAATTGCTTCTATGAAACATCAAAAATGACACAGCTTGGTTTTTTAAGGTAGATCCAAAATGACAAGATTTCTATTTTAGGGGAACTGCTCCCACAGAAAGCTGGCAATCTGTGTTGGTACGAGGGTGGCAGCTGAGCCGTTGTGAGAAGCCAGCTCCCACTTTCAAAAGTTTTATACCTGAGAGCTTAAATTTTCCTTTTGGACTTTCTCAACATTGCTCATGGGCAGGTTGGATTTCATCCTCTCTTACATAAATCAAACCTGTGAGCATAATGACTGGGTTGGCTGGCAGAAATGTGCCTACCACAGAGAATAGGCTTTAAGATGTGGCTGAGCATAGGCTTAGAAAGATGGTTTAGGGGGATGGAAGGCTAGTGAAAGCCATGAGCATCTTACATCGCCACTGAGACTCACAGCCCTGAGGAATTTGGGAGTGTCCGCTTCCAAAGAAGTTGGTGGGGTTTGAACCCCCTTTAAGATCTCAACTGCATGTTTACAGATTATTTTTATGTGTATTAGTCAACATTCAGTCCTACTGTAAGACCCCAGACTTCGAGATACCTAGTACTACAGCCCGAGGTTGTGGCTTCACAGCACAGCCCCCTGTTCTTGCAAACATTTGGTATTAAGCTGGATTTCAAGAGATTTGTTTCACTTGGGTATTTATTGATCATGAAAAAAAATAGTACCAAGCTGCTTTTAAATGTATGAAAAGAAGCCTAAACAAAGCTCTTTACACTGTCCTAAGCTGCACTGCAGCTATTGATCTTCCTCTTCAGCCAGTGCTTGCTGCCCAGCCTCGCTTCCTGCTACTCATCAGCAAGGCACTTTCTATTGACAAATTACTTGTTGAAATGGTTCAACATAATTAAATAAAATAAAGGCCTCATTAGTGAAGAAATAAAGTGATCCTTAACCACGTAGTGAATGTTTCCTAATGTATTAGTGCATTTAATTCGACTTTCATTGCAGCGCTGCTTTCTTCTCCCTCCCCACCCTCGGGATGGGTGAATCATAGAAGATTCAGGAGAGTGGAGAGGGATGGTGTGGGGAAGCCCTAAGAGGAGCAGGAGAAAACATGGAGTGAGAACAAGCCCTCAGCTTGTGAGGGCTCTGCCCAGGCCCTCTGCACAGGAGGACGGGAGGTGGGAAGGATGAGCAGCTCGCTCGTTCTTGGTGCCTTTTCCTCCAGAGCACCACAGTGACGATCGTGCTAGGCAGGGATTAATTATGGACCAGTCAGCCCTCATTGCTGTTCCTGGGTTCACCTCTGGAGTTGTTGAGGTCTCCTAGTTTCTGCCTAAAACACATTTGTTACCCTTCTTCCTTCTGGAAAGGAAAATAGGTGTCTTGTTTATCTTCATGAAATTTGGGAGCGATAACGTGGTGTGATGCCTTGGGATGTCAACCTGGAGGAGGTCCGAAAAGTCACCCTCTTTTATAGGTCCTGTACAGCTTTGTGTATCTTCTCATGAGCATTTCTTAATATTTTTATTGGCTATTATTTCAGAGAGTATTTTGGTTGGCTCAGTGCTTACTCTGCTGTTCTGGTTAATGTCACTTAACCTTGCATTTGATCACTGGCAAAACAATTTTGCAAACAACCTAAACACTTTAGATGATAACAAATACATTATGCCTTTCTTTTCCTCTTTAGCCAACAAACCAACTGTAACTTTTCTGGATAAATAGAGCAAGCTCTGTGCATCAGGGGACTTATTTACAGAACACGGCTAGGGAGCTCATGAAACTTGAGGGACACCCCAGGAGTGCTCTGAAGCATGAGGAGTGATGGAAAATGTCATCGTTTAGGGGATTTGTAGGGTATTGGCAGAGACTCTGGCTGTGGTTGTCTTTTGCCTGCAAGGGCAGTTTAGAGCACCTGCATGGGCGCCTCTAAAACCCTAAGAACTTTTGCCCTGGTTTTGCAGAAGATGGAAATATGGGTAAATAACAGCCAAGGGGTTGGTAGTAATTATTAAACAGCAATTATTAAACAGCCAAGCAAAACAATTTTGAGGAGAAGTTGACCTGAAAAATAGAGCGGGGACTCAAATGGTTCTTTGTCTGGTCTGGGTAGGACCCTGTGCGAGAGGCGTTGCACTGAATGTTGGATGGCATCTTAAACAGCCTAAAAATATCAATAATAGTATCAATATACCAACAGCCACCCATTAGCAAACCCTGGTATTTACTTCTGAGGCCTTGATTAGAAGTACTGGGATGGATCCGAGTGAATTGCTGTTGTCCTCTGAGTTCCTGTTGATTTGGTTTTCTAATCTTTGCTTTCATTGCCCTTGGCGCAGTGCATGTGGAATAAGCTCTCCCAAACCAAGAGGTCCTTCCTGGGGAGAGAGGTGCTTCTGTCTGTGGAAAACCTCACCAGGCACCTGTATGGGGATTTGGGAGCCCATTTTTGGTGTTCTTTATCATGTGCTATGCCAGTAAAAGACATTTGCTATTAAAAAATAAGGACAAGTCACCAAAGGTGACCGAAATAAGCTCTCTTGGTGTGCTACAGATCCATCTTGAGCTGGCTTGGAGCTCCCTGTAAATTAAAGAGGAGTTTCGTACAAGAAGCATTGCTTGAACGTTGGCTTTGTTGACAAAAAGATTTCACCCAGGGAATGAGGAAAGGTAGGGGCAGGTTTATTTAAGTGTATCTGTGGTCCCAGATGGCAGGCGCAGTCCTCCAACAGCTGGCTCCTTCCACTCTGCCGACGAGGATGGAACGGCGCTTAGGGCTCCTGTTTTTCTGTCTGCACGAGACACACTGAAGTGAGATTCTCCTTGATGAGAGTTTCCCAGAAGGTATGAGGACTGGATTATATTTTAAACTGAAATAACAAGCCTGTGACTGAATGGGGCTGGTAGAGGAAGACTGGTATAATAGCTCAGAGCAGCTCCTGGAAGGCGCTGGAGACTTAGGAGTAAATATTTTGTAGCAGCCATTTCTTCTTGAAAATTGTATGGATGGCTGGGGTACTTGTAGACCATTCCCATTACACAAGTGACAAGGGATGAACTGGAGCAGGAATTTGTATTCGGTTGTTTGGTTGCGTGACCGTTAGATGCAAACAACTGGAAAGCACTTGGGGAAAAAAAAACCCAAAAAACCTGGATTCAAATGAACTGTTTGGATGCGTGTCTGAGAGGAGCTGGCGTGCTGGGCGTACCAGGACTCCTGGCACTTGACAGAATCAGTGGCACTGGCAAGAAGGACGATTTCTAGATGGTGATGAAACGCGTTGAGAACGGAACAGAAAGAAACATTCACTTTTGTTTCAAGCTTCCCTTGTGCATCACAAACAAGTACAAATGAAGAGTAGTCCTAATCTTTTGTATTGTGCCTTTTTTTTTTAGGCAAAACACCTTTATCAGTGTTGATCTTGACAGCATCATGGGTTTTGGCTCATGGGTGTGTTTATCCAGCCTGTCCATCCTTCACATGATCCTTTTTGTTTGGATTCTTTCCTTTGTGGCTGTTTTATTTATAATTTGTATTGCAGGAGCAGTCTCAGATCGACGTCTCGTTCTGCCATAAACACGGCCCTCGCATCCAAGACCTTCAGTCTGTATTTTATACCTACAAAGCATCCCTTACAAAGTAGCAATTAATTAGTCCTGACAGGGCCCCAGACAGACAATTTGTAGTGTCTCCTTCATAGCCAAGGGAGAAAGGGAGAGGTTATTGCTGACGAGACATGCTGTAGATGAGCATCAGAGCCAGGGAAGATAACTACATCTTCTGATTGTTACTGCTACGCCTCATTGTCACAAGCCAGCGTATCGCTAACATACTGAACAGGAATACCCTGGATAATTAATCTTTTTTTTTTTTTTTTTTTTTTCCTTTTTCCCCCCAAATTAGGTTGGCAGAGTTACAGCTGGGGTTGAAAAATGTCAGTCCCCGCAGCGAGGAGCTTGCCGTCTCTTGCAACAAGACGCACTGAGACGATTCCTCTCCTCCTTTGCTTGCAGGGAGTTGGATTCCGCCATGCTGCGGCGGCTGGAGAAGAGGATTTTGGTTGACCTCCCAAGTAAAGAGGCACGGCGGGTGATGATCCAGCACTGGCTGCCCTCTCTGAGCAACAGCGGAGGAGTGGAGCTGAGAACGGATCTGGACTACAGCTTGCTGGGCCAGGTGAGACAGCACCGCAGCAGGGACGGTGCCCACACCGTGCCTCAGGTCTTTCTGGGTGGGAACCGTACGCAAGAGTATATACATCACATACATATACACATACATCACCCACGGGGGTGGCAGAAGAGGTCTGAAGCAGAGGGTCAGGACAGCACCTCCGTATACAGCGACTGCGACCTACAGAGCGGGGGGAAGGACCTCAGCTCGGTTTGAGGCTCCAGCCAAAGGGAGAGCAGCGAGGCACAGGGCTGAGCATCCCACAGGCACCAACCTGCCCATGGAAATCACTGGTTTCACGCAGCTCTGCTTGCAAAATGCTGTATTCTGATCCTCTCTGTTGAGCCAACTTTACAGCCTTAAATACAGGGAGACTTCCAAC
>NW_009270001.1:1984456-1986253 GCF_000687185.1 Egretta garzetta | reverse complement strand
TGTCACAGCTCCACGGCTGCAGGAGAAAAAAGAGCATTTTGACGGTGAAGAGATTCACTAGATACCCAAGCTTTCTTCATTTAGCCCTTTGTCACATCCTAAATTCTTTGAAAATACCTTAACAGCTTACCCAATTGTCCCTTTTTACATCTGTTCATCAAGACAATCCTGCTTAGTTTTTATTTCATAAATGTCAATGAGGAAATACAGTTCTTTTATTAAGAGGGAAGCTGGGAACAGATACAGAAAGATGAGTTTTATTTGACCTATGGAAAATTGCCATTTAAAAAGAAAATGCCTGGTATCTTCCTTCCTGGAGCCCCTCTGCTCTGAGGCCAGGCTGGGAGAGTTGGGGGTGTTCAGCCTGGAGAAGAGAAGGCTGCGGGCAGAGCTGAGTGCGGCCGGTCAGGGCTTAAAGGGGGCCCAGAGGAAAGGGGGGGACAAGCTTTTTAGTAGGGCCAGCTGGGACAGGACAAGGGGGGGATGGCTTTAAACTGAAGCAGGGGAGGTTTAGACTGGATCTAAGGAAGAAATTCTTTACCCCGAGGGTGGTGAAACCCTGGCAGGGGTTGCCCAGAGAGGGGGTGGAGGCCCCATCCCTGGGAACATTCCAGGCCAGGTTGGACGGGGCTGTGAGCAACCTGATGTGGTTCAAGGTGTCCCTGCTCCTGCAGGGGGGTTGGGCTGGGTGACCTCTGGGGGTCCCTTCCCACCCAAAACATTCTATGATTCTATGATTCCTTGCTCCTACAAGGTACTGTAGGCATTCGAAACAAGAACAAGCAACATAATGTTAAGGGGAGGGTACACATAAATGTGTGTGTACGTGTAGATATACACACATGTATTTCAGACAGGAACAGACTTTACGAATATTTTATATAAATATATATAGAATATATATGCTTGTAAATGCCATTCCCATCCAATCTGTAAGCCTGTAAGCTGTAATGTATCGTTCTGATCCCGTCACAGGAAACAGACGGGTACTCCGGCTCAGACATAAAACTCGTGTGCAAGGAAGCAGCCATGAGACCAGTGAGGAAAATTTTCGATGCTCTTGAAAATCATCAGCCAGGTACCACAGCTCTGAGTACAGAATCTGGTCTGGGAAACGCTGATCTACTGCTGCAACTCTAGAAATTGTAATATGTGAACTCCAGCAGGTGGAGCTCTGTTATCTGCTTAGAAAAGTTTTAAACTGTGAATTTCTAGCACATCTGCCTAAGCGAATGTTTTGGAAAGTCAAGCCTTTTTTTCCCAGAATCCCAGAACGGCAAGGGTTGGAAGGGACCTCGGGAGATCACCCAGTCCAACCCCCCTGCTAAAGCAGGCTCTCCTAGAGCATGTTACACAGGACTTCGTCCAGGCGGGCCTTGAATATCTCCAGAGAAGGAGACTCCACACCCTCCCGGGGCAGCCTGTTCCAGTGCTCTGTCACCCTTAGAGTAAAGAAGTTTTTCCTCATATTCAACTGAAACCTCTTATGTTTCAGTTTGCATCCATTGCCCCTAGTCCTGTCGCTGGGCACCACTGCAAACAGACTGCTTCCATCCTCGTGACTTCCGCCCTTAAGATATTTGTACGTGTTGATAAGGTCCCCTCTCAGTCTTTTCTTCAGGCTGAACAAGCCCAACTCTCTCAGCCTTTCCTCGTAGGGGAGGTGCTCCAGTCCCTTTACCATCCTCGCTGCTCTCCTCTGGACTCTGTCTAGGAGTTCCTCATCTTTCTTGAACTGGGGAGCCCAGAACTGGACCCAGTACTCCAGGTGGGGTCTCACCAGGGCAGAGTAGAGGG
>NW_009270001.1:1976605-1984011 GCF_000687185.1 Egretta garzetta | reverse complement strand
CCAGCAGGTCAGCCCTCAGCCTGTACTGGTGCATGGGGTTCAACCTCCCCAGGTGCAGCACCTGACACTTGCCCTTGTTGAACTTCATCAGGTTCCTCTCCACCCAACTCTCCAGCCTGTCCAGGTCCCACTGAATGGCAGCGCAGCCTTCTGGTGTGTCAGCCACTCCCAGTTTTGTGTCATCAGCAAACTTGCTGAAGGTTTACACTGTCCCCTCGTCCAGGTCATCAATGAAAGTTGAACAAGACTGGGCCGAGTACTAAGCCCTGGGGAACTCCACTACCTACCAACCTCCAACTAGATTCTGCCTCGCCGATCAGAACTCTCTGAGCTCTGCCATTCAGCCAGTTCCCAATCCATCTCACTGTCCACTCACCCAACCCACACCTCCTGAGCTTCCCTATGAGGGTGCTATGGGAAACAGTGTCAAAAGCCTTGCTTTCAAGCTGTCGACGTCTGTGCCCTGTGCACAAATACAGATTTATCCTTATCTCACTAGGTTTATTCTGGTATTTTTCATATATTAGGTGTTGCCTTAGGCGGGGAGATAAAAGAATGCCTTTTGGTAATAATAACAGTATCTAATCAATTCTCTTCTCGTTAGGTAACAGTAACTTACCCGTCATCCGATTAGACACGATCACCACAGCAGATTTCCTGGATGTGATCGCCCACACCAAGCCATCAGCGAAGAATCTAAGCCAGAAGTACACAGCTTGGCAGAGAGAATTTGAGTCAGTTTGAAAGGGAAAAATCCCCAAAGGACTGAAAACTTCCAAGACTTTTGCTATCCTAAATGGCATCGCCTTGCCTCCAAAGGATGGGATGGTGATGGGGGAGGAAGTGCTGTTGTTTCCAGGGAAGCGAATGCAGTGAGAAATGTCAGGGGGAAGTCTTCGCTTTCAAAATCTAATGGGCAAGGGGGAGGGGGGAAGTTGTTTGGTTATTTTTTTATTCGCCATTTTCAATGACCATTAAAAAAAACATTCTTCATGGAAATAATGTAATGGCACTTGCTATGTAACGAAGCCTCCAGCCTTAATTTTATGTATAAAAACTTACAGATTGCTTGTCAGTCTTTATTTGTGACGGTTGTTTACAGGTTTGGGGTAGAAGAACTGGAGCAGAAAGCTTGTTAGGAACAGTTAGAGGATTAGTCTAATTAGATCCTCCCTTCCCGAGACTCACTACAGCACCACAATCAGCGTAGCTTTGCCAGCAGAGACCTGCACCCCTTTCAATCAAACAGAAGTCGCTGCTTTCAGTGAAATTTGGTACCTTAGCAGTGCCTGTAAATCTGGTTAGTTTGTCATCGCTTGCTTTCAGCTGAGATCCAAACCTTGACGTGCCACATGTATTACTTTCCAATTGGGTTGGGGGTATTTCCAAGGCGGAAAAGGCAAGGAAGTAGAAGAACTTGGAGAGACTGTAGAAAAAAATCAACAGATTTAGGCTAATCTAGAAACTGGATCAGCGGTTACCCCACTGGTTTGCAGCCAGGCTTGAAATGCGAACGGTGAGTCTTTGCAGCGCAGCGGCAATTACGAGCCGAGTTGTTGGAGACTTCTCTGCTTATAAACATGGCCGGGTAGCCAGTCAGGGCTGCCTCATCCTTAATCTTTTAATTAGAAATTCTGATCAGCCATGGAGTCGCCCTCTACAACGGCCTGACAGGGGGTTGTGGTGAGGTGGGTGTTGGGCTCTGCTCCCAGGGAAGGGGCGATGGGACGAGGGGCACCGGCCTCAAGTTGTGCCAGGGCAGGGTGAGGTTGGCCATGGGGAACAATTCCTTCCCCTTGGGGCTGTCAGGCACTGGGAGGGGCTGCCCAGGGAAGGGGTCGAGTCCCCAGCCCTGGGGGGATTTAACAGCCGGGCAGCCGAGGTGCTGAGGGCCAGGGTTTGGGGGTGGGGTGGCAGGGGAACGGTTGGGCTGGGGGATTTTAAGGGTCTTTTCCAACCTAAACGATTCTATGATTCTGTTTTCAGGCTCTCAGGTCTCACGGCTGCCCCTCTCTTACCCTTCCTCTTGCTTGGCAAGACAAGTTACCCTCTTCGTGGTTCTCCCTGTGTTTTCCTTGCCCAGGCTTGTGTGCAGCTGCTTTCCTGAAGTACCACGGTCTTGCAGGCTTGCCAGCAGGCTGTGGGGCCTCTAAAGCGCTGACAGTCTCTTTCGGTTTTTCCCTAGTGTCACTCGCATTGTCAGCAGCCTTAGGGGAAATGCCTTCGCAGGGTTTGGCTACAGACCTCACCTCCTGAACCCGACTGCGGGCCGAAGACCTCCCGTCCTTACTCCAAGCAGAAACCAAGAGAGGTTCAGAATTGTTGGCGTGAGCGCTAGGTGTGCGAATTTATTCCGAACTGTAGGTTACAATCTATGAGGGGGCACAACCAGTATCCAAAGACGGCCTTTGCTCCCGGGGGGGGTTTAGTGTTGCTTGTGTTTCTACTGCCGAGTCTCCATTCTGTCTCGGAGAGAGATTAAACCTGCGCGTAGGTCACCCCCCACCACGTGCGGCTGCAGGCAGAGACTCCTTCGCGTAAGGAGAGCTTCCCATTCATTCATCACGGCGATTTTTCTTAACAAGAACGAGCATGGCTCATTAACACAAACCTGTATTTTCGATAAGGTTAATACTCCAGTAATGTATAATTACAATCTAATAATTTAACACTCAGGAGCACTGTAAAACAACTGTAAAGGACTTTGATTATTAGAGCTCGCAAATGGACCAGAAAAGCTATTTACCATCGTTACAAAGTTGGTTCAGAGTGGTGGCTTTAGCACTTAAGAAAAGCACGGCCTGCTACAGAGTTAAATTTAATTTTACAGCTCTCCGAACCAACTGTGGAAAAACTGGAATCTGTCCCCATGGTTTGTGAAGGATTTTTCCCGTAACATTAAAAAGAAACAAAAAACCCCCAACAACAGTGAAATTTTGCAACTGGAACATTAATAGGACCCTGCTGAAGTCTAATTTAAAAAATTCAGAGTCTCCAAGGCATTTAATACCAGGGTTTTGTTTCTGTACCATTCTTTTTAATAACAGCATCTAATTAAAACATCTGTAAAATGCTGACAGTTTTAATTTTATGTAAAATTTGAAAAACAAAACCCAGGATCTGTTCTAATGAGAGGAAAGATATCAACAGTAGTTATTATTAAAGAACAGTGATATTTTAATTTAAAAGCCACTTCTAAACGTGCCTGATCTCTACCTTTAAATTAGAGCAGAGCAGAGGCGCGCTCAGTGAAATCACTACAGGCTGGCTGTTAGTCTTGGAGCTTTATTTACTTGAGCATTTCCAGTGTGGAGGTTGGGTTTGGCTTTTTTTTCAGTTTAGCTTATTCGGCAGGAGAAGGTGACGCTTCCCAGAGAGAGCTTTTCACCAGATATTTCTTGAAAACTGAAGATCAGCAGAACTCCCTGCCGCGCTCCCCGTGTCGCCCAGGAAAGCAGCTGTGTGGGCTGTAGCCTTTCTGCCTCACCTGCTGGGTATCCAGGGTCCCTCATCACATCCTCCAGAAAGGACAACAGGAAAGGGGCTTTGCCATGGCTGGGCTGGGGCCCCATGCTGATCTGATGCAATGCATGCATTGATCCCGTGACCTTAATTTTTGAAGCAAGAGTAAGGGAAATGATGTGAAACTGATGCCTCTTCAAACTAACCGTTCCCTTTCTCATAGCAGATGCTCTAGAATATGTTCCACTGCCTCTGGGAAACTCTCACAGGTTAAGTAAGGAGCCGGATTGATTTTGTCTTCATCTGCCGGTCGATATTTACCTGTAACAGATCAACAAAGAGAAACATTTACCAAGTTCCTTTGGGTATCCTCATTTCCCCACAAAAATCACAGCCTCCGGGGCTCAGTAACAACCAGACGTGGTAGGAGGAACGCCCACCTGAGGTTCTCCCGCAACAAACATCCCACAAGTCTTCGCTGAAGAAAGACTGAGCCTTACTGAAGATTCCTTTGGGGTGGCTCTGCCTCAAAAGCAGTGTTACTTATGCACTGGTTTCACTCTACTGTACTGAATCATAGAATCACAGAATCCCAGGTTGGAGGGGACCTCAAGGCTCATCTGGTCCAACCTTGCTAGGCAAGAGCACAGTCTAGACAAGATGGCCCAGCACCCTGTCCAGCTGAGGCTTGAAAGTGTCCAGTGTGGTGGAGCCAACCGCTTCTTTCACTGACTAGACAGATACTAGTGGTGTAGGTTCGTGAAATGGTAAGAGTTATCGTCTTCCCTTCTGGGTTCTGTGAGGAAGAGGAGGATTTTGCTTTTATTTTCAACACAATGGACTGTGAGGCACGAGCAGCTGCCACCCTCGAGAAGACCTTACCCAGCCCACGGTACCATCAGTAACACTGATAATACCCATCAGTCCCTTAAGGATCCACTTTTGTCTGAAGCAAAATTACTTCTACAATCTCCAGTGTAATTACTAGGGGATGTCACCAGGAGTTCCCGAGTGATCACAGGTCACACCGCTATGACTGATTTTGGCAATCTGCGATGTCACAGTGACAGTTCTCGCTGTTCTTTGACCAGTGCTTGAGATCTGAGAGCCCTTAGAGCAAAAAATTCACACCTACAAGATCAGCTGCCCCCACCTATTACGTCTTATCATCCTGCTATCAGTTCAGGGCCTGTGCTCTAAGCCCTCTCGTTGAAACATCAAACGTAACAGCTTCTCGTGACTTAATCGCCATCTACTGCTTGGCAGGCAGCCACACTGCAGCTGAGGAAATGTATCTGCTGCATTCACCCCAAAATGAAGGGGGTGATGGACTCGGGGTCTCCTGGCAGCCCCCTGGTGAGCAAACCGCAGGAATGGCGGGCCTCCACAACGCACCAGGGCTCAATGCGGGGCTCAGAGCGTACCTTTGCTTTGGGCAGGGGGGCTGCCAGTACCCAGGGCCAGGTCACTGAACGCACCACTGTCTCCCCAAACGGCTGTTCCATCGAATACTCACCGGTCCTTACCAATATCCCACGCATGCCCGCATTCTGGGCGCCACCAACATCATCCCGACAGTCCTGGGATAGAACAGGAGATCAGCTGGTTAGTGGTCATGGACGCTATTTGTTAACAAGTTTTTCAGGACGTGCTCTGCTTTGCATGTCACTAACCAGCCACTTAGAAGCAGCTACACGGAGTCAAATCTTTTAGCTACCTGTTGGACAAACTGTCACAGGGATGATTTACTACGTGCCTGATCAAACAGCGACTGAAGTAAGAGAACTAACCCCGCGGACTACACCTTAAATCCTGCAAGTTTTGACGGTTCACTTTTTACCCCTCGTTTAATCCCAAAGATCTGTTTGTGGCACTTGAGAGGCACGACAACACAGCAGAGACGAGCGCTGCGTTAACAGGCAGGCGATGAGGTATTTGGTCCCCACGTACATCACCGATCATGATGGCCTCCTCTGGGGCGCAGTCAGTCCCTCGCAAAGCTTCTAGGAAGAAGGTTTTCTCTGGCTTCCCCACCACTGTCGCTTTGGTATCTGTCGCGTATTCCAGCCCAGCTACAAAAGGTCCAGGTCCCAGAGCCAAGCCATCTTTTTTCTTGAAATATCTGGCTTTATGTATAGCTATAAGAGGAGCCCCATCCAAAATCAGCCTAAAGAATGAACGAAGAAGGAAGTACAAAAATGATATTAAAAAACCCGATGTTTACAGCTGAAGGCCTGAACTGGCTTTCATTTAAGTTGATGACAAAACTCCCGCTGATTCTCACGGAGCCCAAAATTATAATGCAAGCTTGCATTCATTTGGAGAGTTAAATAAAGTTCCTTCCTTTCTTTTCCCCAGAAACATTGAATAAAACAAATCCCCCAAATCAAGAATTTATAATCTTAAGGATTTTAACAGGTTAACTATTTTAAATCCCTCCTCTCTCTCTCATGCAGTTAAGTCCATTACTCTCAGCAGCCTCACTTTTCACTAAGGCAAACATCCCAACACGAGAACCCATCTGACTTCCCCGTGCCAATATTTTAAAACACATTAACCACAGGTAGCGGCTGCAGGTGGCAGTTTGATGGCCCCAGCCTTAAACTCCTTGCTTGGGCTGAGAACACAGCAGTGCTTTCAGGATGCTGCTGCCAGGAATTCTGCAGCCCAGCAGTTCTCGGGACTGTTGGTATCACCTGTAAGAGCCCAACAGCCACGTGCTTCCAGCAGAGATGGGCGTTCGGGTGAATCCCAGGCAGAAGGTGTATCATTTTACCTTCATTTATCTTTTAATGTTGGTGGAATTACAGTAACAAGTTACATGACAAAGCACAAAGATATCAGGCGCAGTCACGTCCCACCGAATTCCCCAGTTAACAGCGCCGTTACCGAGCCTTTTGGAAGCAAAGCTGGATTTGAGCTCCTCGCTGTTGGGAACCAAAAACTCCAAGTGGAAGATAGTGCAAAGCAACAAGTCAGCAGATTCCCAGCATTTCTGAGGATGATAGAAGGGTCACAGTTCCGCAGACAGCATCTCTGCCTGCCAGCTGACTACCTGTTAAACACCTGCACGGAACATGGCATTGTCCGGAGTGGGTGGAAAAATGTAAGGGAAGAAGTAATTAAGAAACTGGTGTTGCTCCACCAATCTCAGCCAGCACCTCCTTCGCCTCACCACCCTGTCACTTCACTTCATGTCTGCTTGAGGGCTCTCATCTAACGCCTGCCTTGTAAAACCCTTGTGGCAAGGAGGACGTCTTCTGAGCACACAGGGTGCCTGAGCAGTGGCGCCGTGACAGCAAAGTAATAAACAGGAGTTTAAGAGGGCTTGCTCTCACAGAATCTGAACCCATTCCTTGATTCCTCCATTTCTGTCACCTGCCCGGCAGTTTTTCCTTACAGCAGCCACAGCAGCTACCTGTCCCGCAGCAAAGGGAAGCTGGCATAGCTGCTGTGCTAGAGGAATCCTCCCGGTACTACCAAGCTCAGCAACGTTCCTGCCGTCCTGCCCTCCCCAGCATCAGTTTCAGTGCAACAAAAGCGCCCTCCCTCCCCCCGACAGTATCTGTAACAGCTGAGGTAACGACTGCCAAACGCTTCACCATGGATTTTACAGCACCTTCTTCAGGCGCTGCAGGCATCTCCAGTCTTTATCACAACAGGTAGGAAGGTAACTAGCAAAGTTGGAGGATAGAGACCTCGCCTCACTGGAGGACTGACACCTCCCCTGGAGCCCTGCGTCCAGCTCGGGAGCCCACAGCACCAGGAGGACATGGACCTGTTGGAGCGGGGCCAGAGGAGGGCTACTAAAATGCTGCGAGGGCTGGAGCCCCTCTGCTCTGAGGCCAGGCTGGGGGGGGCGGGGGGGTTCCGACCGGAGAAGAGAAGGCTGCGGGCAGAGCTGAGTGCGGCCGGTCAGGGCTTAAAGGGGGCCCAGAGGAAAG
>NW_009270001.1:1974288-1976556 GCF_000687185.1 Egretta garzetta | reverse complement strand
TGGCAGGGGTTGCCCAGAGAGGTGGTGGAGGCCCCATCCCTGGGAACATTCCAGGCCAGGTTGGCCGGGGCTGTGAGCGACCTGATCTGGTTCAAGGTGTCCCTGCTCCTGCAGGGGGGTTGGGCTGGGTGACCTCTGGGGGTCCCTTCCCACCCAAAACATTCTATGATTCTACGATAAGAGGAGAAACACTGGCCGTTATCTTCAGGGCAGAAAGGAGGATTTATTTTCCCCTTAACCCCACCTGATTTACAAAAAAAATAATAATAATAAAAAAAGCCTTTAAGAAAAAAAATAAGGTCTTTGCCCCTCCGCTGCCTTTCTGGAGCTCTGCTGCGGCTCTGCTCCAAGAGGCGAGTTGCATGCTCCTTGGAGAACGTCTGCGCCTTCCCACATGCTCACAGAGCAGCCTGGGTACTGCAAGTAGTATACAAATGATAATATTTCATTTCACTTAATTATCACAAAACACTTCTGTTGAATCAACGCGTTCCAAAGCAAGCTCAACAAGAAGAGAGCTGGCACGTGTATCTGTGAGCAGCCAGGTATGTTCACAATGGGAGGATGCCTCCAGGATACAGAAAAATTTAATTTGACAGCAGCACCACAACCACTTACATTCAGCAGTTTGCAGGAGAGATCTCACTTGAGAGAATTCTTTTAGATGTGGCATCAAAATCCCTTGTATACAGAAAGAGAAATTTAGTCTCAGTCATTTCAAACGGTGCCTAGAGAATGGCCGTACTCTATGTATGTCTTTTGGGACTCACACCGGGCTAGATTCACCTAACCTAATGTTGGGTATCAACCGAGTAGTTGCCTACCAGGTAATTAGCCAGCCTGGGCTCTTCACAGTCAGCGGAGAGGAAAAAAAGCACTTCTAGGGCACAGTTCAACTGTCCTATTTTAAGCACTACTAGGGGAAAAATGAACGATGCCATGCAAGCGCCTCCTCTCTCCCACAGGAGCCTGGGTCACCAGCTCAGATACAGGCATCAGCACGGTAGCTATCTGCATTTAATCAGATTCACCTTAAAGTTCTGCTATGAGCAATGCAAATCCCAAGTGACTCAGTTATCTGAGCAGTAAAGGACAAGGAATGAAGTAAAGGACATGGCATAAGGCTCGAGAAGAAGAGGATGCGGCCAGCAGTTAATATTTCCATTAGACCAAACAAAACTGACACCAGCAAAACAGTTTATCCTCAACAGAGGACTGGGGGAAAAACCCAGAACAAGTCAAGGAGATGTTAAAGATCAGACAGAGCCCATCTGAGGGCCTCTGCCCAGCCTGAAACACAGGATGCGGAAAACACCAGGCAAATCCAGGACAGATTCACAGCTGAAATCTTCCTCCAGGCAGCCAAGCGGCTGGGAATGCGTCTGCCACAAGGCAAGGTGAGCAGAAGGACTCGGCCTCGCTCGATACTCGGTCGCACCACCCAGACAGCCCTGGATATAGGATGCTCAGGCAGCGTGGACTCCATGCTACCCCCTGAAAGACTCCTCTCTCTTGGGCAGCAAGGCCGTGCTGTGCCCGCTGGGGGGGACTGGATTCGGTCGTCAGCACCTTCCTTCCGTCACCACAGGAAGTGTCCAATTCTGTGTTTAATGCAAAAAGCCCAAATCCAGCCTGGGGTAACCTTACCCACCTCCACTGGGCCAGTCCCACAGGCTTTCCTGCGTGTGCTGGCCAGGGGAAGCCTGGGGCCCTGAGGGACTCTGAATGCAATGACTGGTTTCTTGTTTTAAGTGTCCAGGTCTCCATCCCGAGGCAGCTAATGACTATTATTCAGCAATTAATGTATACATGACAGGAATATCAATAAATA
This sequence comes from Egretta garzetta, assembly GCF_000687185.1. Lineage (NCBI taxonomy): Eukaryota > Metazoa > Chordata > Aves > Pelecaniformes > Ardeidae > Egretta > Egretta garzetta. The sequence goes on along the minus strand of NW_009270001.1, from coordinate 1,974,725 downwards.
AAATTATGTAAGCACTGGAATACATAGAATCATAGAATCGCTTTGGTTGGAAAAGACCTTTAAGATCGAGTCCAACCGTTAACCTAACCCTGCCACCCGACCACTAAACCATATCCCTAAGCACCTCATCTATCCTTCTTTTAAATACCTCCAAGGATGGGGACTCCACCACCTCCCTGGGCAGCCCATTCCAGAGCCTGACAACCCTTTCAGTGAAGAAGTTTTTCCTAATATCTAACCTAAACCTGCCCTGGCGCAGCTTCAAACCATTCCCCCTTGTCCTATCATCTGTTACCAGGGAGAAGAGGCCGACCCCCACCTCCCTACAGCCTCCTCTCAGGTAGCTGTAGAGGGCGATCAGGGCTCCCCTCAGCCTCCTCTGCTCCAGACTAAACAACCCCAGTTCCCTCAGCCGCTCCTCGTATGACTTGTGCTCC
>NW_009270001.1:1963742-1974036 GCF_000687185.1 Egretta garzetta | reverse complement strand
CACCTGGGCACACTGCTGGCTCATATTCAGCCGGCTGTCAACCAGTACCCCCAGGTCCTTTTCCGCCAGGCAGCTTTCCAGCCACTCTTCCCCAAGCCTGTAGCGCTGCATGGGGTTGTTGTGACCAAAGTGCAGGACCCGGCACTTGGCCTTGTTGAACCTCATGCAGTTGGCCTCGGCCCATCGATCCAGCCTGTCCAGGTCTCTCTGTAGAGCCCTCCTCCCCTCAAGCAGATCAACACTCCCACCCAGTTTGGTGTCGTCTGCAAATTTGCTGAGAGCACACTCAATCCCCTCATCCAGGTCATTGATAAAGATATTAAACAAGACTGGCCCTAGAACTGAGCCCTGGGGGACACCGCTTGTGACCGGCCGCCAACTGGATTTAGTTCCATTCACCACCACTCTCTGGGCTCGGCCACCCAGCCAGTTTTTAACCCAGCGAAGAGTATATCCATCTAGGCCATGAGCTGCCAGCTTCTCCAGGAGAATGCTATGGGAGACTGTGTTGAAGGCTTTGCTGAAGTCCAGGTATACAACATCCACAGCCTTTCCCTCATCTACAATGCGGGTCACCTGGTCGTAGAAGGAAATCAGGTTGGTTAGGCAAGACCTTCCCTTCATGAACCCATGCTGACTGGGCCTGATCCCCTGATTGTCCTCCATGTGCCTGGTGAGCACACTCAAGATGAACCTCTCCATAAACATGATGAGTTAAGTTCATGCAGTTGTGAAATTAGAGTCCACTCGTGAGTGCGCTGTAAAACTCTAAAAATGCCACTGGCAACATGCACTTCTAAGGCTGCCAGAGAATCACTGTGCATCGATACGTGTTCTTATGACATAGAACTGGCATGCAGATAAGGACAGCTTTGGCTTCTTACTCCATGGAGCCTCCATAAGATCCTGGTGAGCAGTAACTGATACTCCCTCTTTGGATTTAGCGGTTATAAAGACCGATTAAGGTGCTTGGTTTTTTGTTTTTTTTTTCAAATTCCATGGTGAAAAACTGCGTGGCAGCCATCACCCCATGTGCAAAGAGTGGCAAGGACTCATGGCACGTATTGCAGTGCAGCAGGGAGTTATCCAGGGCGTTAGGAGATGTCCTCTTTAGCTCTGAGACAGCACTAAAGTTGGTGACCAGCGGCCCACGGGGGTTAGCGCTCCCACAGCTGGGATGGGCTGTGCAGGCGGGTGCTCCTCTGCTGTTACAAAGCCAGGCTGATCAGCTTGGCCTAAACCGCTGCTGAAGGGAGCGTTGCTGAAGAGAGCTCCCAGCGAAATGAAAGGGAGCTCTGTTGGGGTGCAGGGGAGGTGGGGTGTTCAGGCCACCTTTCTCTGCACATTTCACAACAGACAAAGGGCACGTCACCGGGGCTGAACTCAGCAACAGGCTCATGTTCAAGTCTTTGAAGCTAAAAGGCTTTTTCAGGTTAAAATCAAGAGCACTGTGCTGAGCTAGAACTAGAGCAGGACGCATGCCTATTCACCTCTGCACACACTATTGTATCTTGGCTCCTGTACAGCCACAGATAAATATTATCTGATTTACCCCTTAATCAACACCACAAAACAAAGAGCTTTAGAAATAAGGCAGCCCAGATCGGACCCACAGTTCATCTAGCCCAGCATATTGTGCTGGCCACGCCTGAACACAAGATGCTTCAGAAGAAATTGCTAGAAATCCTGCGCTAGGTAGGTAAGGAATAATCTGCCCTAACTACTGGATTTCCTTCCCTATAATATTAACACTCCGAAGGCTGAGGTTTGAACATACAAGCCATCTCCCGAATACTTCCCAACATCCTTGGTTTTGCGTATTTCTTCCTGAAGCATTGCTAACTTTTTCACCTCAATGACAATGTGACTGTACTTCCATGGTTTATTTACAGACTGAAAGCTATAAAAACCAGGACTGGACTGCTTGAAGCTCACGGTTAAGGTCCCAGACCACTAAGGTTAATGGCTCTCAGACACAGAGGAAGACACCATAATCCCACTATGTAATGGTGATATTGCTACCACCCTCCTCTTCCCAGACAAGAAGGATTTCCTCGCCCACGTAGAGGTACAGAGCCCAGCACAAGACAGCCACTGTTCACAAAGCCACCAGGAGGGGCTGGCTTACCGAAACGCTCTGTTCATCATCTCATAGTGAAAGTGCTCAGGAGCCAGTCCTACCACCACTGCATTGGGGTCATCAGTGGCCATCCCTGGAAGAGCAAAACATGACTCTGAGCGCAGAGAATTTCATTCACACTTGGCAGCGCACAGTCAACAAATGCAATTAATCACTTTACAGCAAGAACAAGCATTTTCTGACACAGACACATCACATAGACTAGTTTTATGAGGAAAGCGCCTGTGGAAAAGGTGCTGATCTCTAGATCAACTAGATGACCTCTAGGGGTCCCTTCCAACCCAAAACATTCTATGATTCCATGATCTACCCGGATTCTGCCATCCTTCATGATGGACACAACTCTGTGACTGGAGAGTCTTAACAGCGGCTGCTGAACAGGGATTCTCTCACTGCCTCCACTGAAATGCAGCAGAGCGCACAAATCACTTTTTTAACTGAATGACTTTTTGTTATCAAAGAATCTCTTTCTACATATATCCATTTGCTTTGTAAGAGAGTAAAGCAGGAATCATAGAATCATAGAATGTTTTGGGTGGGAAGGGACCCCCAGAGGTCACCCAGCCCAACCCCCCTGCAGGAGCAGGGACACCTTGAACCCCATCAGGTCGCTCACAGCCCCATCCAACCTGGCCTGGAATGTTCCCAGGGATGGGGCCTCCACCACCTCTCTGGGCAACCCCTACCAGGGTTTCACCACCCTCACTGGAAAGAATTTCTTCCTTAGATCCAGTCTAAACCTACCCTGTTTTAGTTTAAAGCCATCCCCCCTTGTCCTGTCCCAGCTGGCCCTACTAAAAAGCTTGTCCCCCCCTTTCCTCTGGGCCCCCTTTAAGCCCTGACCGGCCGCACTCAGCTCTGCCCACAGCCTTCTCTTCTCCAGGCTGAACACCCCCAACTCTCCCAGCCTGGCCCCATAGCAGAGGGGCTCCAGCCCTCGCAGCATTTTAGTAGCCCTCCTCTGGCCCCGCTCCAACAGGTCCATGTCCTCCTTGTGCTGAGGGCTCCCGAGCTGGACGCAGGGCTCCAGGGGAGGTCTCCCCAGAGCTGAGTAGAGGGGCAGAATCCCCTCCCTCGACCTTCTGGCCATGCTTCTCTTGATGCAGCCCAAGTAGGAAGACTAGTGAATTCCATTCCATTCTTCTATTCCCTCTAGTCACAGAAAACTCCACCTTGGGTAAAAAGCCTGACTGTTGTTCTACATATCAGTCTGGTTATGCTGGCAAAGATGGTATTGCAGCACGGGCTAGAAGTTGTTACGCTAAATTAATTTTGGCTCTTCTGGCAGGTCTTTTTTTTAATGTGGATTAGTCGCCTCCAGAACAGCTTGCACCTCCTTTGTCCTGCACCACTCCAGAGGAACATGACTGTTTTTACATGGCAGTGCCACCTCTGAACAGAACCAGCAATGGAAGCAGAGTAGCATCTACAGGAGAAACAGGAGTACCAGAAAGTTTTCTTTAGGACAGGTTGAGTGCCAGCTGCATCCTGCACTTGCTGGGGGTTTTGTTCTGCCTTCACACAGCATATCCTCTACACCTTTACTGGCATAACCAGAGCCCCTGGGTCTCCAGAGAGTGTCATCGCAGCCTGCTGGCTGACATCTCCTGCTGCATGTCCTTCAGTTAGCCCAGGCAGCAAAACGTATGCTGAGAGATGACATGTGGATTTGTGACACCATCCAAAAGCATCTGGGTCCTTTAACCAAGAACAGATTACATTCATCCATCTGTGACCAACTTCATGGAGAGATTAGCCAAGAACAGCTCAGTAGCAGCCATTAACAGGAATTTAAAACATTCTCCATTCTACTTAAATGTTTCAAGAGCAGCACTGAGAGCAAAACCGCTTGTAGCAAAACCAAACCAATCCATTCCAGATCCAAGCAACACAGAAAATGCCACCAATGTACTCCGCTGATACTTCTGTCTTTGCCACCTTCTAAAAAATTAGCGTCAGCTACTGTAAAGCTGATGGATATTAAACTGATTTAACCACCTCTGGTGAAATAGCTGCTGTCTCTGCTGTTTCTGACCCAAGCAAGCCTTCCTGCAAACACAAATACAGAATATTGCTGGGGGCGTATTTCTCTGGATACAACGTTAGGTGGAACAGATTATCAGGTTTCATTGCTCTCACAGCCCACAGAGGCTTTTCTCCTGAACACTTATCTTTCTGAAGATTACCAACGAGACTATGGCACTAAAATTTAACAGGAAATGTCTAGCTCCTAGCAAGATTAGAACCTACTTAAATTACACGGCCATAAGGATTTCAGTTCACAAGGCAAGGGGCAGGGAGCAATGGTAAGGCATCCACATTTTTGCTGCCTTGACCTTAAATGAAATCTTAATATACAATATGCAGTTTTCAACTCTGAGTACGTTAAAAAACATGGGTATCTTCACTACTCTTCAAACAACGATGTGGTTAAGTCAAGGACTAACCGTCCTTAGCTTCAGGCACCTGCCAGGCACGTCTGAGTTAGACTATATCATCTTCTATTCCCCTTATTGTTGAGGGAGGGAAATGGGAACATCCAAAAGTAAAGCAAGTTTTAACCAGGTTTTTAGAGGTGACAATCTAGACAAGTCAGGGCAATGAACCTTCTGTCACCAATTAAGGTATCAAAGTACATGGAGTGAGACCTAGATGGTCAATACAAGGTAAGTAACAATAACTACCTGGAGATTTTACATTTAATAATAATCTATTAAGAGAGAAATAGCCTCCTGCGTGTGCCTACACACTGGCTTTTCAGCTCTTTATGAGCAAAACCTCTGTAAAACAGCTGAGGGAAACCTGATTTCCAACAAACTGATACATCCTTACTCTGAAAAAAATCAGCGCTGGAAGGTGCAATAAATCCACAATGATCTAGTGATATGTATTACTTTTTTTTTTATTTTACACTGAAAATGAATAAAAACTATCGAGTTTTACCCAAATTCCTGACTATTTGAAGGTTTTGGCTGCCACTTCCACTATTCCACAAGAAGCTATGACCTCAGACTGTTTAATGTGAATTTAAAAAGAAGAAAGGGCCTTTGTGGCCCTAGAAAGTTCCATATTTCAGGTTTCGTCACAGCTAGTGGCATATATATACGATTGTCATTCTACAAAACAGAGCACTATGCTTCCTTAGTTGTTCAGTAACTTCCCCCATGCTGTTCTCTCACCACCTCACCTGTGAAATCAGGCAGGGCCTTATCGTCCACCAGGAGGAGAGGCCGCACCTTCCTTTGCTCCAGAAGATTTCTGGCTGCTGTCAGAGAGGTGAAGATCTCATTTTCTGCAATGTCAAATCCCAGTTTCGTCAGCCTCTCCAGCAGGTCTCTCTTGCACTCCTTCGTTGTGTTCGTCACAAATCGAATGGTAACTGGAGCGCTGCGCAGCCTGATGGATAAAGAGCAAAGGCAAATTGGCCACAGCATCCTTCGATGATGGCAAGAATTACAGCTACCAGAACAAGACCAAGTCTCCCCTGCTTTGCTTCTACCAAGAAAAATCTGGAGGAAAACAGCGATTCCAAACCCCATCTTCACAGCAGTAGCAAACACACCTATGATCAACAACAACTAGTCCGAAAAGCCTTTTAATTCAAACCAGATAATAAATAAACCAGCCCCGTATTCTGGATCAACAGCATCCTGATCCAAAATAAATAAACAAAAGAACCTTGTTGCTAAATTAATATATTGAACTCCACAGGCTGGGTGAATTTCACAGCAGCTGTGGCTCATTCAGAGATGCAGGATGCTCTAGGAGCCTACGTTACCTGTGCGGCGATTTTACACCAGCTTTTGCAGCCATCTCTCCCTTTACCGAGGGACACCGATACCACATAAAACCGCATTATTGCCCTACACTGACAATACATGCTACCAAACAATCAAATCATTTTAAGTGATAATTTCAACGGCATTCCCTTTAATTATTCCCCCACTGTCACTGTCTCTGTTTGTTGCTATAGAAACAAACACTGGCATCAGGACTGCACAGAGAACATCACAAAAAAGACCAACTTCAGTTGGTCAACACTGGAGACTTGCTTGCACCTGCCACTTCTTTCTCTTCTTTGTCAGATATGCTCACCCTTCACAAGTATGAACTGGTAAAAAACATCCCCTGGTTGCTAATAAAATAATTTTTTTTTTTTCCTATGGACCTCAATACTGAGAAGTAACCCTAAAAATGGAATCTATCCATCTGTTCCCTAAACAAGCTGCATGCCACTCATTTCAGCCTCTCTTTAGGAAGGACAATGACTTTGACTTGCAGAAAAGAACATGAGAAAATATTTTTTTCAGACCTCTAAGCAAAAAGACCTGGCTGTTCTTGGCACCTGCTCGCCATACCTCTGACAGCAGGTTGAAGCTGACAAACAGTTGGACACGAGAGGGAAGTTTTTCCCAATGAGAACAGTCAACAATTGAAATAATCATCTCCCCAGGGGAGTGGCTGACTCTGCCACATTGGACACTTTTAAGATTCAGCTGGACAGGGTGCTGGGCCATCTTGTCTAGACCGTGCTCTTGCCTAGAAAGGTTGGACCAGATGATCCTTGAGGTCCCTTCCAACCTGGGGTTCTATGATTCTGTGATTCTATGAACAGCACCAAACTGGCTCTGCACCTCATCCCTTATCTAACCCCCTGTACAGGGCCTGCATGAGCACGGCTCAGTAGGAGCAGAAGACAAAGAAGGATCAGTGGCTTTATAAAAGAGTTTGTCTTTTGATTCTACAGAAGCCACTTCTTCTGTCCAGTTTCCTACCTGAGGGTTTGGAGGTGAGTATTAGACAGGACAGATACTGAGCTGTTCTCGACAATATCACCACTTTTACATACATATATAGATGGATTTTTGAGAATGCTGACTCTCACCTGCAGCATGAAACACCATGCAGACCAGGCCCAGTGAATGCATGGGTAATGAATGAGTACCCAATGCTTTAGCAGTTTTTACTTCCTTGCAATTTCACATCTTTAGGAGATCACTATTTTCACAGAATTATTTGTGAAAAGAAATGCATTTTCTGAACCCCTCTGTGAACTTTTCCTCTGAGCAAGTCTGGCTTTATAAAAGTCAAAGCAGCCAATACAACCCCAGTAAAAACTTTTCATCCTTAACTCAACCCTATTCCTCCCTCCTGATTCTTACTGTCTCAACACCTGAAGGTTTCCTCCCTCCCTCATCATGATAGCATACATCACTTTGTGTTCTTCTTCATCCATTGGAGGATGTCTTCTCCAGGAAAACAGTTTCATAACACGGTACAAAGATCCCTGGGGGCGCGTATCCTATTTTGCCACTGACTCGGACAGATTAAGTCATTTTACTATGCCTCAGTTTCTTTAGGCACCCTTGCATCAGAAGAGAAAGGACTTAACTGTCCTGTTTATTAAGGTGTTGAAATTCCTACAGAAGATGGGCTGTATTATCAGATGTTTCTCAAACTAAAAAACTACTGAGGTTGCTTACCTAGCAGAAAGACACTTTAAAAATAATAAAGCAAAGCCTTGGCTGAAAGACTGAATGGCATGAGAACTCCACAAAGGATGCCTTGCTCACTAGGCCAAGTTATTCTCTCTGTTACTCCCCTTTAGCTCACCACAGACCTAAGGGCTCAGTGAATCATGTTCCTGTAAACAAAGCACCAAGGAACAGCCCAGCTGAAGTGACTTTGGTGTACATGGGGTAATTCAGGTTAACTTAACCACTTTCCACATTGGCTAAGGCTGTAGTCCCATATGAGCTGCCGGAAACACTCTGAACGTTGTCTATCTAGAAAAGACTTAGAAAAGACCCAGAGAGCAACTTTGGAAAGCTGCGGGGGCTCAAGTGATACATGGCAACTTTTCAATATCTAGGCCCTTTGCCGATTTCTCTTGGTATTAACTGGGGTGTAAGTAAGAGCAGAAGTTGGCTGCGTACTTCCTTATCCACGGCGGCGTAAATGGGCAGAAGCTTCAGGCCTGTTTACTTAAAGAAGCCTCTTTGTGCAAACAGCGCTGACATAACCTACGAGAGGAAAGCGAATAAAGGGAGCTTGCCTTTTAAGAGCTTCCTGCGCGCCTGGCACAGCTGAGTCTTCAATGTGAAGTGTGCCGCTGAGATCCACCAAGACAGCTTTCAGCGCACGCCGAGCTGCCATCCTTCCTTCCCCAGGGAAAAGGCAAATAAATGAAACAACAAAAAACTGGTTAGCAGACAATGGATAATAAAAATAAGGAACTCAGTTAAGCGCCTCATTTGTGCCAAGCCCGGTATTACTCAGAACATTACTCGCAGTATTAAATGGGCCCCTTTAGACAAGAGAAATAAAAGGCAGTGTTTAAAAAAATACATAATTGATGGGGTGGTATTTTCCCAAAGACTCTATATATGGAAATCAGGTGCTATTTGTTTTTTAAGTGCCTTTATTTGTGCGCGTCAAAAAATTCTCTAAACAACTAAGACTGTTGGGAAGAGGATCATTAGGTCTGGTATTGCTGGTTCAAGGCCTCAGCAAGCACATTTCGGCAAGTCCCATCGACACCGATGGCGCCGTTCAAGTAAAAATAAATACAATACTACTAAGCAATGATACAGCGCTCCGACGATAAAGCTCAAAAAGCTCTGCAAAAGTGGATATTGTTAATTTTATACGGCGATCCAGCCCACAACACAGTTCAGGTGCCCTAACTCTTAGGTTATTCGGTGGTGGACTGCCTGCATGCCAGTATGGATTGAGCCCGGAGCTCTCAGCTCAAGGACATTCAGCACCCCCAAAGGGTTACCCCCTCCTCTGGCAAAGGGGACAGTCAAGCAGTTTTTCTACAGCAAGCTTTTGTGCCACACAGAAGGAGACCCAGACCAAAACAGAAGGCAGCATTCAAAGGGTGAAGGCACTGGAGGAAGAAAACAGTGAGGTCCTGTGCAAGTCATCTGGCTAAAACGTTATCCGCAGGAACTAGCGCTTCTCCTTACACATGCTGCAAGTGCTGCATTTTGCTCCACAAGCAAGTTTGCTGAGCTATTTCTTAGCAATTGTCCAACACAGAAGCTTTTCTCCTGTTTATTAGACAATAACAATGATCTGATCTGTCATCACTAGCACGTCATTGTGATTTTACGTTGAGCCCTTTATGGTTACCGACAGAACATGTAACATGTATGTACTTCTAAAGAACATGCAGAGTCATCAACACCGTGATGTTGAACCTGTCTCAATAAATTTAGTTTTCTGTCAGGACAGTTTTATCAATGATCAAGATCACGTAAACTTGATGTCTCAGGTACAAGACCCCTGCAATAAGAAAAAAAAATACTTTATAGCATGTCTGTTGCTACACAGGCCAAGGTTAAAAGTCTATGATAAAGAGCTGATAACAGAACTCCTAAGGGAGCTTCATCACTTGCATGGGAAAAGAGGGCACCAGGTTTCTAAGATGCCCTTCTCTGAGTAAAATACAAAGTGCCTAAACAGAATGGAATTTGCATGATGCCACACTACCTCCATGACAAAAACCCCTCTCTTCCCTCAGGCACTTCAACTCTAGCACAGGGAATTTTGAGTGCTGAGAGAGATTAAAAAAAGAGGACTGAAGAAGGTGCTATTATATAAATTCTCTAGCCAAAGACACATAACTGCAGAGCAACTGCACCATGCTGGCATGGACAGCACAGCTAAGCGCGGGGATAAAATATCCCAGGTTAGCCGAAATGTGGGGTTCTCCTATTCGCAATGTATTTATTCAGGTGGTTTTGAAGTTACTTGCAGCGCCAGTTTTCAGCATAGCTGATTTTAAGTACAAAGCTCACGGCTTAGCAAGAAAGTCCTGAAAAACTTCAGCACCTCCGTTTTCATAATCACAGCCCAACACATTAGGGGAACCTCACCTTTGTGCTGGCGTTACAGCTGCAGCAACGGGATGAAGCCATAAGGTAATTCAGGCTGGTCAGGACATGAGGGACCACCTGGTTCAACCCCCACCTGGTCCCTGGCAGTCTAGAATCATAGAATCATAGAATGTTTAGGGTTGGAAGGGACCACTAGTGGCCATCTAGTCCAACCCCCCTGCAGGGAGCAGGGACACTGCTAACTAGATCAGGTTGCTCAGAGCCCCATCCAACCTGGCCTTGAATGTTCCCAGGGATGGGGCCTCCACTA
>NW_009270001.1:1963146-1963550 GCF_000687185.1 Egretta garzetta | reverse complement strand
CCTTCTCTTCTCCAGGCTGAACAAGCCCAACTCTCTCAGCCTGTCCTCATAAGAGAGGGGCTCCAGCCCTTGGATCATTTTAGTAGCCCTCCTCGGGACCCGCTCTAACAGTTCCATGTCCTTCTTGTGCTGAGGGCTCCAGAGCCGGACGCAGGGCTCCAGGTGAGGTCTCACCAGAGCAGAGCAGAGGGGCAGAATCCCCTCCCTCGCCCTGCTGGCCAAGCTTCTCCTGATGCAGCCCAGAGTACGGTTGGCCTTCTGGGCTGCCAGCGCACATTGCCGGCTCATGCCCAGCTTTTCATCCATCAGTACCCCCAAGTCCCTCTGGGCAGGGCTGCTCTTGATCCTTTCTTCCCCCAGCCTGTATTGATACTGGGGGTTACCCCGTCCAGGGTGCAGGACAT
>NW_009270001.1:1961794-1962404 GCF_000687185.1 Egretta garzetta | reverse complement strand
TGGACTTGTGTGCATTCAGGTTCCTCAGGTGGTCACGAACCTGGTCTTCTCCTACAGCAGGAGGGGTTTTGCCCTCCCGGTGCCCCTCATGCCATCCATCGACTCGGGAGGGGTGAGGAGAGAGGCTGCCAGTGAAGACTGAGGCAAAAAAGTCGTTGAGTACCTCAGCCTTCTCCTCATCTGCTGTTACCAGCCTGCCAGTCTTGCTCATCAGTGGGGGTACACTTTCTTTAACCATCCTTTTCTGGCAAGGCGCTCACAACCTACGTGAAAGAGGCCTTGTCTGCTGGCGGGAAGGCTTGTAACGGCACAGACGTGTTGGGGCCACACCGGGGCCACTCTCCGTGGCAGAGGCGCCCGGCAGTGCCTGCACAAGGCTGCTTCCCCCCAGCTCCTCTTCCTCCTCTCCCCCAGGCCCCACCACTGGGCCACCCCACAGGGCCTGCCCGGGCCAGGCCTTTCCCTCAGACAAGGGCACAAGCCAGGCAGCAAAGCCCAAGCCCCTGCAGCCACTGGCAAGCCCCGGGAGCAGGCAGAAGAGCGGCCCAGGCGCAGGGCCGGCTGCGCTGAGGGGAGTGGGGCTCCAGGGCCACCCACCCAGCCCCACGGA
>NW_009270001.1:1961098-1961492 GCF_000687185.1 Egretta garzetta | reverse complement strand
TGAGGGGAGTGGGGCTCCGGGCCCCCCCCCCCAGCCCCACGGAGCGCCCACACGGCCTCCCCTGTGGGCCTGCCACCGCCCCCTGAGGAACCGGGGGCAGCGTGTGTCTCCCCGCCCGCTGGGGAGCCCCGGGCCGCTCCCCTGCCCCACAACGCCTTCGAAAATGGATGCCCGCCCCTCCCTGCGCCATACTGGGAAGGGCATAAGGACACAACTACCCCCGTACCCCCCGGCCAAGGAGATGGCACCGCCTCTTTCCGCCACTTTACAATGGGCAGGTGAGCTGGTCCGTTCTCTGGAGGGGGGAGTGTCTCCGAGCTCGGCGGGCTCCCCTTTCCCGTGACGCGGATGGTTCCGCCCGCCCGTTCGCGCTCGAAGAAGGCTGGCGGGCCCA
>NW_009270001.1:1958905-1959625 GCF_000687185.1 Egretta garzetta | reverse complement strand
GTCGAGTCCCCAGCCCTGGGGGGATTTAAAAGCCAGGCAGACAAGGTGCTTAGGGATAGGATTTAGTGGCGGGATGGCAATGTTAGGTTACCGCTTACCTTTATGATCTGAAAGGTCTTTTCCAACCTAAACGATTCCCTGGTTCCAAGCATCCCAGAAGCTTCATTTTCACCACGCAGCCAGGCATGAGCGGTACCACCACACTGCAATCTACTGCTGTGAAAGCATCTTCTGTTTCCAAATCCATACTAGAAATGAGCCAATTATTCTATACTGGAAAGCCTTAAGTCATTACCCCGATCTGTAAAATGTTCTGGTTATTGTCATTTCTGTGCCAGGTCTGAGTGATAACGCTCTCCATGGTTCAAAGCGACTACTGGAGCGCTGGCTACTTTGCACATGAAGCTCTTTCCCAAGTGGAAACTTTTTTGCCTGACCCCCCTACCAGGTTTGAGGTGCTTCGCCTTGTTTAAACTTAAGTCACAGCAGACATGTTTCAGAACTGCTCAAAGCCACCCGAGGAGACAGCAGCAGCATAATTACTCCCTTGCTATTTCTGCACTACTCCTTTTGCCACCCATTTGCTGTCTACCCTTTTGCCCTCACCCCTGCTCATTACCCAGGAGACAAGATCTTCAGCTGCTGCCCCACTTTGAATGACTATTTTGCATCCGCCAGGTAAAAACACGTCCCAGTTTTGCCTCCAATGCAGCATTCCTG
>NW_009270001.1:1958478-1958893 GCF_000687185.1 Egretta garzetta | reverse complement strand
TGCATCTCCTTTTTACTGCATGTGCTGTAGTGATTTTGAAGCGATCTCCCCCCGTGCTGTAAGCCATGCAGTGAAACTGCAGCCTTTCTGAAAGGACAGAAAGATGGGGGAAATCACTTTTTACCCATTTTTAAAGCTGCTGCTTGTAATCTTTAGTACTGGCTTTTATTTTAGTAAGAACTAGTGTTTTAACAGTCAATACATACAAAAAGGAAATGATACAAGGACAAGGGAAAACCAACAGAGGTCATCTATCTGGACTTCTGCAAAGCCTTTGACACGGTCGCCCACAACATCCTTCTCTCTAAATTGGAGAGCTATGGATTTGATGGGTGGACTGTTTGGTGGGTAAGGAACTGGCTGGATGGTTGCATCCAGAGGGTAGTGGTCAATGGCTCGATGTCCGGATGGAGAC
>NW_009270001.1:1955065-1957854 GCF_000687185.1 Egretta garzetta | reverse complement strand
GTGACAAGACAAGGGGTAATGGTTTTAAACTAAACCAGGGTAGGTTTAGACTAGATATAAGGAAGAAGTTCTTTACAATGAGGGTGGTGAAACACTGGAACAGGTTGCCCAGAGAGGGGGTGGAGGCCCCATCCCTGGGAACATTCAAGGCCAGGTTGGATGGGGCTCTGAGCAACCTGATCTGGTTAAAGGTGTCCCTGCTCCTGCAGGGGGGTTGGACTAGATGACCTCTAGGGGTCCCTTCCAACCCAAAACCTTCTATGATTCTATGATACTCAAGCTGTGCTTCAAATCATTCAGTACTCCAATCCAATGCATCAGCAATGGAAACATCTACTTTTTTTTTTTTGCAAAAATTTTACAAAAAACCAAAAAGGCCTGCATACCTTCCATGTTTGATCTGTTCCACATATATACTGTCCAGTTTCCATGAAAGACGGGTATATGAAAATAACCAACCCGGACTGTACCCTTGTCACCTCTGAATTACACTAAAATTATTATAAAGAAACATTTTATAACAGATCTACCTACTTTAGGATTTAAAGACAAGCATGACCCCACTCTGCCTCAGGCCAACGTTACCATGGCTCATTGGGTTCACTCCATAAACCAGAGGACAGCTTCGCCGCAGAGAGAGAGGCGATACAAGTGCCAGAGGGATGAGGAAAAAAGCATTTCACGGACAAACAGTAACTTTGGTATCGGAACGGGATGAAGCTGAGTTTTGAGATACTCCCACGGTACACAGATACGGAGCGAGTTATGAAAGAGAGCGCTCGACTGAGAAATTCAGCATTTATTTACAAGTTTTCACTAAAAAAAAAAAGGAAATAACATACAACTCTCCTCCTGGATATACTCTACTCTGCCAAACACTGCAACTGAAGATCATCAAGTTCATTTACACATTTTACAGATTTATCTTTGTGTACAACAGCGTATGCTTTAATCTTCAAGACGTCGGAAGAAGAGATGATAACCTAAGCTGTTTTATCATAATGAAACGGCCAGACTTCCTTTGGCCTTCCCCACTTTGAAAAAAATAAGCTAAAACACTTTAGCAGAGGAACAGACAGAGGATTGCTAACTTTTCTAAAAAGGTACAGGAGAATCAGTCGTCTTCAGTTCAGTCTTGCTGTAGAACATCGGGCCTAACCCAGCAGTCTTAATTGAGACAAGATCTGTACCGCCGCACTTAGCCACGCTCTCCACGACAGAACTGCAAGATCATCCCCGTAGCTTCAGTCTCAGGAAGCTGTTAAGTTTAACAAAGGAAGATGGAGGGCAGGGGAAGAAGCAGCAGTAAGAGGCAGAGGCTGCGAATTCCTAAGAAGCGAGGCTGCAAATTCATAAGAGGTGAGGCTGCAAATTTTCTCTGCTTTTTTTACCACAGAGTTGCATTCGAAGAGGGCACAACATTCCCCTCCCACACTTCCCAAGCGGCTCAGAGTACAAATGGTTCCCCACTTCCAACACACTAATCACCACGCAGAAGTTTAACACACATTTTAAAAAGCATAATAATCCTTGACAGAACAAATGCTAATCACTAATATCACCCGCTAGTCTAAATTAACACAGAGTTACCCAGCTTTAGGTACAGCTTTTTTAGATTTTGCATAGCAATTGCACCCATTTTCGACTTATTTCACCATCAGCACAAAATATTATTGATGTTAAAAGACTACCAAGAGAAAAAAAAAAAATAAAAAAATCCTGCGCTCAATCAAACCAGGAACATTCGGCTTCCAGTGCGAACTGAATCAGGACTTTACCCAGTTAGTTTCCGTCTTCTGAGGGAGACAAAAAAAAAAAATATAGCCCAAAAATATCACAACTGTACATCAGTAATTGGTAACGTGTTTGTAAAGCCTAATTTGTGTCCTCTTAAATAGTACTGGGGTAGCCCCTAAAATAAAACACGCTGCTGTTTTTCGTAATTCAAAAATAAATTGGGAAGCGTACTGAAGGAAATTCATCCCTGAGTAATGAGACGCTTAAAAACCGCATCCTGTCGACAATCGCTGCGGTACGTGATGACGCACACTCTAACAGTCGACGCTATTAACAGGCAGCAAGAGAACTTGTCATAGTCCAAGATATTTGCAGCGCTGTTGCATTGATCCCATGATCTCGTTTAATGAAACTTGCAAGTGAACATTAGGAAATAGGATAAATAGAAATAGTGTCTTTATTATTGTAAGCTGAACGTCAAATTGACAGCTAAACCGTGCTGGATCCCAGAAAACTCAAGAGCGGTGACGGTTAGCAACCTGCTTCTTTGGATGTCCGACACATATTGCAACCGGTATCTTCAACCAAACAGGAGGAGGAGAACGATTGTCACGGAGTTCACCGCTATTAATGGCACTGGACAGAGAGGGGGGGGAAAAAAAAAAAAAGCAATTGTGAAAATTTCCTTCTGCGCATCACAAAGTGACAGAACGTCTTCTTGTCGTGGGAGACTACCTTCTAAGGAGCAAAAGCAATCAAAATTTCAGAAAGACACTGACATTTCTTATGCAAAAATCAGGATTAGTGGAAGCAGATCACGTCAAAGCCTAGGATAATAAAAATTAGGAAGCAACAGCCTAAATATTTTTATATGGCCCATCATGTTATAACTTTGACCCAAACAATCCTTTCTCCAAATGAAACAAAACCACCTCCAAGTCGGTTTCTGTCCTTGGCTTTGCTGTGATTTAGGAGAAATGTGGCGGGCAAGGCAGATAGAATTCGTTACTTCCTCTTTATCATCGCCTATAAAAGCAATGGAGCACAAGTCT
>NW_009270001.1:1952571-1954905 GCF_000687185.1 Egretta garzetta | reverse complement strand
ATGGCAGGGGTAGGGGAACGGTTGGGCTGGGGGAGCTTAAAGGGCTTTTCCAACCTAAACGATTCTATAATAAAAGGCATTTTTGGTGTGCTTTGTAGTGAAGAAAATGATCAGTAACTTACAAATTAAAGTCTATTTTTCCCCCCCATCCTTTGGGGCACATAAGCCTGGCTTACCTTTTAAGAACCGCAGGAGCTGCATTTCCCTCGCCAGATACTTCACATAAAATTGAATTTAACCAAGGCGAAGCTAACTGCACACTGATTGATCACCAAGCTTCCCCCCCAGCTCCCAAACTCCAAGGAAGACAAAGGCGCAGCAGCGGCACCGCAAGCCAGAGCCAGGGAACGTTTTATGTTTTAGGGGGGGGAAGCTGGGGCCCGTGCCCTCCTACACAGCGTCCACGTGTGAAGGAAGGGAACGCGCAGGACTGGAAATGACAAGCAGCTGGTCGGTAAAAGACAAGGAGTCAAAATGCTGAGGTTACTTCGTTAAAGCGCAGAAGCCCAGTGTCCCAGACAATAATGTTCAAACAAAAGATCGCCACCTTACCTCTCATAACGGTTCGTACAGATCGAATAAGGTTCGTTAGCTGTGCTTTAATTCCTGGTTCTTCTCCAAATCCTCCGATCCCTTGGTCGCTTCCCCAGCCAACTGTTGTCACATAAAAAAAAACAGCCAGCCCTGTTAGAAAAGAGACCCCCAAACCACGCAACCAGCGCCGTTAATGAGCGCTCTACCCCGCGTATCGTTCGTACCGACAACCAGACAAGACAAACCACACCAGCTCGCCTCGTTTCGACAGCGGATTTTAAAACAACATACCAAAAACTTAAACCTTTTAACGAACGCAACAGGAACCACACGTTTCTTTTTACTATGCTACTATTCCCTGCGTGCCAGGGAAAGATAAATGAGTTTATTTGGACTTCACAAAAAACCCAACCAAAACAACCCAAACCCCCCACTAGAATACAACCAAAACAAACTACAGCAGTTCACAGGGTTGGTTTGTTTGTTTTTTTTTTACCAGAAGATAGAATATCAAATAACTGTTGGGTATGAAGTGATGTTTCGGCACTGGGAAACGAGCTGCGTGCCAGAAAGCGGTCAGCACAGATTCCAAATGATTATTTTTGTAACTGATACAAAAAAAACCACAAAGGAAAAAGAAAAAGAAAGAAGGAAGGAAAAAGAAAAAGAAAGAAGGAAGGAAAAAGAAAAAGAAAGAAGGAAAAAAAAAAAAAGAAAGAAAGAAAAAAAAAGAAAGTAGAGGTAGGATTAGAGGCTAGTAAACAGAATCCCTAGTGTAAGTTCCCTTAATAAATTCAGCATTATACATGCTTTTGACTCCTGCTTTATAAATGGAGCTATAAATATTATTGATCCTAAATTCATTTTTTTTTAAGGATCTTACTAGCTCAGTCAGTCAGGACTATGCCAGGATGACATGAAAATAGATCTCTTAGTACAAAACCTGAAGCTTATTATCTTGATAAATGTAGCTATGTTTGAGAAATCAGAGGGCGGGGGATGCAAAGAGAAAGGAGGGACACTGTATTTTAATACAAATATGTTCAAGTGTTTTTCTCCTTTGTAGAACTGTCACAGCCCCGAATGTATGAACTACTTATTTAACGGAGGAAAAAAAGAGAAAAGAAAAAAAAAAGAAAGAAAGAAAGAAAAAAAAAAAAGAAAGAAAAGAAAAAAAAAAAAGAAAAGACTTGGGAACTTTTCGGAGGGCGACAGAAGTAGCAAAGGTTTGCAGAAGCCCTTTGGGGGGGAAACCCTTCCCCGCCTGCCGTGGGGAGGCGGAGCGCGTGCTCCCAGTGACGGGAGCAGGGATTTGAGTCCTGCAGGTCGCAGCCCATTTGGGATCAGCTCTACACACTAGAAGCTGCACTGCACGACCTGCAAGTTCCTTGAGTGACCCCCCCCCTTCCTCATCACCCTCCCTCTGCTGGCACCGGCTGGGGTCAGTAGGGGAGTCCTCTCCCTCAGCAGCCTTGGCGGCTGCTGCTTCCCATTCGGATAAGCTTGGAGCTATTTCCAAGTCTCCTAAGTCATAGAATCATAGAATCACTTTGGTTGGAAAAGACCTTTGAGATCATCGAGTCCAACCTTTAACCTAACCCTGCCATCCCACCACTAAACCCTGGCACTAAGCACCTCATCTACCCTTCTTTTAAATACCTCCAGGGATGGGGACTTGACCATTTCCCTGGGCAGCCCATTCCAGAGCCTGACAACCCTTCCGGTGAAGAAATTTTTCTAACCTAAACCTGCCCTGGCACAGCTTCAAACCATTCCCCCTCATCCTATCATCTGTTACCA
>NW_009270001.1:1951740-1952261 GCF_000687185.1 Egretta garzetta | reverse complement strand
GGCGCCTTCCCAGCCCCTCTGCCCCACGCCTGGAGCGTTGCCTGGGGTTGCTGTGACCAAAGTCACCTGGGGCCAGCAAGCGGCTTGACCCGTCCTGTGAAGTCCTCATGTCTCCCTTCTCCTCAAGCCACCGCTCCTCAGGAAAACCAAAGAAAACCCCAAACCGAGCAAGTCCCTCGCAGTGAATCCTGCTGGGGGACAGGGGGAGGGATGACTATCTCCACTCCTGCCAAAATTCCAAGCTCAGCCTGACTCGGGGAAGTCAGGACTCTCTGGATCAGGAAACCGGGAGACCTTGGATCGTGGGTAAAATCCTGGGGCTTTGCAGATCTTTGTGTCGGTGGCTCTTCTGGGTTTTGTGTTCTTTTAAAGGACAAGGATGCCCCACCTTGGGGAATCTTTCCTCAGCGCCGCAAGAAGGCGAGCGTGTGGAGACCAAGAAGTGCTATCTCATCCGAAAAAAAAAAAAAAAAAAAAAAAAAAAAAAAGGCACTTTGGGATAAAAAACACCCCCTCACCCA
>NW_009270001.1:1951121-1951569 GCF_000687185.1 Egretta garzetta | reverse complement strand
AAAAAAAAAAAAAAAAAAGAAAAAAAAAGGCACTTTGGGATGAAAGACACCACCTCACGCTACCACAGCATCCTCACGTGGGGCACAAATGGAGATCCCAGCATGGCAGGGGCTGGAAGGGCCCTCAGGAGCTCACCCAGTGCCACCCCCCACCCAAGCAGGGTCACCCAGCGCAGGGGGCACAGGACAGCGCCCAGGCGGGGGGTGAAGATCTCCAGAGAAGGAGACTCCACAGCCCCCCTGGGCAGCCTGGGCCAGGGCTCGGGCACCCTCCCAGGCAAGAAGTTCTTCCTCCCGTTCACCTGGAACCTCTTCTGCTTCAGGCTGTGCCCATGGCCCCTTGGCCTGGCGCTGGGCACCACTGGGAAGAGTCTGGCTGCGTCCCCGTGCCCCCCACCCTTGAGAGAGTTGTAGGTGGTGATGAGATCCCCTCTCAGCCTGCTCTTCT
>NW_009270001.1:1946356-1950180 GCF_000687185.1 Egretta garzetta | reverse complement strand
ACAGCCGGGCAGCCGAGGTGCTGAGGGCCAGGGTTTGGGGGTGGGATGGCGGGGGTAGGGGAACGGTTGGGCTGGGGGAGCTTAAAAGTCTTTTCCAACCAAAGTAATTCTATGATTCTATGACTCTATTCTCCCGTCAGGGAGTTGCAGGGAGCGATAAGGGCTCCCCTCAGCCTCCTCCAGGCTAAACAACCCCATCCCATATTAATAACCTAATATCCATAGAGTCAGTCAAAACCCTAAACCACTTCATGTGCAAAAATACGGCTTTTTTACATTTAATTTGATGGGCAATATCTGGGTTCCCCCAGCCCTGTAACATTTTCAGTACGTGTTGATTTACGTTTCTGTTCCAGCAGGAAATCGGCTCAGGTCCCAGGGTTGTTGAGCCAAAATGTAAGGGCTGCAGAAGTCAAGACTCTTAGCGGAATCCACAAGGAAACAATCGGATTTTATATCGGATTGATCGGGGCCTCTGGGTACTTCTGCAGTCAAATAACAAAAATCATAATAACCAGAGCTCAGGGATACTGTATAGTCATTGATGCATAAATACACGGTTTTTTCCCCTTGCATCTTTCCGTCCGATTGGCTGAAGGGGGTGATTTACATAATCGCCCTGATTTTATTTCTCAGTAATCATACAATATGCAAACCCTTTAACTTGATAGCTTTTATTACTCAATCAGGGTACAACGATTTGCATAATCACGGCGCTTTGATGGTTGTTAGACTCATTCGCCGTGATAGAAATGATAGCTTCGTGCTTCTTGTGGTGGACTGGTGAGACCCCACCTCGATTCCTTGCCCTGCCACAGACTTCTGGTACGATCCGGGTAAATTCTTCAGAGTTTAGCACTATTATATCTCCGCTCTTCAGCCCTGGGTGAAGCTCCGCTCACCAGCAAGAGTGAGATGGTCTGCTCCTTCGGCAGGGAATCGAGCATCGGGGCTGCACGACCAACAGGCGCTCAGGCACCGTGCAAAGTAGCCACAAAGAAACCCAGCTTCTTCTGGACTTAACCCACACCTCAGCTTCTTCTGGGCTTAACCCACACCTCACCTTCTTCTGGGCTTAACCCACACCTCACCTTCTTCTGGGCTTAACCCACACCTCACCTTCTTCTGGGCTTAACCCACACCTCACCTTCTTCTGGGCTTAACCCACACCTCAGCTTCTTCTGGACTTAACCCACACCTCACCTTCTTCTGGGCTTAACCCACACCTCACCTTCTTCTGGTCTTCAGCTTTCCTTTCCGGAGCACTTGCTGGAGTAGAGTCGATGACGTGGTATTATGCATCTAAATAATCATTACTATGATATTACATTATTTTTTAACAGCTGGAACTGGAAGTAAGAGAAAACACCCCATCATCAGAGCCATAGCACGTTTTGTTGCTAACTTACCCCCCAAAATTACTAATATGAAAAAAGGGAGATAGACTAGAGAACAAAAATCAAACACATCCATCAGAGTTTGGTCATCGGGTCAAAAGGATTTGTCTTTTCAGTCTCAAAAAAAACTAATAGTCTCAATTCAAGGAAGAGACTAAAACATATCTTGCACTTCCAGTGAACTCAATATGATCTAATCATATGCTGAAGTGTTCTGTTACATGAAAACTCAAAATATTTCCAAATGTTGGCTCTGATTCTGCAAACATGCATGCGATTAACTTCATGTACGTCAGCGGTTAGCGGCACTGCTCGAGTGGACTGGCAGTGTGAACACACTTGCAAGCTCAGGAATTCCAACATAACTTCTTTATTTCTCATCTAGATTTTTAAATTTGGTATAACTGCAAACCGTCTAAAAACTATCAGCTTAACGCTTTAAAACGGAGCCATTTCTAGTTACCCAGGCTGCCCCGGAGTTTGCAAAAAGCTTTTTTTTAATGATTCAAACCAGCTTTTTCTGCCTGTCTATCAATAATAAAAAAGGCTGATCTTGATTTTTACCAAATTCCACACACAGAGAGAAAGTCAATATTGGCCTGAAAAGATTTCATCCCGAAGGTCATTCCTACTTTTTTGCAAAGTTGTGAGCGCTGGCGTATCATGGTCTCACAAATGAAATTGCCTCTTGTTCTTGGGCATCACTTGGGGTATTACAGCAGTAATTCTATAATTAAATACAGATAAATACGAGGGGTCACTAACAGGCACGTCCAATAACCGCCATCATCAAGTAGCATTTCCTGGGCTACCTCCTTACGGTATCCAACCTATAAATAAATACTAACCTCAGTGAAGAGTTAATGTTTAGAATTATGGCAGTGAAAAAAAAAAATGAGGTTTTTAAAATAAGTATACAAGTTATGGCTTAGTATTTTTACCCATGATTAAGATGTATTTCCAAAGAGCAGCTGCTCTCAAGCTTACCTAAACTTGACGTGATTTTCCCCTTTGTAAAATCCATCATGGCAACTTAACAGCCACACGAGCCTTGTCTCTGAATCATCGCGTTTCGCGGTTGAAGGGGAAACCAGACAAAGTTGCTTGCATTAGAAGGAAAGCTTTTTTCTTTTTTCGTCATTAAGGTGTTATGTTTCATTGCAATAAATTCCTGTGGTGTCATCTGCAGAGTGCGGTCAATCACCATAAAGGGGAGTTTTAAACCACCTTAACAGATGTCAAAAGATTAAACTTCAGCCTGGTGAAGTATTGTGAAGGCCTTGGTATTTTTTATTCTGTTTATTGTTCAATGTCGTCAGATGGAGCATAGCTCCTTGGGTCTAACTATCCCTTACAGCTAACGAGGCCCGAGCTTGTCGCATGCGAGTTTTCAGGATTACTTTCGTTTATTCCTGATGAGCAAATACCAGGTCAAAGGAAGTCTTCTCAGGACTTCAGTCCCTACCTCCTTTGCCTCACTTGCCACCACCTTCTGAGTTTATCTTCTGAAACAGCTTTGAGAGTTTCCTCCTTTAGATGTTTTACATACCCAGATACACACGTCAGTAAGAATATTTCTGAGACACGGGAAAGGCTGGAAATTGGCCTGACCAATCCCAAGACAAAAGTAAAGGAATACATTTGTTTCCTGGCAACTCTTTTACCCTGATTTGACTTCTGTAACTGCCAGCGGAAAAGACCTTGAACAGGAACATGGCATCAGCCTCTCCATTTTCGGAGCTTCATGCCAAGTGGTTGCTAATGAATGTGTGTGTCTAGACGAGCTTTGCTGGCAGCCTAGTCATACCTTGCGAGCTGAAGATGAGCAAACTTTCAATATTCTCTCTCAGAGTCCAGAAGGAAGCTTGCGACATGGTGGTTTTACCTTAACGGGGCTCTGCACGGACACAAACCATTGCGCTATGTGGAATGGGGAATCGAATCCAGGAGTTGAGTCCTTCCACCTGCCTACCATGTGCCAACCCCTACCATGAGCAACTCCATTGACTGAAAAATTCTGGGCAGGTGAAAAATATAGGCTCTGCAGCTCAGTTATGGGCTATAAATAAGTCCCATAGCTACATTTCGCAGTTAAACTAAAGTCTTTGGCATCTCTTAGTCATCACACCTACCGTGCTGCCGAACGGCTGCAAAGGTTAATGATGCGTCCTACAGACGTCACGCATCTCTCATAAGCACAAATTGAATATTCAGCTGATTTTAAGGCCCAGTTGTTTGTTTTAACCACCAAAGCTGGGAATCCAAGAAGGCTTTTGCCGTCGTTTAACCCGGCTGGCAACTCAGCACCACGGAGCCGCTCACTCACTCCCCCCTCCCTCAGTGGGATGGGGGAGAGAATGGGGAAGAAAAAGGTTAGAGCCGAGGGCTGAGATAGAGACAGTTTAATAAGAGAAAATAATAATAATA
>NW_009270001.1:1942635-1946213 GCF_000687185.1 Egretta garzetta | reverse complement strand
GGCCCCCGCCCCCCCGGAGCCACGAGCAGTCCCTGAGCCGCGAGCAGTCCCCAGGCAGTGAGCAGTCTCCGAGCAGCGACCGACCGACCGACTAACCCCCCCGAGCATGACGTTCTATGGTATGGAATAGCTCTTTGGTCAGTTTGGGTCAGCTGTCCTAGCTGTGCTGTACTCCCAGCTTGTTATGCCCCTGGCCGAGCAGGAGAAGCTCAAAAAGTCCTTGAGTAGTCTGAGCACTACTTGGCAACAGCTGAAAACATCAGTGTGTTACCAACATTCTTCTGGTGCTAAATCCAAAACACAGCACTATGCTAGCTACTATGAAGAAAATTAACTCTATCCCAGCCGAAACCAGGACAGCTTTGTACATTTGAGAGAACACCTGAGAGAATTAGTACCTCTTACTCCTCATCAGCTACATGCAGAAACAGTCTTTGTCTTGTCCGTGACTAAATGTGCTGTGCAGCATCGTCTCTGCCCTTGCTTATTTGGGAAGCGAAGAGCCGTCCCCTTCAAAAACACAGCCTGCCAGCTTTCCTAAGATTTGTACCTTGAGAGGGCATTAGTATGGCTCCATACACAAAAGGAGACTGAAGAACAAAGGAAAAACAGATACAAAATTCTGAATTTACACCTAAATTTATTGGCGCTGTTTCCTAAGCTTATCGTGCTCGGCTCTGTCACCGTTAACAGCCTTTACATGCCATTTGTCATCTAGCACATTGTATTGGGTCAAGCTGCATAGTGTACCTTGAGAGGGCATTAGTATGGCTCCATACACAAAAGGAGACTGAAGAACAAAGGAAAAACAGATACAAAATTCTGAATTTACACCTAAATTTATTGGCGCTGTTTCCTAAGCTTATCGTGCTCGGCTCTGTCACCGTTAACAGCCTTTACATGCCATTTGTCATCTAGCACACTGTATTGGGTCAAGCTGCATAGCGGTGTGCTTTCTGTCGGTGTGTAGAAAGGGGTTGATAACACACCAGGGTTTTGGCCGCTGCTGAGCGGGGCTGGCACAGCACCAAGGCTGTGTCTCCAACATTCCCCCCCCACCACCAGTGGGCTGGGAGGGGGCAAGATCTTGGGAGGGGATGTAGCCAAGACATCTGACCCAAACCGACCAAAGGGATGTTCCATACCATATGACATCACCTCAGTTTTAAATCTAAGGGAAAAGGAAGAAGGAGGGGGGGGCATTCTTCTTTTATGATGCTTTGTCTTCCAGAGCAACAACTATGTGTACTGAAGCCCTGCTTCCCGCGAAGGGGCTGGACATCGCCTGCTGATGGGAAGTAGAGAATAAAATCTTGTTTTCCTTTTGCTACCGCGCGCGGCCTTTGCTTTTGCTTTTTTATTAAACTGCCTTTATCTTGACCCACGAGTTTTCTTTCTCTTCCATCTCATTCTCTCCCCGCCTGTCCTGCCGAAGAGGGGAGTGATAGAGCAGCTCGGTGGCACCTCGGCAGCCAGCCAAGGTCAACCCACCGCACGCGCACACGCGCACACGCATCGTGGTATTATCAATAGTGCGGGACTACGTGACGTTACGTTACATTGTACCGTGATTACTGGTATCTTCACCCCAGCCTCCATGTGCCTTGTGTTCATGCTGGAATACGCCAGTCCAGAACCAAAGCCCGTTACGCTGGGTCCCCTATAGATAATCCTTCAGAGATGACAGGCGTAGGGATTTTCCAGCCCATGCCTCGGCCAGAAAACAGTGGATATCAAAAGCAGGGCAACACGGGGGAGCGGGCCGGCAAGAACACAAATAGGCTTTGTCAGGGAATTGGAAGTCTCTGCTTAGCCCTGCCTTGCCGCTGGGCAAGGATTTGCAGGTGTTGAGGCAGCAGCAGGTCTTAAGGAGGGATTTACGGGAGGATGAGGAAACAGCTCCATGAATTTTGACAAGGCTTGGGGGTGGGGTGGAATTTTGTCTCGGTGCAGCATGAAGAAAGAGCAGTGGGTATTAAGGAGAGCAAAGAGAAGGGGTGCCTGAGGCTGGCGTTAGGGGCGATGGGCAGGCACTAAATACAGGGGTGGGAAGAGGGAGACCAAAGTGACACAGGCTGTTAAAGGCAAGGGGTTGGTGTTGGCCACCATGGACATGTGAGCATGTGTTTCCGTTGGACCATGGAAAATGGCATCAGTAGCAACGTTTTGAGTGGGAATACGGCTAATGTAGAATCATAGAATCACTTTGGTTGGAAAAGACCTTTAAGCTCATTGAGTCCAACCTTTAACCTAACCCTGCCATCCCACCACTAAACCCTGTCCCTAAACACCTCATCTACCCTTCTTTTAAATACCTCCAGGGATGGGGACTTGACCACCTCCCTGGGCAGCCCATTCCAGAGCCTGACGGTGGAGGAAGGACCCTGCTGTGGCTGAGCCTCCGCCAGGGACGGCTGACACGTCCCCTCGGCTTCAGAATCAGGTCTGGTTTCCATCTCTGCTAATAGAAAAGTTACTTTTTGGGGCAAATACAGAAGTGTTGTAATGGTGCCTGAAGTCCGACCGCCTTTGTAGCACAGCGCACGGCTTGTCACTCGGGTCTCTGAAATGCCCAGTGCCTGCGTGGACCTGTGCGGGGGACCCTCATCCTTCCGGGCCTGCCCTACGCCTCCATTTCCATAAGTGTCACACAGGGGAGCTTACACGAGCACATCGGTGTCACCAGCACCTCCTGCTGGGGCCAGACTGTCCATCAACAGCTTCCCCAGTGAACGGCTGTCCCTGTCTAAGCTTGGAAGAGGAGGAAATTCATAGGCTGTAGTGCTCCTGTTCATACATTTGGTGGGTTTTAGGTCTGCTGTTTGAAAACATGAGCCCGGAGAGCATTACTTCCACCGGGGTCAGCTAAGGCACGGTCATCGATGCCAACTGCCCTTCCAAGCTGCTGGCAGCTCTGAAGTGCCTTAATGATCCTGCAGATGCTGTCAGTGCTCTGTGACAGGTGAGCACAAAGGAGGAATGGACCATGCCAGACCCCTTTTGGAGGAATACCCGTTGCTCAAAGGGCTTTTCTCCTGCTTCCTTCAAATTCCCACCTATGTGTGTGGAAAATGTGTAGGACCTGGGCCAAGAAAGTTGGTAAGGTAAACAGGAAATTATATACCCCACAGCTCTTGCAGGGTTCCTAGCAGCAGTTAGAATCCTCCTGCGGTTCTTAAAGGTAAGCCAGGCTTATGTGCCCAAAAGGATGGGGGGGAAAAATAAGACTTTAATTTGTAAGTTACTGATCATTTTCTTCACTACAAAGCACACCAAAAATGCCTTTTATCACAGAATCATTTAGGTTGGAAAAGCCCTTTAAGATCACCAAGCCCAACCGTTCCCCTACCCCTGCCATCCCACCCCCAAACCCTGACCCTCAGCACCTTGTCTGCCCGGCTGTTAAATCCCCCCAGGGCTGGGGACTCGACCCCTTCCCTGGGCAGCCCCTCCCAGTGCCTGACAGCCCCAAGGGGAAGGAATTGTTCCCCATGGCCAACCTCACCCTGCCCTGGCACAACTTGAGGCCGGTGCCCCTCGTCCCATCGCCCCTTCCCTGGGAGCAGAGCCCGACCCCC
>NW_009270001.1:1920342-1942041 GCF_000687185.1 Egretta garzetta | reverse complement strand
ACCAAAGGCTTTGCTGAAGTCCAGGTAGAGAACATCCACAGCCTTCCCCTCATCCACCAGGCGGGTCACCTGGTCACAGAAAGAGATCAGGTTGGTCAGGCAGGATCTGCCTTTCATGAACCCCTGCTGGCTGGGCCTGATCCCCTGGTTGTCCTGCCTATGCCTGCTGAGTGCACTCAGGATGCCGCTCCATAACTCACATTGGCAAGCCTCCAGTCATCTGGAACCTCCCCTGTTATCCAGGAGTGCTGATAAATGATGGAGAGTGGCTTGGCAGGCTCCTCCACCAGCTCCTTCAGCACTCTTGGGTGGATCCCATCTGTCCCCATAGACTTGTGGATGTCCAGATTGTGCAGCAGGTCATAAACTGCTTCCTCCTGGATTATGGGGGGTTTATTCCACTCACCATCCCCATCTTCCAGCCCGGAAGGCTGGGTACCCTGGGGATACCTCATCTGGCCATTAAAGACTGAGGCAAAGGCGGCATTAAGCACCTCAGCCTTTTCCTCATCCTTGGCAGCAATGTTCCCCCCCACATCCAGTAGAGGATGGAGGAAGTTAGCAAAGGGCATGACGCTGGCGTAGGCTGGCCAGACCCAGGGAGCACACATCCCTCTCCCTGCCGGATCTCGGACTAACCTGTCCTCTGTCACTGTCACCTGAATGGGGAGGACAGCCAGGCTTGTTCCTTCCTAAGCTGGTGTCACGCCAGCGGCAGGGGTCATGGGTGCTGGGGAAGTTGCAGCACTCGGTTTAAAGATTAACAGATGGTATCTCCCTTCAGGCTGTAAAACCAGGCAGTTTAAAAAGAAAATAAATCACAAACCTGGTGACTTTAAGAAATTGCAATCTGCCCAATAACGTTAGCGTAGCCACAGTCTCGTACAGCCAGTAGGCAACCACGCGCAAAAGGTTAGGTCTCAGCATAACGTGTGGGATTCATGTGTGAGTCAGAGGGACTGGGAAATCTTTGTAAAAATTACCAGAAACCACCACACACTCCCCCTTTTTTTTTTTTTTCCATGACTCATCCCACAGAAAGAGATAGTATGGAAAGATGTAGGTCTCTACAGTAAATTTTTAACACAACACATCACAGAGATAAGGTAGGTATAGCTACGCTTTTGCTCCACTTCCATAAAAAAAATTCCATTTTCTAATACTGGTGTGGTATGAGTTCACAGTCCAAAGCCGCGGAGGAGAAAATGAAGTGGGGAATATCAGTCCACCAGCTCACCAGCACAACCCCTCCAAGTCCTTCATCCAACTTTCTCTCCAGAAGAAAGCTGCAGGTGGAAGAAGCTGTGGGCCATCACTGCTCTGGCGCTGAATTGGGGGGCGTTATCGAGACAGCAAAGAACGGTAACGCAGAAATGGAAATTGTCTCTTCACAGATGGCAAACTCTGTGGATACGGTTCCCATGCCAGATATGTAACTTATACACACCGGGCCAGCCAAATCCACTGTTGAAATCTTATCAGAGCTGTTGTTCATCACTGTAATATGTTCCACCACCACGGATGGACTGAGATTTTTGGAGGAATAATTTGATGTGCAGCGCCTGGCACAACAGAAATGGAGCAAACCAAATCATTAGGTGTTAGATAAGCGTGAAGAGCTGTTCGTATTTTGAACCCAATGCAATTAATAACAGGACATAACTAATGGCAGTACAGACCTGATAGCTGGGATAGAGCTGAGTTAATTAATTATAGTGGTGACCTTTTCCTCTTCCCCTAATCTTTTTGTCCTTTAGCATAAAACATGTCTTATGACCCCACCGCCCTCCTCCATTTGGCTACTTGCATTCAAACTAAAGCTGAACAAATTTATTTTTTTTTTAAGAGATTCCTCAAAACATATTGTTTACTTTCTCATCATAGAAGTCAGCTTCTCAAGGAATGCCCCTCTTCTTGTGACTTCAGGTTGTTCTTGAAAATAATGAAAATGTTGGCAGTAGTGAGGAATTAGGGACTTGGGTCTCTTAATTTTCCTCAATAAATTTACAATACATATATACGTAAAATCCGGGGAGGGGGAGAAGAATTTGCACCAGATATAAACCAAAACCAAACGCCATTGCCCGAAATTGGTATTACCCAAGCACCCACCCTAGCAATTCTCCAGCCATCACTGATGTACCCTGCTGCAGGCTGATGGAGAAGGAGCCCAGGAGGACCCCAAGAAGCTTGAGGGTTTGGCAGGCTCTTCCCACGGGCTCCCTGATCACACTCAGCTCCTGCAGGAATTCAGCGCCGCACGCATTTCCTTGGCGACCCAGGGCCCTCTCTGCCCTAACACTCACCTCCGGAGAATGTTTACTGCGACGCTGATGGCAACCACCAGTAGGAGGCTTCCGCTGAGAGACACCATGATAATCTCATAAGTAAATGGTGATGAACCTTGAAGAGAGTATGGAACTCACAGGTGAGTTTTGCCAACAAATCGCTTTAAAAAAAATGCAACCTTTCGTGAAAAGACCCCAGGTTGTTACCAGCTGCAAATACTGATTGTCCTGCTGCAAACCAGGGATGGAGGGGGGTGACCACCTCTGTGTTGGGAGGGCATTCGTGAGAAACTACTTTTTCTTCAAAAATCTCACAGCTTGGCTAATTAATTCATGGGTCTCTATCTACCAAAGTGCAAACCAGAAGTGCTTTGCTGGGCTGAAACCCAGCCCTACGGATCTGAGGGTGGAAAAGTCTGCCCTGAACTGTTAGACCACAAAGTTATTCCACATATTATCCACCTGCTCACAGTAAAGCCACAGCAGGATCCTGAATCTTACTGCCTCTCTAGCCAGCACTTTCCATTCACTTCCACCCTTATCAATCTCAGTTTCCACCCTTTTTGGCTCTTGGGTTTAATTCCAAACTTAAAGGAGTGAAATTTGGCTTACGTCCCCTATCTACCCCTGCCTCCAAGGTTTCCACTCCTCTCTTCTGCTGCAGCAGCTTCTTTTATTTCCACCCCTCTTCCCTCTCCAAAACCCCAATAGAAATGGGTCTAACATGGCTGATTCATTCGTTCCTTCTGAGCCCATTCAACACTCTGGATCTGCTAATCTTACACACTTGATAACACTGCTATTGCCTGGTGCCTCTCTGTAGTGTCACCACACAAACACGCACTGCAAAACTGATTTAAAATGCTAACGAACAGGAAAGTAAAGCACCTTCTTCCTTGGAAACCACCGTGTTGTGGAAATCTTCTTCACCGGCACGAACCATCCTGAAAAAGAAAGCCAACAGGCATTCAGATCGCAGCTTAACGTTCAAAGCCAGCACGTTTATTTCAGATCCATTTACGACGTCTGAGTATTTCACCATCTCTAAAGTGAATTATCTTTACAACTTCCTTGTGAGATACATGCTGTGACAGGACAAGGGGTAATGGTTTTCAACTAAAACAGGGTAGATTCAGGCTGGATCTAAGGAAGAAATTCTTTACAATGAGGGTGGTGAAACCCTGGCAGGGGTTGCCCTGAGAGGGGGTGGAGGCCCCATCCCTGGGAACATTCCAGGCCAGGTTGGACGGGGCTGTGAGCAACCTGATGTGGTTCAAGGTGTCCCTGCTCACTGCAGGGGTGTTGGGCTAGATGACCTCTAAAGGTCCCTTCCAACCCAAAACATTCTATGATTCTATGATTCGACATCAAAAACCTGAATGTTTCTCTCAAGGCAATCATCCCCAGCTGCCTTGAGTTTGACTTCACGTTTTGTCTACGGCATCTAATCTTGGCATGGACAAGCATGGCATCACACTCCAGCACATCCCGCACACACTTTTATCTAATGCCAGCCAATTTGCCCCAGGACACAGTGGGAGCCTTCAGCAGGGAATACTGAGCCCAAGTTTCTCAAGTCCAAGTTATGCCTTTTCTTTCACTGCCTCCAGAAGTGGAGTGCTTAACTCCTGTAACAAAAATCTCAGCCATCACATAAAAAAGTAACTAGGAATAATCAACAACTACATGGAAAAAACGATGGGAGCCTAAAATACAATTTCTTGCTTTGGGGCAAATCATTACTTTACCGCAGCAATATTGTTTGGGACCAAACCCCTCATCCAAGCACCGAGTTTCTCAAAATGGTGGGTGAAGCTCTCTTCACAGCGAGCATGTGAGGGGTGGACCATTAACCTACTGTTGAGACAGGGGAACCGAGGCCAACAATTTGTCTTCCATCAGTCAGAGTGTCTGTGGCATGGCTGGGAATTTCAGGGAGATCTCCCGCCTCTTGGTTTTATGCTAATATTCCTCTTGTAGAAGCTTAAAACTATGACACGCCTTATTACTGGAAAGTATAACGGATGAAAAGCAAGTGCTCAACTCAGATTCAGGTGTCACCTGGTACTAATACTGCCACAGACACACACACAAGCACACACATCCTTCCAACTTGCATGGGTGATATACAGATTTCCCATCATTATTTTAACTCTATTCTCGCTCCTTTTCCGGAATAGAAATAAAATGTGGAGCCAGAGGATGTATCCTGATGACATCCAGTTAATAAACACAAGCATAAATTGTCTGCCAATACATTGTCAGGTATAAAAAGAGCTTGCGTCTAAAGTCTTACACGTTGCGCTTTAAGTTCTACTCTCTTTGCATCAGTAAGCTTAAATGGAATCATTGTGAAAAATCTGCGTAGCCACAGGTTGCATAAAAGCAAAAAATACAACCCCACAGGAAAAAAAGCCAAGCCAAACCCACGCTCGCATTTACACGAAGAACGGTACCCGCTCTGAAACGCCGCTCTGACTGAAATCCTGCAGATGACGTGAATCAGAGGGATCCGCAACAACTCCTGCTTTTATAAAGCTTGGACAGCAAAACCAGGTAGCGTAATTTTGGAGCAAAGTAAGCTGTCCAGGCTTTGCCTCTTATCCGCTAGGGCACGTGTGGATGACTGTGAATAAACCAAAACGCTGGCCCAGAAGCTGTCTCAGGATCTCTTGTGGAATTTCCCCCGGTGCAAGGGGAGCTGGGCTGAGCCTTACTGAAAATGGAAGACGGCTCGCTTACGGCGAAGCCCTCCATCCCCCCACGAGGCAATCTCTTTTTGTCACATCACTAAGATGTCCTAAGGAGCACCTCAGACTCACCCTTCTGCTTCAGAAAAAAAAAAAAAAAAAATTAAGAAATTAAGCCATGGTAATTGAAATCTAGAGCAGAATAAGATTAGAAATTGCTGGATTACCTTGTGACTGCTGGAGATCCTTCCACCAGCGTCATGCTGCCTTGCATGAAAGTAAAGCTGGTCTGAAGGGTTTCAGGCTAATTGCTCACTT
The DNA here is from genome assembly GCF_000687185.1 of Egretta garzetta. Lineage (NCBI taxonomy): Eukaryota > Metazoa > Chordata > Aves > Pelecaniformes > Ardeidae > Egretta > Egretta garzetta. The sequence continues at coordinate 1,936,745 of NW_009270001.1, read as the reverse complement.
CATTTGCCTCTGTTGATTGCTTTCTTCTCTCCATGGTTTTATTAGGGCAGAATAATCTCTTCCGTTTATAGCCAATCAATAAAGTGTGGAGGTGGATCAAAGAGAGGCTTTACTCAACATCCTTTTGTTAAGCAATTCCTTCCACGGTCTTTCTGGTGGAGCAGGAGATGCAGCTGGACTCCACCCAAGGGTCTGCCAGAGCTTCCCTCCAGCACCAGGCTCCTTCTGGCGTGCTATGGCTGCATGAACTCCTCCAGCAAAACTGTCCCTGTAGTTTGCGTTGGGGATTCAGGGCAGAAATGTGCCACGTCCAGGAGCGGTGCCGTCCGGTCTCCTCCAGCAGGCTGGGTGGAGGGGGCAGGCAGCCCCGTGGTTTGGGTGCTTTCCAGGCAAGGGAACCCCCACCAGCTGAGATGGCTCCTGGCCAAGGGGTAACTACGGGACCGCGGAAAGTCTGAGCCCCGTCCTTGCTTTTTGGGTGTTACGCAGACCGACCTGGCTCTTCACACTGAAAGGAAGGAGGTAGGAATTTAAGGAGCTGTTCATTGGTGATGGCCAATTTAGGGCTGGGTTTCAAATGTGCTTCATTTTGGAATTTCTTGCAGCCTGGCTTAGCTGTTCTTCACTGCAGGAAGGTATCATCAGTCTTGTTCTGCAGCACCCACCTCTTCCCGTGCCTCTGGTAGGGAAGTCACATCTCTGCAGACCTGGGCAGCGTTCAGCTCTGCAAAAGCCCCTGGTCCTTACTGCCAGCCTGGAGCCGAGCTGGCAACTGCACTGAGTTATCTCGTGAAAAAATGTGATTACCTGTGCTTTGTGATCAGAGAAGGAGTGGTGCTCTAGGGCGGAGACTCCTTTTTCATTAACACCTTCACACAGGATACATTAATACACTCCAGACTGGCAGGTATTTCAATACTAACGATAGAGAGTGACGCATTTTTCCGCTGTGCCTAGATAAATAGCTGCAAAACAATTTCAGCTCCTCTTGCCTCACTGCTAGTATCAAACAGGACCAAAACACCTCTCCAAAGCCCCTGGATATTGTTTGGCAGGGTTTCAGATGTCCACAGTCCAAATCACGGAGCATGTTTAGATAACAACCACGGCTGTGAATTTTCCTCTGTGGCCTAAGAAAACAGTGAATGCACTACACTGAATAGATTTTACGGAGACGTGAACAGCGGAGAGCAGGCCTGCAGATATATGCAGGTACGTTCTTGGTTAAGCCATGCATTGATTACCCATTCTGTACGATCCCTAGAGGAGGACACTCGGTATGTAAGTACCTTCTCTCCCTCCTCCGGGGCACCACTGGCCTTTTATTTGGCTTTGAGCCAGAGCAAGCATGATGTTAAAAACCATTTCCATGTTGTATATGCCACATAAGGCTTCCTGAGAAGGGAGGACTTTATATTCGGGCAGATGCCAGTGCTTTCCTTCTTTATTAAACGAACAGAAAGCTCAAACCAAAACCTAAATTGCTTTGTGAAAGCTGTTTGTGATCTCGAGTCTGATCCAAAGCTTTCCGGAGCCAATGGGAGTCTCTCCACTGACTTCTCTGGTATTCAGACCGTGCCCTGAGGGGAAACGATGCTAAATACGTGGCAGACCTCACTCTCGCAAGCCACTGAACATCCACGTGGTAGCTCTCCATCCCTTGTATGCACCCAGTGTGAAGGCATAATGGAAGTGCCTGGGACACGTTCTTCTCCGCAAACTTCTCTTGTGAATGGAAATTCACTTTCACTGAACTTTCAGAGACGCTAAGGGAAAAGCAATGGGCTGCTCTGAATATTCCTGAAGGGGATCTGTAACGTCTTAGTCTTTTTCTCTTTTTTATCCTGGTATCTGCCTCACTCCAAACTCAGGTTTGTGGAGAAGCCTGAGATCACAGAGTGGGGAGCTGTGGTGGAAGAGGAGGCAGCTCTTTCCTGCAGGAACATCTTATCTCACACGGCCTGGGTGCAGTCCACCACTGCAAGCTGCCAGCACAGATAAAACAAGCCCAGTGAGACCAGGGCAACCAGCCAAGAGTGGACATGGCCACAGAGTCACACGCCACAGGGCGCGAGGACCCGAGCCATATGGAGTCGATGATCTTAAAAGTCTTTTCCAACATAAACAGTTCTGTGATTCTGTGATTCTATATGCAGGGCCTGAGCTTCTTATTATGGCTGTAGGTTATTTATCTGCTCTGGGATTCATTAGTGAATGCTGGGCTAGTAGTTTGGAGACAAAACACTTTGTATCAGTGTACGTATCAAGGATAATCGTGCTATAGTGAAAAAGGCCCTCTCAAAAATATACTGAATAATCCAAGCCAGTTGTGTCAAAATACATTTAGAATCATAGAATGGTTTGGGTTGGAGGGGACCTTAAAAATCATCTAGGTCCAGCGCCCCTGCCACACTCATCTGGGCATAAATTCCATGGACAAACCCCTTAGAGGAAAAAGAGTTACAGAAGATGACAGGAAAATAGTGAGCTCTCCCAACAGTTTTGCTTAGCAGAATGATTCTGCTTTGAAAGCCAGTGGGCTCAAAGTGGTTATCCAAGAGGGTCAGAGCAAATGCTAGGCTTTGTTTTTGTTAATTCCTTGTTGATCTAGCCTAACAAACACAGGTTTGCTGAGAAGGTGCTATTTTTTCATCCACTACAAAATTTATACAAAACTTTTGGCACAACTGCCTTGAAGTTTCACATAAAAATTATGAAAAAGGAAGAATAAATTTTGAGGAAACATGAACTTTAATCCCTCACGGAAGACAAAAGTAGAAGGAACAGTCAATCAGCAGTACAAAAAAATGCATGGAGATTTTATTTACTATTCATTAGCAGGGCCTTATCCTGCTTGCCATACCCACTTCAGACAAAACTTCCAAATCTTCACTGTAACGCCTTTGTTAATTGGCCCTATCATGTGGAGATAACTTTTTACAGTAATCAAGGTATTTATTCGTCGGTACGATCGATCTCAAGAGCTGTAAGTGCTCAGATATGCTGTGTTTTAAGTAACTTGCTCGTGATTAATTGGATTTCAGCTGCCAACAAGGCCAACAAAAGGTAAATAAAGGTCTTTGAGGGACATGGTTTGAAGGCACCTGAGAGTGCAGCCTGGAGAGAAGTCCTGTCCCCATGCTCTCGAGTAAGGGAAAGCACATACCGTCATGCTTTTGCTTGGTGCACTTCTTCACCAACATAAATAACTGTACTGAAGCATCTCAGGAGCAAATGACATTAAGTTGTAGGCCCTGGGGAAGCACCATCCCATCTGAAGGACAGATCTCAAAGCCATTTGGAGATGTTGCAGGCAGTTCATGGAAACCCACCCCTTTTGGAAAAAAAAAAAAAAAAAAAAAAAGGACTGTCAATCACTAATGAGTTTTCTATTTATTGTTCGTTCAAGCACCCAGGAAAATTCAAATCACGGCTCGCTATGTAGCCTGTGCTGTCGTTTTTGCCAGTCTCAGGGTTTTTTGACAAAAGAAAGGCTGAAACTAAGATTTGTAATACACCTATTACCTTTTGCCTCTCTTGTGGTAACAGCTGTGGAAGTAATATTTGGTCAACCACGTAGGTTTCTTAAAGGTGTTGACAAGCTGCACATCACGCGAATGTTCATTTTCCACTCTAACAGTACATCAATTTTGTATTAAGGACAGCAACAACACTGGCCTATAAATTAAAAATAGTTAAATTAACCGTGGCTACGAACATTCCCACGTGGCACCAAAAAGCTGCACCCACGCCACGAAACCCTTACCTTTCAGCTCAGGGTGGCCGCATCCAAACCACCATCGGGGAAGGCCGAGTGCCTGGCTTGACTCGCCATCCGCACCGGGAACTGCTCCCCAGGACATCGGTGGGCGCAAACACAACCCTGCCGGCGCTGCTGCAACGATTTAACTATAAAGCCGAGTTCAAGTTCAGGGGAACATTAGTATGGACACAGCCTTAGGGTACGTACGCTGCATATGCAACCATATCAACCACTGGGTGCATCTTCCAACACCCTTTTTTTTTCTTTATGATGCCAGCTGGTGGAAATGTTGAGGGCCGAGTCTGTGAAACACCAGTGTTTAATGGGATCCTCATCACTTTAACGTGTACAAACTTTGGCAAGAGGAAAGCAAACAAAAAGCAACTGGTGATAAGAAGCTTCCTTGGATGTTTACCGAAGTAGATTTGTTTAGGCGGTGGCTGCTCTGTGTTTGTTTTCTAGGATCACGTTCCTGAGCTTTTATCAGCGTGAGGGATGATTTTTTAATTCAAAACACTTCATTCATGCTTAATTCTGAGACGTATTTTCCGTCTGAACATTTGCAGTTGTGGTCTGGTGATCAGTTACAAACCAGACCAGCGGCGCTTCCATTTCCTGACTGGGGGGTGGGGGGGGAAGGTGGGTTTAGCGTAACGAACCAAGTGCAAATTGGACATTTCAGGTTTGAACGTTTGATTTGAAACATAGCAGCTGCACGTCCATTCTGTCATTTGTGTGAGCTACACATTTAAAACACAGGTTCACAACTTCCAACGACGTACGGACGCGCTACTTACTTGCTGGGGAAAGTCACCGGGGAACGCGACGGTCTCCTGCGCGGAACGTAGAAAACAAATAAATCTGCTGTAGATCCTTTGTGTCTGCTCCTGCGCCTGAACAGGCCAGTTCTCAAATGGCGAGGGACAACAGGTTACTCGGCGTGCCTGACCACATCCAGGAGCTCTGGCACTCAGAAGCCATTAGGGCAGTAATTTCTTACCGAGCAACAGGATTACTTTATGTCTGGGCAAAATTTTTGTTCTATAGCGGTAAGACGTTTTACCGCGACACCACAGGCGAGTTCATTCATCACAGACAGTACCATCACCTCACTCTCTACTATAACCTATATAGTATCCTGTATCTGCAGCTAATTCCCCCATCTCAAAAATGATACAGCTGATCAGGAAAAGGTACGGGAAGGCTACAAAGCTACAGGGCTGCTTCTCTTGGAGGGATGACTACCACTCTTCAACCTGCAAAAAGACAACTGAAAAGGCTCAATGGATGCCTACGAGATCAGGACTGGCACGGAGAAGGCGGACAGGGATTGCCAGTGGTCAACTGGCAGGTGGTCTCATCCAGTACAAGAAGCCCAGGGCATAAAATGAGGTTTAATAGGTGGCAACTCCAAACATCACAAGTTGTTTTTCTGTCCTTTTTTTTCACCTCACAACCTGTATTTAAGCGGCGGAACTTATCGCCACAGGATGCTGCAAGCTGTTAAAAGCGTGCCTAGGTTTTAAAAAGTCACTGGACGAGTTCATGGAAGAAAAAAAATCCATTGAGAGTTATTAAAAACAAGACATCATGTCTAGATCGGAAAACCTATGAGCCGTAAATCACTAATGCTAAAGCAACATTCTGGGAACATCTCTCTAACTGCGTGCGTGCTTTCACAACGTATCCGATTTCAACCACTACTGGGAACAGGGTACTGGCACAGATGAACTTTTGCTCTGAGCCGGTCCAGTTTTTCTGGTGCTTTCGTTGCTTTTTTTTTTCCCCATGCTACAAAAGTCGTAATGCTGCCAGTTCAAGGAGTCTTGTAATCCGAGTCTTGTCGGCTCACCGACTACAGGAGCAAAGTAGGCCGGGAAGGGCACCGTGACCTTCCTCCCCTGCCTTCCAGATCTGCCAGGCTGCACCAAGGAACTGTAAACCCAGCTGATGTAATCTCCCGAGGGTTTGCTGGGAACGATGGGAATATTGAGAGGGCCACTCTGCGACACATCCCAATGCCGGGGGTGGCTGAAACCCCGTTCAGATGCTGGCGGTGCTGTATTGGTGCGGACAATCTTCTACACAGTCGTACGCTCAGGGCTGACACCGTGCTTGGGACCAAGACCGTTTGCGTGAAGAGGAATTCTGCTCAGGAAAGCCCTGGCAATCGGGGTGTTGCACATCATCAGGAAAACACCTGGACGACTATGGCTGCGGTCTTCAGAAGTCAACAGACTTTGGCATAAGTCTCCCTTTATTCCTGTGGATCCACAAGGCACTTCCTGAAATTCCACTAAATCTATTTTCTAAATAACCGGAGGCAGAGGATTTCTGCCATGAAATACTCCAACACAGTATTCGTGAAGTAAAATACTTCTGAAAATATATTCTTGGGGATAAATTTCCTGGTTCTTTTCTTTAGTGGAACAAGCATAGCATTAAATTACAGGGAAGCTCAACTATTATCTCATAGTTTTCTTTTTTTTATTATAGACTTTTTATCCACATGAATGATAAAGAAACTACAACAGAGTTAAATACCTTTTTTGATAACAGTGATTATATTCTTAATTACACTCAATATTAAATTGTAAAATATTTCCAGAGGAGTACAATCTTAATTCATACAGCAGGCAAAATACCAGAGGAGGAAGGGGCCAAGGGAGAGGGGTGTGAGAATTCCCAGTCTGCTTTTAAAAAGCACTGTGTATGGCTAACGCTGCTCCATCCATCCATCCATCCACCCATCCACCCGTCCATCCACCCATCCAAACGTGGTTCTGGCCCATCTGGTAGGACGCGTGTTTCTTTCCATAAAACAACCACTATTCAAAAGCAAAAGATGAACTGGCAGATGTTGTCAGTGTCTGTGGCGCTGAAAGGATCGGCGGTTCCTTTCACAGCTTATCTATACGATTCGTCGAAAGCATTTTCTCTACCAAGTTCAGTAGTCCTTCTAAAAACACAAAGACTTAAACTTTGGTACCACCAAAAAAAGATCCAGGACAGGCATTTTTTGATATTTTTTTTTTGTTGTTTTGTTTTTACTAATAAATGGCTGCTACATTCTATTTTACATGGTTGTCCATGATGCTTTGAGGTCACTTGTCCTTGGGTTCAGAGGAACCTGATTTGTTTGTTCTTTAAATTCCCAAGCCCTTCCATTTTCGCAGTCTTTATATAAGTCAGGTTTCTGAGTGGTGGGTTATAACTTACAAGGTAACAGCTGCAAAAGATCCTGTGCTTCTAGGGGCCCTACACGTGCCACATTACAACAGAAGGTAATTCTGTAATTGTTCACAGCAGCACACAGCAAGTAGCTTGTTCAAGACACTCAAGAGATTTCTATTTCCAGGGTCACATTTTCTGAAAGCTATCACACAGCACAGTTTTAAATAATAAAAAAAAAAAAAAAAAAAAAAAGAGAAAACGTTACCAACACTAAGCCCAACTTGGGGATTTCTTTACTCACAGAATTACCACATTTATATACAATCCTTGAAAAAGGGATACGCCTAAGTCACCGGCTCCAGAAGCATCCTCTGAGACTTTGCTAGTTAGTATCTGCAGAGTCGCGTGGAAATGCTCACATTAAAGATGAAATGCAAATGGCAACCGACTGAAGTATGACTGAACACAACAAGACCTGCTGTGGAAAGGAACACAAAGCCCAACAAGGGTGGCGAAGGATTGCTGAGAAAAGCAGAGCATTAATCGCGTGGTTGCTCTGCAACGCGCAGGGTCTTCAGCCCCTTGGTGAATCGCATGGGTATGTATGTGCGTACACGTTTCTTCTTGAGGCAACTCCTTTTCTGCTTGGCACACTGAGAATCTGGAATTGCTTCTGAACAATATAGTTGCGATTCTCTGCTTGACTGGTTTAGCTTAGCAGTTAAGTAACAACTAATCTTTCAAAAGCACTAGGGCCTACTTAGAGAAATCCCTGTTGTCTGCAGGGATGGTGTGCCACTGGAAACAAAAACAGCGTGAGAAATGCATCCATCCTTCACGCTCTCAGCAAATAAGCAGGAAATGCTCGTAGCTGCGATGCCAGCACCCTCCTTGCAGGGCTTGTCAGCAGGTGAAAACCTGATGCTGGGAACAAACGGTGCCGTTCATCTGATGCTGCCATCCTCAGGCAGACTTTTATTGGAGATTGGTGCTTTGGACAAGGCGCTGAGGGCAGGACCCGCTGCTTCTCGTCTGGGGAGGCATACTGTTTTATTCAGGATATTAATATCACTGAATTTATTTTAAATCAGTGCTCAGATTAATGTAGGCTCGACTGGAAAATGCTGGCAGTCAGTAAGAAAGTAGTCACAAGAGGGCAAAACAGACCAACTTGATGCTTAGACTAATCTCCTTATCTCAGTAGGCAGAGCTCGAGGCCATGGATACTGGTTATCGGGTTACTCGGTGCTTACTCCTAATGTTTTTATTTTTAAGTATCTGCTTCTTCCATAGCTCACGTAAACCTCCATCATCTGTACTATCAAACCCTTCTCAGATGCCCCAGACTTTCTCTTGAATACCTCTACTTTGTGTGTTACAGAGGTCCCTATGTACGAATAGATCTTTTCTTCTAATCCGCCTATTCCACCTCAGGAAGTTTTTCAGTGAATCCACAAGCCAGATTTTGTGGCATAACACAGCAGCACGGCTACCAGCTTTTTGTCTCTCTGTCCCCAAGCCCTAATCTTTTTTTTTACCTGAACACACAAAAAAAAAAGAAGAGGATGTCATTGAAATGTTAAGCCTTTAGCACCCAAAACCAGAATCTCCCAGGCCACTGATGATGGAGACAGTGTTCCTTCTAACGGAACTCTTCTAAAAAGCACTCCTGAAAAATGCAGTGTTGGGTTTAGAAGATCCTGCACATGGGCAGCAGGGTAATGGGCATCTGCAGGAGACTGCATGACAGAAGACAGCATCGGTGGAGTTCTGTAAAGCTTCCAAAATACACTGCTCTTTCCTGGAGCTGAAGAAGCTCCATTATGGGCAGAAAAACCCACCCCTACCTGCCCGTGTGTGAACTTTTACTGCATTGTGAATGCCAAGGTGTTTCCCTCCTTCCACTGAATGACCTTGATGCCACTCTCTAGTGCCACAGAGTAGAAGCACACGCTCAGGTGATCACGCCTGGATTCACCCAATGGTACGTCCTACCCCAGTGAAGCCTCGTAATTTGTGTGACATGTCAGTTATCAGCTTTAGACTGTATCATGACGCCTCCACAGACAGAGCTTTTAGGCCAGAATCAGTAACATCATGCAACAGAATGATTCTCTTAATTCTTGCAGTGCCTGCAAATTAAAACGCGATGTCCGGGTCAGGCAGAGTAAGATGTCTTCTTTCACAAGCTCACCTTTAGCTTTTGCTGAGGTGTGCACCGAGCTTTTCTTTCCTGATCAAGCTTGCTGCATAGGGAATCTACAATGACACAGAAACAAAGCCACTGCTTTAAGCCAAGGTTTGGCTAACGAGACATCCAAGCTGGAATCCCTGCAAATGAAAGGTTGTGTTTGCCTCCCCAGATCATTTTAGGAAACAGTGCCTTAAATTAAAGGATTGAACTCTTTACAAAACGGCAAGAATGTTGAAGCAGAACTAAAATAAAAATGGCCCAAATTAAAACAACAGATCGATCTTAAAATCCAATGTAAACGATGTCTTCTGATATTTGTTTGTATCAGTTGCTGGCAAAAATAAAGGCACCACCCACTCTGCTACCTGTGAGATGACAAAAACCAGCTGTCTGCAACAGAGCAGGCAACACACGTTCATCTCTGCACAGCCGAAATACAGCAGCTTGGGAGTACGAGACTTCATATATTTATATCACCATAATTAGGAAGTTCATAACAGTTACCTCTGACTTGCACCAATCTGAGAGAAGCCAATGAAGTGGAACAAATAATTAAAGAAAAACAGAGAACATAGGCATATTAGGGAACGTAGTTATATTTAGAAATGAAGTGGGATGATGTGCTCACCGGCTACTGGGAATACAGTACGGGGCTGCTCTTCTTCAATGCTGGGCCTTTAGAACACAACAAAACTAAATTGCTCTGAGATTTCTCCATAGCTGGGAATCCAAGTGCCTACAAATTCACTATTCTTCCATGCTGCCTTTTGGAGGAATTCAGGTTGGGATCAGAACATCTATGTCCCTATACTCCCAGGTGCTGCTGCACGCTGAGGTGACCTGCTTCTGCTGTCAGGCACCCCAGAATATATTCACAAATAATGACAAATAAGTTACTGCAAGCTGACAAATAGGCTGGGCTGAAGTCAGAAGCCAGGCCTTAAGCAAAAGGAACAGACAGGCAAAGGCACAGAGCACAAGTGACCTGCCCCCCACATGTACTAACGTACCAGAAACACGTCAATTTACCTCCATACCCACTGACTATACACCTAATGTGTGTTCTTGTGCATCCCTGTTTTGGTTTTCATTACATTATGCCTGCAGTATGTGAGGACGTTTGTGTGAATTGTGCTCAGCGCATCGCTGGGCTGGTGTAAAGTGCGGGATCCGCAGCATCACCTCTCTCCATCCTTGTATTCTTTAATAAGTAAAAAGAGCAGGGAAGGCTCAGGGTGAGAGGAAAGAAAGGGGCATCTGCAGCTCAGGAGCTAACCCTTTCATCTCTCGGGAAAGGAGGTCAACCTGATTGCAAGCAGCAGCACCAGGAAGCAGCAGAGTCTGCAAAGACGAGCCGTCTGGCTGAATGAAAGCAGAAGCCGTTCACGGGGGCATGCCGCCGCTTCCCCTACCACACAGCCCTGGGAAAAGGGAAATGTGTGTGCATGAACTGAGAGGATCCAACTACTGACGACCTGAAAAGAGCCAGGTGTTTTGTCTGACTACTCTTAGAACCCCTACCCTTCACAGAAGCTGAAAGCTTGCTGCCAGATCCCCCCAAAAACAACAGAGCTCTCCTCTCCACCAGCTCCTCCAACAGAGCTGCCTTCCAGGGCACACGGTGTTTGTGAAGGCTGAGAAATTCCTCTCCGCACTGCAGTAGAGAGGAGTATGCAAAGGAACTGTTTACCAGATCACCCATTTGCATGGTTCAGATTCAAAAGGGAGCCACAAACAAACTGCCTGAACAAGCACGTTCCAGCTGAGACCCACGATGCTTCACCAACTGCTTTCTTCCTCTCTCCCACTCACAACGGCCAACAGGCAACATCGGTTTGCATGGCCGCCAGTTATATAGGACATCTCCCAAGCTGTACTGACCTAGATAATACAACGGGGTACATTCTGTCAGAAATTAACTGTTCTTAATCCACTTCTCTGCTATATTTGGCACATCAGCGTCTTTTCAACGTGTGTTGGTTTATCCATCCTCCTGGTAACAAATGAAACTGGGAGAGGTGGATGTCCAACAGGGAAATGATTACTTTCTTCATGAGTTAAATCACCTACAATGTCATCATCTACTTCTGTCACTGGAAGAGCATTTGCTAACTCTCGTGCTGCAGTGGAATAGTATTTAGGGCTCTTCATGACAATACTGTCTCCTTTTGAACATCCATGGTGACTGCTGCAATGCAGGGTAGGATCAGCACTCAAATGGGCATGAAGATTCAACGTGTGGCCCCTACCAAAGTGCGTACACCCCTGCCAGCAGTACCAGGAGTGCAGATAATTTGCTTTTAAGCAGCAAGCAATCTGTTTCTTATGACTAAGTCCACATTAATATGAAATACATCGCAATGGGAGCAAATCTGTAGGTGCAGGAGAAAGACCTGGTGTCCATACTGCATTTCTCTTGCTTTTTTTTTTTTCTTCAGGCTGGCTCTAGTCTGGTCCTGGGTACTGATCACCCATTAAGAGCTAGAGCACACTCCTATGTGCATTCCTGGAACACATTCTCTTTTGCTTTATCCAGAAGGAATCCAGTTTGCAAGCTGCGAGTCCGCTCCGCAAGATGAAGCAAAGGGCAGGTAAGTGGATATGATTGGGGATTCCTTTCTAAAGCGCGTGTCTGATCCCTGCTACACTTGGGCATCGAAGAAACTTCTGGACACCATCCTCTTTTGGAGACTTGACCTTTGCATCCCATCTCTAGGTGGGGTACACAATGATACATCACCCTGACTTCTGTTGCTTGAAGGGGGAATCTTCAGTACTCCAAAGCACTATTATCTGCTATGTATCTACAGGTATTTAAACAATTCTCATTTCCAGAGAGCGCACTTAAGACCCCAGTCAGAACACGGTCCAGCCAAGAGAGCCCTTCCAAATGCAAAGCGTATTTACACAGGAAGGGAGACAGATGTGCAGCTGAACTGCCACTGGAAAACTACAGTCTCTGCACACACGGTGCTTCTGGATAGAACAATGCGTGGGATTAAGGAGAAGAAAAAGCACGCACTGAGCCTCCGACAGCTGGAGGAGGAATGGAAGCGCCAGCAGCTTGCCCTAGAGGGTGAGTCTCCACTATTGCCCTGTGAAAGTATTTATAGCTGTGTGGGCTGGGTTCAGAGACTCTTCCCTCCCCGGTGGGTTGTGGCACGTGCTCACGGCACCGTACTGGTCTGCACAGGACGCAAGGCAAGAGAGAGTCATGGCTGGAGCATGCAGTCTCTCCCCTGGGGATTTTTAAGTACTGGAGCACACTAACACAACAGAAAACAGGATTTTGCAGACAGGCAATAGCAGAGTCTGGCTTGTGGCTCTCTGGTACATATACATCCATTTTTGATCAGAATATCTGCAGATTCTAAAGGAAAGGAAGCTTTTACTTCTGTTTTTAGTAACTTAATTCTACAAGGCATTCCTTTTCTTTAACATTTGAAATTACTGGAGAAGGAGGCACAGCTCCATGCTATTAACCCAAGGCATACCCAGATGCATTGTCAAGATGCAAGTTTCGCTCACCTGTCTCAAAAAAGCAAGACAGTGGCAAATAAAATTCTGGTGAGAACGGTACTTGTCAGCTCACTTTTCTGTAGACAGTCAGGGATGTGTATGCTACCTTCCGCATCAAAGGAACATATTCCAAATTTGTACCACTAAACCTGGTGAGGAAGACCACCAAAAATCAGATGAAGATAACAGAATATACAGAAAAAGACCTGCAGATCATCCCAACTGTTAAAGCACAGAAGAAGAGAAGACAAAAAATATAACCATCTCTCTGGTTTGGGGGGATGGGGCGGGGGGGGCAAGGTAATGAAATCTGCCTTGGAGTCTGCAAGGCACAATAAAGACAGAGTTCCAGAAACGCTCTTTTACCTGTTTTTGTCTGGGTGTCAGTGGACAGGCACTTCAGCACAAGACGCATGGGGAACTTTAAGCAGAGGACCAAATCAGAAATCCCACTGCTATTTCCTATTTCCACTTTTCGAATATGGAGTGACAGGCATGCAGTGACCAAGGTCTCCGCACACAAAAATGTGGATATTCCTTGTTTGTATAATGAATATATTAGTTGTACAAAGCACCTACTTTCCATATACAACCTAAACCAGAAATTAAACCTACTGGTGCTTTTCTTAATTACACTAGGACCCAGAGGAACACGATCTCATGCCTCTGAAGATCTACCAACGTTACCACATGGAAGATTTTTTCCTCTTTTTAAACGCTCCTTGTGAATATTTAAAGATCAGGATGAAAGATGATGCAGAGATAGCAATCAATTTTGCAGATAGATAGTTCCTGATTTATTTTATTGTCTGCCTCTGAAGAACAGGGTTGATTCAAAGCAGCACTGAGAGCAGAACGCAATCAAACATCAGAGGAGTTCCAGCTGGATCCAGTTTCGAGCTCTGTACATTATTATCAGCCCAAAGTTAGGCTAGTGAGGAGGAATTCAGCTCATGGGAGTATAAATAAATTTAAAAAACCAAACAAAACCAACCCAAAACTTTTCCACATGAGCTGGAAAGACAAGGAACTGCCTGAGTAATTCACATTTCTAACATGTCTCAAAGACCTGCTGCCTTTTACCCTTATGTAAAATTAGTGGGATTGATCAGTACGATTGATCGCTAGGGTGACGAATGCCACCTCAGCTTTTCCTGATGGATAGGTTACAACCGTGGTCGGCGCTTCCCGGGAACCTACAAACTACTTGTAAGGGACCCCTGAAAGGAAATCGAGAAAAGCTAGCCTGTTTGCAGGAGCTTGAATTTGCTGCTTGGTGTTCTACTTCTCCGTGGCAATGTTTTAGAAGGGTTCATAAAACCACAAAAGGATAAAAATCATCATGCTGGGAATGCTGCTTCTGATCTTTCTCTCCCACCAGGCAGCTAGGAAGGACGTTCATGCTGTTTAAATTTGATCCACTAACACAGTTGCTCAGAAGACAATGTCAGACAGATAGAGAGTCTCGAGCAGGAGCTGACTCGGTACTTTGTTAGGCTGGCCGGGCTGTCCTGACAGATGAATTCTGCTCACACTGGACAGAAACCGACAACTCTAAAGGCAGGTAAGCTCTTCTGCGGCCATACCACATATGCCGTGTAAGAATTTACCCCAACCTGCTGGGCAGAGATTTCTTCCTGGTGGCCCTTTCTGTGCAGCTTAATAACAGAAGCCAGACGATCCACGCCTGAAGTAAACATGACCTCCAAGTACACGGACTGTACTTGGCCAATTTGGGAGACAGCACTTTGAAGGAGGAAGCAGTGGAAAATGCATTCAGTGTTTTAAGATCCATTTTCTTGTTAAATATGATGATCGGTTGCTTCCTGGCACTTGTCCGAGAGCTTGGCACAAACAGGTTGCGATATTTCCTGGTAGCTGCCCTAGACACTCTGGCCAACTCCCTTCTTAACAGAAATTGCTGATGGCCACACAATGTCCCACCGCTCCTGCTACCTACCAAGCCAGGTATTGTCCAAAGAAGCCAACATCCATCGCAGAGGATGGAACAGAACAGGACCCACCCTCCGTTATCCCAATGATCTGAGCCTTACTCTTGACTTTCAGGAAGCCATAAAATATTTTTTTTTTAAAGTCCGGAGCGGACAGAGCATTAAAATAAAAGCCCATTGATTAAACACTGCTTTAACTGAGGCTTTTAATGAAGACTATTAAACCCACGTGTGTAGTGACGGCCGGGGAGCAGCAGAGGGCACTCAGAGCCCATGCCAGTGCCCCCGGAGCCCCACGCGTGGGGATTTACCGTGTGAGAAAAAAGCACTACACCCAGCGTTCAGTACCACCTCCAAGCAGTCCTTTCGGTGCAACAGTCAGCTTACAGTGGGCGTTCGCACTAGGAAGTTTTCAAATACAATGATATTTGGTTAATTATTTCTCACTCAGCTTCAGCTTCTTGTAGCCCAGTTATCTGACGCATCAAACTCTCCAAGGCAGTTTATTTTAAAGTCTGATTACCAAGTTACGCAGCTTGAAGCGTTCCAGTTCAGGGTGAGTGAAACCATCACTGGGGCAAAACCTGCCGCTGGTACCCACTGTTACAAGAGGTGCCTTCACGATCATGCACGAGTCTTCAGGAAGGACTAATTTGTCTAAGCCTTCAGTGGTGAGAAAAGCCAAAATAAACTGACTCTGTGCATTTATATTGTTTGTAAAATAAAAAAAGCGATTTAGCCAAGTTCTGTGGCTATTCTATCAGTAAATTTTGAGTTAAATACCACGAAGGTATACACCTATGAAGCTGAGTAAAATTAAGATGTGAGTATCCATTAAACGCTTTTCTCTTTGCATCTCTGTGTTAGCAAGAAAGTCAGGAGCAGGCAGCTCTGTTAAAGCAATAGTAGAGCATCCCAGGTACATACAAACCAAAACACCCAACCCCCGCTAAAAACAAAACAACAACAACAAAAAACACAAAAAAGAAAATCAAATGTAACCATGCTTTTTGTGTATTCTGCACCAAAAGCTTTAAATCATCCACGCCATAAGCCAAGAAGGCCGAAGGAGTACTATCGTTAGCACATTCAGCTCATTAATCTTAATTCTAGATATAACCACACAAAATATATTCACATGAATGAATTAAAGTAACTGCAGGGATTATCACATCAGAAGTGCTGACTCCATTTCAGTTATCAACCAAAACATCACCAAAGATTTCTGCACCCAGCTTAAACAGGCTGGTTATTTGCAGCAGTCCCTCAGTTCTTCACATGCAAACATCCTTTTATTGGTCTCACTGATACACAACCTGCCTCGCCGATACCGGGAGGGATACCCAAATGTGAGCATAAAGACTTACTGATGATTAGACAACATTTCTATTAATGCTAATTAAACCCAGGCAGCCAGAGTGAGTGAAGACGTCTTGAATTGTTGGTGCAGTACATTAAATGTTGAAACTACTCTCTGTAAGTACGTTCAGGCAGCTCTGTTTAATGATTAAATGACTATTAGTCTTTCTGTAGCATGCATCAGTAAGTGAAAAGGGTGTGAATAACGTGATCGTATTTCTTTCTCTGCTGGAGAAAAAGCACTGCACTGAACCTTGTGATTTCTCCACTTCTTGTAAATCAGAAAAGCCACCACGGCTGGCTTGCTGGAAGTGTGGGATATCACAACTGGGCCACAAAGTGAACGGCAGAGGTGATCCATTCTCTCCCTGGGAGGGAGAGTGAGTTACCTCCAAGTTCAGCTGAAGTGGGCCCACAGACTTTGTGCTTAAATGTGCTTCGC
>NW_009270001.1:1910716-1920330 GCF_000687185.1 Egretta garzetta | reverse complement strand
AGCAAGTCCAAAGCAGCAGGGGAAGTACTTTCAGGATGGCACCCTAGTTACCATCTTCTGTGACAATGCCATTCACAGATCAAGCCAAACTCTCCATCAGGAGACAAAGGGGAACATGGCAACAACTGGACATGCTAACGGAAAAAAGTGGAATCCAGCAGCAAAAAAAATCTCTAAAGATGGTCTGGACTTCAATTTCTCCCATACACAACCTCCTTCAAGCACCCTCCATCTCTCATTGAAACAAATAAGGCCACTCCTAAAATGCCTCTAAACATAGGTGCACAAGTTTGACAATCCTGGCCTTCAGCTTTATTTTTATGTCCTAACCCATCAATTAGAAAATGACAGTACCAGAAGGCTGGACAATGCCTTCCCTGCACCAGGGTCCGTGACAAGCACAAGGAAAACTTAGATTCTTGAGCACAGGGCTGATTCAGGCAAGTAGGGATATTTGGCAAGCCTGCCTCAAAAAAACCCTGTTGAATAATGTCACACTGATCACAGCAAAACAAGCATTAGCTGATAGCCTCCCATTCGTTAAGATGCCCTGCTCTTAAAACCACTCTAAGCAGTATCCGAGTAAGAAACAGCTTCGCATATTCCACCCCTTGCTTGTACTGGATTAAGTGTGTCAAGTTTTCAAAACAGCACAGTCACATGCAATGATCTAGAGTTGCACTAACACACACACACACAATCCCTCTTGATTTTAACACAAACAAGCAAAAAACCAAATAGCAATGTGTGCCTGCACTGAACCATGTTTTGGCAACTCGATCCTTTACTGCCGAGTCAAACACTTCTTCTAGTGGCTGAAATGTGAAAAAGACACATCCGAAGGTTTATTTGCAAGTGAGAAGCTGGCCTCACACCGATTCCCTGCTGAGGGCTGAAATGCACCCCTTGGTAACTCGTACAAGGTAGAAACATTTAACTGCGTAAGGTTTACTGATTCAGTCCTCACGTTTCTCTCTGAGGAAACACCTCTCGGTGTTGAGTCAACACATTTCGCTTAGTTGAAACATGAAGACCCATCTGGCTACTGTATGGAAGTAAATCTCCAGGTAATTGGACTCTAAACCAACTGAGAACTGCATGCTTACATCTTGCTAAGTATAAGGTAATACAAGCTCGGTAATAGTACATCTGCATGGTTCACAAAGGAAAAGTTTGAGGAATACATTTAAAAACATAAAGCGACAGTTCGTAACATTTTTAGCAGGGAAGGCAAACTTACAATTTGTAGCTGCTGTACCATTTCTTCTCTGTATGCCAGTTCCCGCTTCATCTGATCTTGAAAATTATCTGTAAGAGGGGGGAAAAAAACCACAGTAGATGCAGTAATTAAGACAGAGACCACACAGCAGAATTCATGTAAATCAAGTGAAATCAAAGCAAATCACTACTGAGGAACTGTGAAGCACCACGAAGTCCTTCAGCCAATTAAAACGCATGCCTAACAAAAAATTCTCTAGTAGGAGACACTGCAGACAACAGGAAAACTTTGGAAAAATCAGGTTCAGCTACTTCCCCAACTAGCAAATGTAGGCTGCTAAGTTTCTGTTGCTAGCATTCATCCACACAGTGATTTTCACAATAGGCCAGACTCTGCAGTCATTAGTCAAACTTCTACCAACACTGAAGAGCAAAAGCTTCTCTTCTTTCCTGTGGCATAAATCTGTTGACATCAAAAGTGATGTCCAATATGTGAGAACAGAAAGCGTTCAAGGATGCAGGGTTTGATTTGTAGTTTGTAACAGTGCTGACGGTTTTGAACGAAACTCAAGACTAAAGCTGCATTAACACTGACATGGAACTCAGAAGAGAAAAAGTCTTTGAAAGACAGATCCTGGACAGCTGGGTTACAGCACAGGCCAACCTTCCTGCTCCAGTAGCTCCTCCTTCCTTTATTTTTCCTCCATTTCAGACAAAACTTCATCTGGTTGAAGGTTAACTGCTGGTCTGTGTTCTGTAACATTGCTATCGGAGGGGAGGAAAAAAAGACAAAAAAATATGAACAAAACTATTGATAAGAAGCTAAGAGCTTGGAGAGCTGCCGCATGATGGAGACCTAGCTGCAATGTTGGACTATTAAATGGCAGAGGAAAGAAAACCCATTCCAACCAGTATCATTTTGATCTGAGAAACAAGCCTGTCCTGGACCAGGGGAGCAGCAGGGTGAATGCCAACAGAAAACAGCATGGAGTACCTCAACCCCAGAGCTTGGAGAAGGGCACTAAAAGGCCAAGGCAGCTAAAATAGTTTATTTACAACTACACAATTAAGAGTTAAATAGTCATGCTGGTTGCTGGGACACTAGCCCAGGACTCTGGAAGCCTGGGTTCAATACCTAGTCTACTGGACTCTGTGCGTGTGTCTCTCCGTGCCTCCTTTCATCACCACTAAGGCAGGAATAATAGCACTGCTTCATCTGCCAAGTATGTTGGGAGGATTAATGGATTAAAATGACTGTGGGATACTTTGATAGCACAGTCACGGGAGTCACAGAAACACCTAAATTGCAATGGAAAGATTTGAGCCCAGGTGAGAACGAGCAGCTCCTGTTAATAAATACCCTGCGTACTGCCGCAGTGCTGGGAGCTCACCCGCTCCCAAACCAGCCGCACAGCCTTGCCACAAGGTCCCAACCCCAAAAGCAGGAGCAGGAAGGCAGTGAGCAGCCATGGCATGATACAGCGGAGAAGGAGGATGTACCTCGCCTGCAGGGCAAGGGGATGTGTCCCCATCAAATGTGGGCGTAGGAAGACGCTAGAAGAAAGTACAAGGGGGCAGAGCTCTGTCCTTCTCTTTCATGCAAGAATTTTGCCCTCTCTGAATGATGAGCAAGTTGTTCTTTAAAGGCAAGGAGGCACTTTATGACAAGAAGAAAATAGCAATGAAACAAAGAAAGAGAAAATTCGCCAGGCTGAAACCACCAGGATCCAGCACAGCCATGTAGAAAGGGACACAGTGACACTATAAATTTCTTCATGATGACTTAATAAATTTCTTCAGATTTCAAGTAAATGCGGGCAGAATTTTTCAGCCTATTCCCTCTACTCCAACTCCACCAGAAAAAGAAGCTGACAGAAATAAAGCAGGTTTGCAATTTCTCTCTTCCTAGCCCCCAAAAAGCCGTGCCTGTCCTGGTCACTAAAGGCTGGTAAGATCTGTGCTGCTATTGCTCCAGTTTCACTCTGAGTAGGCTATGTGGAGAAATTTTCCTTCTCTCCTCAACACTTTCCTCTCGACTGCCTCTTCACAGGCTCATCACCTCTCAAAACAAATAGCTCAGAAAATCTTGCTCAGTCCTGCACTGCAAACGTCCAAGCTCACAGTGGAAATGGGGTGTTAATGGGAAGGATAGTGTTTTTTCCGACAGCATTTATCTGAGTCTGAATGCTTACAGACAAAGCCATGAGTAATACCCGAGAGAAAAGATATGAATATTTAAATAGTTTTCTTAACACAATATTAAATACTTTAACTATCCAGACTACATCTCTGCCATTTTATTACCACGTTGTTAAATGCAGCCGGACAAAACGCGTGCCAGCCGACACCAAAGATACAAACCAGTGGGAGGGTTCTGGGAGACCATGCTGTCAACCGTGCACAGGTGCTCGTATTTCTATCAGGACAGCAAATTCTTTGGTTTTCTTCAAGGGATCTGATCTTTTTTTATTTCCTTCAAGTGACCTCTGCGTTGAGAGATCTTATAGGCAAAAGAAAACCTCACCTGCAGCTTTCAAGTACAACAGCAATATAAAAAATAAAGGTGCAAACAGCAGAAGAGAAGGTCTGGTTTATAAATTATCACAGGCCACATTTCAGGCAGGTAGAAGAAGCCACAAAGAAGCATGCAGCACAGTACTGCTAAATAAGCTTGCAAATAAGATCAGTTCTCATTTAACAGTGATTTCTAGGAGAAGAACGTGAAAACCAAACACCATTTACACACAACACTGCATAGCACTGCTGTGGGTGGTGGCTTGATGCTATTAATGTGTAACACACCAAATGTGCTCAGTTCTAAATGCAAGACCCAAAAAAAGGTGACTTTCAAGTTAACTCCAGGTAACCCGACAGGAGCATTTTCTAGAGACACACAGCATTACCTTCCACATCTTGCACATTGGCTCCCTGCTGAAACAGGGGTAAATTCTCTCCTTTTTAAAAAAGGTTGAGAAGACTTCAAAGCCAAAGGCTCCTCGCTTACCCACAGACAGCACAAAGCACAGAAGAGCCACCCCTTTGCTCCCTCCTACAGGTGTCTCCAAGCCATGATAAATCCATCGACACCATTTGAATTTTACCCCCCCTTTTCCTTTAGTTGGATCTCTCCCTAGCTCCTCCCTTAGCAAATACCACCTCAGGCAGTTAGTAACTTGGGAAACCTGGCAAAACAAATAGTTTCTAATACCTGACCTAAAGCAGCAGCCCTGTCCAGCAGCGAGAGCCTGCAACAGACCCCATCTCTTTTGCTAGAACATGTACTGCTCTAGAGGACAAACCCCACTTATCTTGGGTTTTACACCCTTTTGTTTTACAAAGACCCTTTTTCTTATTTTATTATATGCGGAGGAGGGGTGTTTTGTTGGTAAATCTAAATCTGTAAATAGGTTTTACGGTCACTTGTATATATTGTTTATAGCGCATTATCTGTTTTCTATTTTAATCCTGAAGAAAATTGACCACTACTTTGTGGTACATTGAAACCACGTATTTTTCAAGCCAGCATACACAGTCGCCACTTCCTTGGTTGGCCGTACATGTTCTTTTCTTTTATTTGAATTGTATTTCATGTGGTTTGATTGCAGTGTTTATTTACATGGCAATGACAGAGCATTAATTTTACTGTAGGAGAACAAAAGGATAAATGAGTGACCTGAATGGCAAAACTCCAAGATGCCATTTCGCCAATACCACACATCAGTGTTTTGATCTACACAAATTATTTGAAAATTACCTCACTCCCAAACCCAAGTAATGACTGGATTTATACTGAAGGATGAGGTTATCCTCCTTTCATTAATATCTGTATCACCTCAGGCAGCTCTTCTCCTTTATTTATGAAGCTGTCTACGTCTTTCGACATTTGGGCTAAAGATGGAGTCATTCCCAGAGTCTTCACGCTTCCTTGCTTCCCTGAACTCACTCTATCTGATGCTACAGAAAGGGGAAAAATGTATTTTCTTTAAAAAATAGGAAAATGCTGTCTGTGTTTCCCCACTTTTCCTGCAATCCAGGGAGGCGCAGCATTCCTCAGCTTGCAGCAGCGGGTTTTAGTTGACTGACTTACCTCAGGGGTACTGGCAATACTGGGCCTTGTCCCTGGAGTTTTTATGAAGGAACTTGGAAGACTAACAAAACTCTTACAGAAGCTATGATAAACCAGCACGAGGGCATTTTGCATTGAGTGCTAGTCAAATATTTCAGTCACACAGGAGTTAAGAGGAGTTAGCAAATGGCAGAAGAGCCTAACAATTATAGTCTGGGGAGGTTTTAATCTATCTTGGCTTATGTGAGCCAAGTAACTCCGCAGCGCTCACAGGAAAACAAGGACAAATATTGAGAGTTTTAAAAAGCAGAGTTTAAAAAAACCCTCACATCACCAACATTAGGAAAATATTGAATGGAGATGCTGTCAGACCTCCTTTGGACTTAATGAAGAAGCAAAAGGGTGGGTGGCGAACACGCTTTTTCCGTTAGGTTGCATTTAATACTGAACTGGGGGAGCTGTCTGGGCAGGCAGCTGCAGAGCTGTGGCTGCCAAGCATGGGGAAGCCTGCATGACAGATACAGACGGCAGAGAGCAATGCAGATGCCCTGATCACTCCAGCTCTGTCACACCACATTCGCTGCACGTTGGAGAGCCCTCACTGTGCCTTCTACCTTGTCCTGATCTACGTGGGATTTCTCCTGGAAGCATGCTTTCCCCTGTTGCTGCCAGGGTAATTCAAAAGGCCTCAATCCATAGGTCTTTTTCCATATCCCTGTGCATGCAGTTCAACATTCTGGCAGCTGCACGAAAACCCTAAGTGTCCGTTTTGTTTTCTTTTCTTTAACACATGCCCAGCACATTCTATCACCCCTGGATAGCAGCACCCCGCTCACCAGCCGCAGTAAAAGGGCCATCTCAAATAGCCTATCTCAAGAGGAAAAATCCAAACAGGTCTTTCTACTCCTTAAACACAGGCAAAATCAATTCTCCAGCATCAGTTAGAACCGCCTACAGATGACTGTGAGGTACCACGTCTTCAAAAGCTGCTTAAGAGCACCGACATCGCAGTACCCCAAGAAGCCCCCATTCTGTCTACTCACTGTTATCAAAAACAGTAGAATAGACACCAAAATAGACATCCAGCTTCAGATTTTTGGGCAGCCTGAAAAGCCACAGCAGAAGCACCATCAACCTCAGCAGAACTAAGCCAACCATCCTGGCAACACAGCTGAGAAGGTACCTCTCCCCTTTTAACAATCTGACAACAACCAACCACCCACAAAGAACACCAAAACCACAGATGTGTCTTACTGAAGACTGGGAAAGACGCATTTCCTTTCAACACCTGGAATTCCTGTTCTAGTCTCCTCCGTAAGTCGATCTGTTCAAACAAAACCTTCTGGAGTTCCTCTAGCAAAGAGAAAAGAAAAGTGGTTTTGCTAATCTGTATAAATAATTTTTGAAAGAACAGTTGCAGAGCAATTCATTACTATAAGACAAAATATTTTAGCAGTTATAAAAAAAAAAATGTGTTGCATAGACCTACAATAGATTTTGTGCAGAAAGCCATGAATATAAATCAATGTAATATATTATTTTAAAGTATTATATTACAGTGTCATGTATTGATTGATATATATGCATTAATCTCAATTATATCCACCCAAAGGTCCATATATTATTCATATGTTACTTGACAAGCTTAAAATATGGTGCAGAACAAAAGTGCCCCCTATTATCCTCATATTCTATTAAAACAAAGAGCAGTTTTATAACATAAGAGGCTCTTATTTATTTTACCTTTCCCCATGTTTTCTACATCCTTCTTCAGTGAATGAGGTGTATTGGTTTCTTGTGTGTGTTCGCCTTAAAAAAAGAGAAAGAAAGAAGTTATTGATTTACTGATACTGCTTTTCATCAGTATTGTCCTTACTACGCAACTGCTTCAGAGAATCTGGAGGAAAAAAGAGGGAAAAAAAAAAATATACGGAAAGAGTAAGATTGAGGTTTATCTACATATATCTGCGTGCGTAGCACAAACGTTTGCAAGACTTGTGTTTGCTTCTCATTAGTAAAATATCTGCCTACATCATGGCCTCCTGCAGACAAGACCGGACATCTCCCTCATACCTAGGAGAGCTCCTCTCACATGTTGCCTGCTAAACTGATCCCTGCTTTCAGTCTAACCCCTCTTGAAGATGCTCTTACCGGAGAATGACTAGGAATGAGTTGGGAGCGGGGCAGAGCCTTCTCTACAGTCTCATCTCCTCTCTTTGCAACGGGAAATCCATGCTATCTAGCTGGGCAGGACCCTGTTCCCAAATCCACAGGCAAAATCCTTTTTGCACCAGCCTCTTACCCTTCATCAGCTCTTTAACCATCATCTTCTACAGCTCTGTGGCACAGGCTTGTAATAACTGAATATTAATTTATATCCAGCTGAGATAAAATTGACATTAGTGGTATTTGCATCTAAAGGATACACCTCTGAGGTCAACCAATTCAGGGATTTCTGTCTGAGGTTGCTCACAGAACTTCTAATCATAGAGTAGCAAAGAATTTTCTAGATAACAGAATTTGACTATTCCCAGATATATGTGCACACTACTTCTTTCAGCCTTTTCCCTTTACAAATAAAATAAAATAAATCTTCACAAAGTGTTAAGTTCACCTGGATGACAGTTTGACTTAAAGATGAACCTTCTGATAGAAGGTGTTATTTTCATTATCCTCTGGACCTGTGAAATTTTCCTCTAATTTCTATGAATCAGGTTTTGAAACAAAAAGCTATAAAAAAGTTTTATTTAAAAGAAAAAATACCACGTTAGCAGAAATTAACGGCAGATTTTCTGTTACTTACAGCCGAAGTAAAAATGGACCCTCGATAAGAAAATATTTGGTAAATAACAGTAAATAACCAATTGTTGAAGTAATTGAACTAATTTTTGGTTTAGTCCAGCCAGTAAATACACATCATTACCTCTACGGATGAGCAATCACAAGAAAGACACATATATAAAGCTATTCATGTGTTTATGTATTTGGAAGAAAGAATCATGGAGGAAATACTTTGGCATTTTTTGAAAATAAAAAGTCATAGCACCGAATAGGTCACCACACAGCAGAGAAGATAGCAGCTACTTAAAAAACTCATACTGTCACCATGCATTTGATAGCGGGCCATCGCTATAAGCGAATTTTAAAGTTGAATTGGCAAGTCTTGTTTTATATGCAGTCAGAAATCTTTCTGCAAAACATTTATTTCTGTTTTTAAAAATCAATGCGTTCTTATATCCAGTAAACCTTGAAGTCATGGTATATGAAACATGTCCAATAGCCATGCATTTTAGCATCTGCTATCTCTTCATTAAGAGAAAAAAAGCTTAAAAAAAAGCAACCACTCATTCAGGCATATACATTTACACAATTGATATCTGGTGCCAGCAATTCCATTTTAAAAATCTGTTTATGTAACACAATGATTAATAAAAATAATTTGTGTATGAAATTTGATATAAACGAAGTGTTTTCTACAGGTAAGTTGTCTCACCACATTAAAAGAAATAGCAAGCTTAAAAGGAAAAATACATCACTTTTTGGGCAGTGGTTTGAGGTGTTTCCATAATGTACAATGGTCTTATTTTTTTTAATTAACATAATTTTGGTTTAAAAAGGATTGCTAACAAAAGAAGTATTTTGCTAGATAAATTAGGAATGAGGGTACAAAAAAATCAAAAAAGAAAGAATTTAAGTTCAGGGTTATTTATTAAATTATGTATACCAGTATATTTTTCCAATCAATTTCTTTCATCGAGGCATTCTTTTCTGAATGTTTTATGGGCAGTTCTGAGGGATAACAGACTCACAGATGGAAAGTAACCGGATTCTTCAAGGGGGAGGAAGAGAAAGGGAACGAGACTAGATCCTAGCACAGAGCATGGTGGCAACATAGCTCTTTCCCACTTGCTCGGTTGAGCTTTCAGGGCCGTATGGTTTGAGGCTGCCCGACTCACTGGGACTGAAAGAACGGCATCAGAATGAAACCAGGGGCATGTAGCATAAAGAATAACTTCTCCAGCACCTGCAGCCTCCCCACTAAGCTACCAAAAAGGCTTAGAAAATTCCCCATCCTCACCCTCAAAAGAAGTAAAGAAGGGGATGGGAAAAACAAAGGTATTTAAAGGCAAAACCCAGCACGTATCATTTTAAAGAATAACTGCGTTTTGAAACTGCTTTCTGATGTTCAAAAAAAGCCTTGGTATTATTATTGTTAACGGTAATAATAATCAGATGGGTTTCACCTTTCCAGTCCCCCTGAAAATGATAATCAGGAGCCTGCTCTTCTCTCTTTTTCCATACTTCCCAGAGGCCTCATCATGCGTCGTGT
>NW_009270001.1:1907120-1910532 GCF_000687185.1 Egretta garzetta | reverse complement strand
AGGTATTGAATATTTAACCAGCTTCCTTGCTCTTAAATGTTAATTAAAAGCTAAATAGGTGTTTAAAAACAAACAAACAGAAAGCCCAAAGAATTTTAATCAGTCCAAGAAAAAATCACTTCCCCTTCTAATAGCTCCACCATAACTCTCTTGGGCCTTGTCTACACACAAACTTGTAGCAGCATTTAAAACAGCAGCACCAAAAGCTGTGCAGCCCCCCGGTATGGACACCGGGGTTTTCTTTAAGAGAGGCCTATTTCAGTTTATTCGGAAAAATCAAACTATACCTTAATATCTGGCTAGGGGGAAGAGGGGATGAAGTGTTCATGGCCAGTTTGCACTGCCTCAGCTAAAGCTTTTGGTACCTCTGTTCTTCCCACTTAGCTCGGGTGCACGGACGTTGTTACTCTGGAGTAAAGGTACACGGGTTGTATTTTACGCAAATGGCTTTCTTCACCTGGAACATCCACCCACGATGTCGGTGAGTAGACACACCTCAGATGACTTCATCAGTACTCTGAAAACCAGAGCTCCCAATTTGTACACTGACACAACCTCAGCTCTTGCGATGCCACCATTTTATTAGCTCTACACCCACTGGAGTAGTTAAGATTTGAATTTTTAACACAAGAAACGAACGGCAACATTTCTAAATTTATCCTCAAAAGAAATGCACATTGCCCTCGTTGCACAAAACCAAACCAAACATAGCCGGGTTACCTCTTCATGCTGTGCCACCTAGAGCAATCTCCTGCAATCCTTCCTCGGGAAGCTCTGAAAGTGCTCTTCAGAGAGCAGCTAAAAATTCCCACACTGGCCCAGACAAAGCTACGTCGACCGATTTGCCCAGCACAGAGCTCCCATGGACCAGGAATGTAACTCGGCTCTCCGGGCTCTCATCCCTGTGCCGTGTCCTCAACTCGTACTCTCTACAATTCCCACTACATCTGCCGTGCCAGACCACATCAACCGAAACCACCCGCTTGCCTGCGTCTCAGCATCGGTACTGAAGTATCGCAGAGCACACGATTCCTGCCAACCAGCTCTGCAGCTCCCTCCTACCAGGCGAGCTTTACCCTCACGAAGCCTGCAGCATCGACCGTCTACCATAACTTAAAGGTCCACCGGTATTTTTAGCTGGAGAGAGTGCTGTCTGCAGACACAAAGACCGCAGCAGTGAAGATGTCTTTATCTTCTGGGTATAAATATACATATATCCATTAAAAAAAATATAGGCAGATATGAACCGGCAAACTTTCAGAGCTCCAAAGGCTCTACCTGTATTTGAAATTAATTACTGGCTTTAAGACACTCACGGTTCTTGTGGATGTCCTGAAAAAATCCTACCCCGACTGAAAATATTCACGCATCATGCATACACGTGCCACTTTTTGAGAGAATAATCAACAGGATAATCAGGACTTGGGAAAATACGCCTACTTTAGGAAACTCAGTAAGATCTTTGAAGTGCTTTTCCGTACTGAGGCTGATACACGTCTCACAAAATCTGGAGCTTCAAATGTTAATTTGCCCTGAAAGTGGCTTAACTTTCAAACAAACTAGTTTGGTGTTTTGTTTGGGTTTTTTTTGCACAGATAAAGGCTCACTTATAAGCTTCATTTAAAGTTTAAAACATGAACATCTGCTTAAAAAACATCCGTGTTGAAGTGCTAATGGATAGAGGATAAAACGGTTTCAGGATTTTGAATCAAACATTCAAAAACTGTGACCGACTTCAAAATATGAAATGTTTTAGAGAGACAACAAATCCATTGGCTTTTGGTCTGAACCTTATGCTTATGTCTGGGAACTATTTCATAATTTTGTTCTAGAAGCATGAGGGCTAGAAAATTGCTAATTCTTGGTCTGTTTTAAATGGAAGGTGAGATTCTCACCAGATTACAGAAGATGGAGCTTTACAAAAAAACCCAACAGACCCAATATTGTGAGACTTGCAAAAAATAAAGAAATTCAACAACATTCCACCCTCTTTTAATAATTCAGAGAAAACTCCTGAGCTCCTCAGTAATAACAGAAAAGAAAAGAGGCAGGAATAGTAAATAAGGACCCAGTCCTACAGTCTGGCCGCAGTTTTGTCTGTCGTGCAGATCCATGTTTTTATACGCAATCTTATCTATTAATACACAGTACTGGGTCCCACATCTGAAACTTTACCTCGTCCTCCCCCATTTCAACTTTTAACTTCTTTGCTGTTTTGCAAACACCTTCCATAATAAAATTTTATGTCTTTTAACTTCTGGATCCAATGCTTTACCACTTGTCCCAGTAAAAACTGCACAACCGTCCAGTCTGCTCTATATAATGCCGGGCTGTTTTCAACCCTCTGTGAGCTACGGTAAATATACAGCAATTGCACCAATATTTTTCAGGGTTATACTGGATGTATGTTTAAGAGTAAATGAAAGAAGAATCTGGCTCACTGTTTCTTGCCTGAATTTTCCTGACATGCCCACCAAAACCATTTTTTACAAATCAAAAAAAACAAAAATGGGGAAATTCTAACAAGATGTGAGAAGGTGACTTCAAGCTGTTATTAACACCCCATTTTAGAGCTCCCGTTTCTCAATCAAACATAAACAATTAGGTTGGTTGGGGAACAGCTTACAGAACTCAACTTCTCTCTGAGAAATACGCAGCACTTGCAAGGCAGCCTTGCAACGCTGTCGCCTGCCAGACACGCACAGCTCTCCTACCCTTCAACTCCAGCTGCTGAAGGAGGGTCAGGACGGCAAACCGCAGCTTTCCCAAAAAACTGGACCAGGTATCTAAGTTAGTCACCGTTATCCTTCAAAACTGCCGTGGGAATTTCAATGATTTTGAGCTCTTTCTGAGCACCGAGGGAGAGAAAAGGAAGGGGGATTTTCACCGACAGTTACTGGCTATGCAGGCCA
The DNA here is from genome assembly GCF_000687185.1 of Egretta garzetta. Lineage (NCBI taxonomy): Eukaryota > Metazoa > Chordata > Aves > Pelecaniformes > Ardeidae > Egretta > Egretta garzetta. Next base: position 1,907,620 of record NW_009270001.1, on the reverse strand, counting down.
AACGGCTACGGCATCTTCAAACCCATATCTATTTCGGCCTTGGAAACAGCTCTGCTTATTATGAACTTTTAAGTTCATGGACACACTGAGAATAAGAAGCAAACATTACAAATGATCGTCTCTGGCACAGAAAATACTGCTTTTGTTTTGAGACTCTCTTCACTAGGTTTAGTTAATAAACAGAAGTCCGTCTCACATGGAGAGGAATTTCCAGGATCATTTCATCTTTCTTAATCTTATTAGGAAGGCACAGCTTTAAGTAACTCAAAAATGTATTAAGTATATTCAAGAAATTGGAGAGCCAGAATATTCTGCAAAATGGTTTGACAACGAAGCAGAAAAGCACTGCGAATATAACCCATGAAGTCTAGGGTACGTTAAGAAGGCCCCATCCTGCGCAGACGTACTGATACAAATCCCTCTGAAGATAACGGGACTGCTCTTGCTTAGAGAGCGCACAGAAGTCGCCCTCAGAAACAAGCCCTTAAACATTTTGCATT
>NW_009270001.1:1902591-1902960 GCF_000687185.1 Egretta garzetta | reverse complement strand
CTTGCAGGGAGAAGGTCCGCTTGCGGGTGCCGCCGTTGAACATGGCCTTGACATCCTCCCAGGCGTGCGACAGCTCCTCCGTGGCCGTCTTGTCGCTGAGCTTGAGGTGGCGGCGCCAGGAGTTGAAGTTGGCGGCGTCGGGCTGGGTGTACTTGGAGTCCGGGGTGCGGTGGGAGTGGAAGATGAACTTGTTGGGGGAGAAGTACATGCTGCAGTAGCTGCACTTGATGCACTTGGCGCGGGAGCTGTTGTAGCGGGCGGGGATGAAGCTGCCCCGGGAGCCCCAGGCGCACTCGTGCACCACGTCGAAGGCGAAGTTCTCGGGCAGCTTGGGCGGCTTGTGCTCGCCCAGGAAGGACTTGCAGAGCC
>NW_009270001.1:1900500-1900827 GCF_000687185.1 Egretta garzetta | reverse complement strand
CGAGGAGGACACCTGGACCGTCGGGGGTTTCCTAATACCCCTCTGATTTAATTAATTTTTTTTTTTTTTTTACAAAAATGCTTCCATCTCTCTTTTTCTCTCCACGCATATGACCAACACCAAGCCTTTCCGCACATTTAGCTAGGAAAACTTTGATATTTGGGGGCTTTTTTCTTTTTCTTTTCTTTTCCCCTCCCTGTTTTGGGGTTTTGTTCTTTGGGGTTTTTTTGGTTGGTTGGTTTTTGGGGGGTTTTTTGGAGGCGGCCTCTTCCTCCTTCTTTTTTTTTATATTTTTTTGGAGGCGGACTCTTCCTCTTTCCTTTTTTT
>NW_009270001.1:1899244-1900382 GCF_000687185.1 Egretta garzetta | reverse complement strand
GGGGAGGGAAATAGAAAAAAAATCACCCCTTTCCTCATTACTTCTGTCACTTCTTATTAAACCCTGCTCGCCCGCGTGCCGCCACTGTCACACGCAGGCTCCCCCCTTCCCCCTCCCTCCTACTTTTTCCCGAGCCCCTTTTTGCACGGAGCCTGCTGCTTTCGTGTGAGCAATAGCTACGAGCCTCACACTGGTGACATTTTAATCAATGCTTCCTAGCCAGACTGACATGAATTTTACACTTCCAAACTCTCCCCCGCCAGCTAATTGATTCAAATTGTTTTATTGGTTAAACCCGTGTCACACATCGTGTGATCTATTACCACGCCAAGGAGAAAATCTCCCCTCCTGGCTTCGCTCCCTGGTCAGCACCAGGAGGGTCGGGGCTTGATTTTTAGGGAGAAGCCGCCTGCTCTTGCGGGCACTCGGTGCCCGTAGCCCCGCAGCGGCCGCCGGGCACCCCGCTCCCCTGTCTCTCGGGTGGGTTTTTTTCCCCGACGGTTCCCGGGAGAACCGGGGATGGACAACCGCGTCCCAGGCTCTGAGCCCCCGGTGTTGGAAGAGGAGAAAAAGCGGTTGCAAGAGGCGAAAGGCATAAGCGGGTTTTGCAAAGCGCCTTCAACGAAGCGGCTCCCCGAGCTCGGTTTCGCAGCCGGGAGAGGCTGGAAACGCAGACTCGGTCCGGGGAAGTCGTGAGCCGGCTCCTGCGCTGCATTTCGTGATGATGAAACGAAAAGCAAAACCTCAACTTTTTCGCTCACCTGCTCGGTGCTATTGAACCCCTTGAATTCCGCTGGAAAAAGGGAGAGTTTTCCTCAATTTCCTTTATGAGGAAAGCTGAAACCCATGGGGACGGGGTGTACCAGTCCCCATGGAGGGGAGAGGGTGCCAGACCCTGCGTCTTGCAAGGGGCCTTGGCTCGGTGGAGCTCTCCGAAGTGGGAACAGAGCCCGACCCGCACCAGCACCTTGGAGAAGCGGGGCAAAAATAGACCGTTCTCCACTTTTTTTTTCCTGTTTAAGCTCGTTGGGAAACCTCGTGGGGTAGCACGACGCCAGCACGGGCATGGGGGGCGGGGGGTGAGCTCAGCTTGCTGGAGAAAGCTCGGTCCACCCAGGGGCCGGGCGGCTCCCGCAGG
>NW_009270001.1:1896505-1899143 GCF_000687185.1 Egretta garzetta | reverse complement strand
TGGAGTCACCTCCTAAGAGAGGAGAGGGGAAGGTGTACAAACTTCTCCCAGAAGCCCGGAAGGGATAAACACGGGTCCTGTCTCCTTTTCCCCTCTTCCCGTCTCTATCGCGATTCTGCCTTGAAGCAGCTGAGCGGGAGGCGACAGCAGCAGATCCTCTGGCTGCGGATCGCTTCGTCTCAAAACGAGCAGCTTGAGAAAAAGCGGCCAAGTTTAAACCACCCCGACCCACCCTCACGGCCTTTATTTACTTCCACAACGCTTAAATATTGTAGCAGCGAGGCCACGAGGAGTAAGATAACCTCGGTGCGTTTAAAAAAACCACAAAGAAAACCACCCCCAGCGTGGATCCATTCCCTCCTCCCACCCCTCTGCAAGCCCATTGAAACTTGCAGCCGTGCAAGTAGCAGACACACAAGGTATCGCTAGAAAACCTCTTCTCCTAGCAAAATTTAGGCAGCGAATGAGGGTTTTAAAATACTTTTGGGTAGATTTCGCTTGCGCTGTTTGGTCTAGAGCGAAGCTCTTTTCTAAGTATTATTATTATTATTATTTTATCGCGTTTTATTATAGTAGGCAGAAAGCAAGAGAGGGCATTTGGAATAGAGGTGGTCCCATCTGGAAAACCCCGGAGCTCATTTAGATCACATCACTTCGGGCTTTTGTCTCTGCTCTTGAATAACCCAGCTAGGCACAACAAAAGGGCAGAGATCTACGTGGAGTTTTTCAGCGGCAAGAGGACGCCTCGGAAAAAAAAAAAAATGCATCTATAATCATAATAACGGGAGGGGAAAAAGACTCAACGCGATCTTCTCTTGGCTCTCTAAAGGCACCGGGAGAGTTTAGGGATGGGGCATTTCTGGGTAGTTTTGTTACCCCTCCGGTAGCCGAAAGCCAAGGCGGCGGCTGAAGGGAAGGAACCGGGAACGGCATCTTTTGTCTGAGGGAGCTCTTGAACTTCCCAATTTAATATGCTCCGAGCGATCAAAACCCGAGGTGGTCCTCGCCGAAGGTACGTGCAGCCCTTAGCCAGGAGATACGGACACCATCCCCCCGCCTCTAGCATCATCCTCCCGAATAGAAACGGCACCAAAAAGGGGAGAAAAAAATTAAAAGGGATTTTATTTCATCGTAGGAGAAGCCCGAGGAGGAGATGAGTGCTCCACATCCCGCTCCTCAGCTCTTAAAAACGCGAGTGTGTTTATTCCTGTCCTGCCTGGGGATGGGGTGGAAGTTTAGGTGTGGGTGAGTTAACCCACCCCCGGGGAGGGATAGACGGGGGAGGGGGGAAAAAAAAAAATCCCAAACGACAAACACCTCAGTTATTGATTTTTTTTTTTTCTTCCAAACGCATAAATTAAAGCGCCCCGAACCTCTTCCATCAAAAAGGTGCCGGTTTCGAAGTATTTAAACAAGCAACAAACTTCCACGGCAGAGGAACGAGGCCCCGACCGGGCTGTGACGGGGACCAGCGAGCCCAAACTTCCGAAGGGAAACGTGACGCCATCGGGCGAAGCCTCATCACGTCAGTAAATAATTCAATTTTGCGTCTTTCAGAACCCAGTAACCTTGGGTGTCTTAGAAAGCAGATTGTACAAACAGGCAATTAAGATGAGCACTGAGACTTTCAGAGGAGATATAATGAACCAGCTTTAATTACTATCTTGAAATTAAAAATGTAATATAGAGATTTAAATTTATTTTCACCTAAACTGTGTATAAAATTATATGGCTCTTTTTTTTTTTCTTTTTCCCCAGGCTAAGAAACGAATTGCCACCAAGCTTGCCACTAAAAAGTCTGAAGTACTTTCCAACCCCTGTTTCCCCCCCCCCCCCACCAGAAAATGATACATTTATCATTACTGATGACCACCCACTGGTTTATTAGTGCTTTGTTGCAACTATTACAATCAAGAGATTTCTTTATTTACTGTTAACATTCATTTAAAGCTGAATGTTAATGACTCTTCTGAATTCACCAAAGAGTTTTCCGTTATATTTCAGGAGTAGTTACGGTTTGGGTTACAAAAACGGCATAAAAGGAGGAGAAATGCTGGGTGGTGGTTTGGTTTGCTTGTTTGTTTTGGTTTTTTTTCTCCTTTAAGAAGGCTGTTTGAGAGGATTTATCTAAGTCGGATTTTCAACAAAGAGTTGCAAAAGCCTTGGCATAATGCACGTACTTGACTGTAGCTAATTATGTGAGTATTTTATTACAGGAGATTCATTCATTATTGATAAATGTTTGCAGTAACTTCCTGCTATGTAGAGTTGTATTTTATGAGGAATAAACAACCTATGGGGATTGGGACTCTTTGGCTTTTACGTTCCTGCTCTCTTTGACAGTTCACATCACCTATTTGGGGGTCTGGCTCGTCACCTTCTCCCCCCTCTCCACCCAAACGCAACTTCTCTCCCACCACCACCGCATCCCTCTCGTCCCCTCCTCCCTCGCCACGATTTCAGGATTACGTTAAAAAAACCCAAAGAAACAACCCAAAAAAGTGACTTGCCAGGGAAGGTACACTGCTCCAGGCACGCTTTCTGTAAAGGCAGCTGGATGCAGGCGTTGCCAAAGGGTTGGACCGATCGCTGCGGGCTCTTGCTTTGGGGCAGGAGCTGTGCAACAAGCGGGCAGCCC
>NW_009270001.1:1894934-1895601 GCF_000687185.1 Egretta garzetta | reverse complement strand
GGGCAGGTCCGCCCCGACGGCTGCGGAGGATGGGAGGGGGCACCCCACCCCCCCCCCTGGAAGGCGTTGGGGGGGGAGGGGGGCAGAGGGACCCTGTTGCAGTGGCAAGGTCTGCTTCGCCAACCCACCCACCCCTCAAATTTCCTCTCTCCCCTCAAATTCTCCTTTGCTTTTTCCCTACTTCCCCCAAGCAAGCACCCCGCAACCGCTTTGCGGGACAGCAGGAGGGGTCCCCCCCACTCAACACAAGTCCCCACGGGAGAGAAGGGGATGGGGGACCGCAGCCACCCCCACCCCAATCCCCAGCAAAGCCCTTCCCGCCCATCACTCGACGTACAGAACAAGGCGGCTGCTTAAAAACACAAAGCCGGAGCCCTAATGAGTTCAATTACAATGTGGTAAACACATTGCCTCTACGCTTTAATTAAGCCGGCTGTCCAATTTTAACTCATTAGTAATTCATTAAGAGAACAGCCTTTAGCTGGCTGCAAGGAGAGGAGCACCGTAGCCTGGGCGGTTACGCTGCGCGCATACCCCAAGGTATTGGGGAATGGGAGAGCGTGTCCCCCCCTCCGCCGCAAAAGGGGGTCCTGGCCCCCAAACTGGGATCACTTCTTGTCCCAACCGCTGTGGGACACCCCCCCCCCACCCCCATCGTCGGGCGCGG
>NW_009270001.1:1887940-1894659 GCF_000687185.1 Egretta garzetta | reverse complement strand
CGGGGGGTCCCGGGCAGAAAACTTTTGGTTTTTTTTTTTTTTTGGGGGGGGGGGCGGACACAGACACGAATTTCCCTCGGCTTTGCCCCTCAGCTCCCCAGGAGCGAGGACCCGCGGTTCCCGGGTGACCGCGGATGCACCCCGAGCCGCGGGTGACAGTGGTGGAGCAGGGATTTAAGGATTAAAAGCATTTTTGCTCCAAATTGCCAATGCCGGGGGGGCTGGTGTGGCTTTGAGGGTGTCTGGGCTGAACACCCTCCTAAACCCTTCCCCAAATTTCACCTCGCTAACATTGCTTCTTTCTTATTTCCATTGGGAGTGTAGTTACCGTTTTATCACAACTCCAACACGCTAGAGGTTGCATTCAATTTTCTAGACCGATTGAAAGTTTCTTTAAAAAAAAAATACGCATTTTTTTTTGTTAGCTATATTTGACATTTAAAATCTGAATATGCAAAAAGGATTTAGCAGGCAGGAGCTGGTTCAGTCCGATCCCTCTAGTGCTAGGTGCTTCAGAGAAAGACACACTAAACTGCTAAAAGCCTTTCAGAAATAAGTTTGGGGTTGGTTTTGGTTGGTTTGTTTTTGTTTTGACCACAGTAGAGTTTGGCAAATCCCAAGGCAGATTCAGAAGCCCTGATTTTTTTTTTTTGCCCCCCCCATCTTTGGCTGTGCTCACTGGGCAGGGGTAGGACCTCTAAGCTACCCAGCAGTAAAAAAGGGGACTTGGAACTCCAGATCTGAGTTACAAACAACTAAATCCCTTCTGAAGAAGCCTTTAGGCAGGCATCTCAAGAAGAAACCCTTAATAAGAGTGTCCTTCTTTGGGGAGTAGATTTTGAGCAGTTATCTCCTCAAAGCAGTTTTTCCTTTTTTTTCACACAGCAGGCCCTCCCTACCATAGTCTTGATTTTCATTTGGCTCCAGGCTTGCAAAATTGGATTATCTGGAATTAGGAGATTTGGATATTGTTCCTCCTGATGTCAAAGAATTCCGCTCCCCCCACCCCGCCCCTCATTGTAATCTAGTTTTCCAGAGGACTGGCCTTTTCCCAAACACTCCTGCTGCCCAGAGCTGCCCTCTCTAGATGAGTCAGTTCTGCAGCCAGGTTCTATAGGGATGAACAACCCCTCTCCACTGCTGTCCCATAGGGAAACATCATGACTGAAATGCTGACAAATCAGCTCAAGGACTGCAAGCAGGCACTGACAGCTGCCGCTCTGCTGGGTTGGCTTTTCCCCCTGAAACCAGGCATTGGTCTCACACCTACACAAGTATCTCACAACACTCCTTTGTCTTATGCCTGTTCGAGCCCACACTCATTGAAAGACACGCTGAGGTATCAGTGATTTTACCTTTGTTACCTTCCTGGAAGGAAGGAGGAAATAGTCATTCACCAGACAGGACTGGAGCAAAAACCAGAATGGGAGGTCAGAAGGTGACTAAAAAGGCTAGATGTGTCAGTACTGAGCCTCTAAACTTATTTTCACAGCATTTTGCTCTGATCAGCGCTCTCTGTAAATATTTTTGTCTTCCAAGACCTCTCTGGCCTCTTTCTAAACTCAGAAGAGCTTGTAAGAGGCTGGGGAGAAAAAGTCTCACTTGAGAGCTACTCAACCAAGGGACAGGCACCTAACACATCTAACATCGAGTTGCAGTGTCTTGTCCTTGCACAGGAAGCAGATCCTTCACAAAAACACAGTGAGTGATAACTCACTTGTATTAAGCACATTCCTTTTCTAGATCAGAAGGAAATTCTTTGGGTTTTAATTTTTTCAAGAATTCCGCTCCCCCCACCCCGCCCCTCAAAAAAAAAAAAAAAACAAACCCAAACCCATACACCACCCCAATATAATAAATGCAGGATCAGGCCCTGGAAGAAGGTAAGTCTGTGGGCTCCCTACTCAGGGCTCAGAAGCAGTGGTATTTAACCTGTTGCCCTGTTGTCATTGTCACCTCCTTTTTATTACCAGATCTTTTCACACATGCCCCAAAATCGAAAAGAACATTGCTTATCTATTTCCAGCAACACCTCCTACTCCTTTGTCTTGACTGGTAAAGCACTGGCTTCTGGACACACAGGGGACCATCTCTGTCCAGAGCCTCCTGGCATAAATCTAAAAATCATCTTGAAGCCAGTGGGCTACAATTCATTTTACTACCCCAGGGTTAATCTAGAATAGGTACATAAAAACTGTGAGGACAATTAATCTGAATTAATTTCCAAAGTGAATTAAATTAAATTGAATGAAGACCACCTGAATTCTGAATAAGAACAACCTTCACAGGGGTTTCGTGCAGTTTAATTAATCCACTTTTAAATTCTCACCTTCAGCTAATTTGGGTTATTTTCCTGAGTGTCCCCACGTAGGCAAAATCTTAGAGGTAAACGTGGCTCAGGGGAATTCCTCTGGATTTACCCAGATGTAATTTAGAACAGAAATGTATCCTCTAATACTCTTTGACCACGGCACAGAAACGATGCAGGGATAAAGGATATATACGTTGTGCTGCCGTGTGAAGCTCAACTTTGTAAAGGAAATCTGCTGCAATGATTTATCTGGATGTTTTACTGTTTCCTCTCACCCTGTGCCTCTGTGCATAAATGCGTGTACGTGTGTATGTACACTCGCCCACGTGCACCCTATGGCTGTGTTCTCTATATGTCTTTGCTCTATTTGTTTAATCCATTAAAGGCTCTCCCCTGTGCACCTGAGACTCCCATTGAAGGGAAAGCAAAAGAAGCAGCTAAAGAAACAGGGGGATCAGCCGGTTGGGAGGCAGGGTTGCACCGCACCTTTGAAGCTGAAATAAGCCAACAAATCTGGAATTCACAGCCACTCAGGGCCCAGCAATCTGGGACAAATCTGCAAAGGCACGGCTGTCTTTCAAGGAGGGAAGCCCCTTCTTCTGGCTGAGGACGTTTCACCGGTTTTATAAAGGTTGTAGGCATGATTTTCAAGCGATGTTGCAATGTTATCGCGGTATTTTAGACTGGATATAAGGAAGAAATCCTTCACTATGAGGGTAGTGAAACCCTGGCAGGGGTTGCCCAGAGAGGGGGTGGAGGCCCCATCCCTGGGAACATTCCAGGCCAGGTTGGACGGGGCTGTGAGCAACCTGATGTGGTTAAAGGTGTCCCTGCTCCTGCCAGGGGGTTGGGCTGGGTGACCTCTAGGGATCCCTTCCAACCCAAAACAACCTATGATTCTATGATATTGGTCCTCCCTTCTTAATGGTGAATCAAGGTGAGGGACTAGAGCAGACATGGGAAGCTTCAATTCCCTCCCTCTATAAAGCCGTTTCAAGCAGTTTAATTGCTATTTCAGCATGTAAGGTAACTACACCAGGTACCTGCTCTTTTCAAACACTTATTTTAAAGCTCAGGGGAATTATTTTTCCTTCTGAAATCAGTGGCTGTAGGATGCATGGGTTAAAGATTCCCTACGTTGCTTTTCTTAACCAATATCACGAGTGGCTTTTGGTACTTCTGAGGTCAGCTTCTCTAGGTCAGACCAGTACTTGTGCTGGAAGTCCCAGGCCGTCATTCCAGGAGCCAAAAGACCAAGCAAATGGAAACCCTTTTGGGCACTAGACCAAGTTATGGTGAAGGCATCTGCTGATTTTTCAAGCCCAGAGTTCTGTGCTCTGGTCTGAAATAACACAATCACTGAAATAACTCCTCAAATAACCATATTTGTGGGGTAAGGTGTAGTGGTATCATCATGCCAGAGGACACCCTGAATCCTGGAATTTCACTCTTTAGTCCAATGAATTACTGCATGACCTTGAAGAGAGCCATTTATACACCAACATTTTAAAGATAAGCTCTCAAACAAGAGTGCCCTGCGAGTAATCTCGTATGCTGCCCATCTGTCCGGACTGGGCATTTCCGAAAATCAATCTATTTGGGATTGGGATTTTTCTGTTGAGACACCTAAGTTGGAAAAATATGTCCTCTTCTTCAAGCCTCAATTTGTGCACCTGGAAAAGTGTGAATGTGTTTGGAGGTATCATTCATCTACCATTCATCTCAGAGAGATTTTCTAAAATGTAGTCGAGCTAAAAACTCTCTCAAATCTTAGCTTTCACTCTCATGTCTTTGCAGTTGAAAATAATAATAAAAAAAAAAATAATAATAATAAAAGCAGTTGTAGCTAAAAGCATCATTGAAAAGCTACATAAAACAAGATTCCCAAGAACTTAGAAACCATGCAGTAACTCCGTGATTTGATTCGGACATTTCCGGACTCATTGGAACAGCAGACCACTGTCAGTCTTTCCTCTTTCTCATCCAATTTTAATTGCATGCACCATAAAGGTGCTGTGAAAGATGTTAATTATTAGTCTGTGGACAGTTTTGGACTGGCTCTCATGGTGGTATGATCCCAGTGGTCTGCAGAAGCCAATCGGGAGCTACTGACTTCATTAATACAGAGCCTGGTCCAACACTCATTGTAATGAGTGGGACTTAGAATCATAGAATCATAGAATGTTTAGGGTTGGAAGGGACCACTAGTGGTCATCTAGTCCAACCCCCCTGCAGTGAGCAGGGACACTGCTAACTAGATCAGGTTGCTCAGAGCCCCATCCAACCTGGCCTTGAATGTTCCCAGGGATGGGCCCTCCACTACCTCTCTGGGCAACCTGTTCCAGTGTTTTACCACCCTCATTGTAAAAAATTTCTTCCTTACCTCTAGCCTGAACCTACCCTGTTCTAGTTTAAAACCATTTCCCCTTGTCCTAACACAGCTGGCCCTACTAAAAAGACGTTCCCCATCTTTCCTATAGGCCCCCTTTAGGTACTGGAAGGCCGCAATCAGGTCTCCCCGTAGCCTCCTTTTCTCCAGACTGAACAAGCCCAACTCTCTCAGCCTGTCCTCATAGGAGAGGTGCTCCAGCCCTCGGATCATTTTTGTAGCCCTCCTCTGGACCCGTTCCAACAGTTCCATGTCCTTCTTGTGCTGAGGGCTCCAGAGCTGGACGCAGTACTCCAGGTGAGGTCTCCAGGGCTGCTCTCCATCCTTTCTTCCCCCAGCCTGTATTGATACCCCAACCCAGGGGCAGGACCTTGCACTTGGCCTTGTTGAACCTCATGAGGTTCACACAGGCCCACCTCTCTAGCCTGTCCAGGTCTCTCTGGATGACATCCCTTCCTTCTGGTGTGTCAACCGCACCACTCAGCTTGGTATCATCCGCAAACTTGCTGACTTATTGTTTCTAAAAGCCATTCTAGGGAGTAATATAGAATGGTTTAAAAATAGATATATCACAGTGAGAAGTTCTACATTTAAGAAAGAATCGTGAAATCCAGTGGATTCATCCACCCATCCACCCACTCACCCATCCATCCATCCATTCTCTTCAGTGGATAGATTATCACCATTATCAAGGGCAGCTCAATAATAGGTCCCAAGATGGTTTGGAGGCCACATGTCTCCAGCAGGCAACCAAGAATTTCTGGGTCACGGAGCAAGGATGTTCGCTGAACTGACTTTGCAGTGTCCCAGACGCAGAGTGGGATGCCTCACCTCATTTCAGAGATCCACACTGTCGATGGCCAACAATGTGATATTGGTCCCATACACACCTATAGTGTGCTGAGCAGAGAACATTTCATGAAATCAGCTACTTACTAGTCCAAACCCAAGCAAAAAGCCCCTGTGACACTGAAAGCAAGTCAATAATAACTATCTCCAGTCTCTACCATTAACTCAGCCAAGGGAGTGGATCCTATGCACTTACCTCTCGGAACAATCCAATTTCAGGGTCATGGCCATAAGATCAGTCCACCTTCTGATCTGTTTCTTTCACAAACTTGGAAGCATTTAAAGGAAACCAATTTGCTTGTTGAATTTAGGCACCTAGCATCTACCCTTTGGAGTCAATCTTTATAATGGACACAGGAGATTTTCATATAGTTTCAGCATATTTTATGGCACCTACATCTATTATAAGATGTACCCAACTCATCTTGAATATTTGATTAAAAAAGAAGAATTCTGCCTCATGCCAGCCTGTCCTTCTACTTCAGGCAGTTTGGGAATATCCTGTTGGTGACGAAATATGTTTTGATTATATATGGAATAATTTGACATATATCATTTTAATATTAACATTATTAACTGTAGCCCAAGCACGTATCTGCCCTGCCCTTTGGATGACACACAGAGTTCATGTAGCTCGTCCAGCCACTGATTTGCATACAATATTACAAAAAATGGTTCTCTCAAAGCACTGGGAATTACTAAATTCATATGAATGAAGATGTCTTTATAGTCATGATATTCCCATGTCCCATACAGCCTTTTGGTATCACCGTGATTACTCTTACTATCCAGCTTCCTCCTGTAGTTTCATTTACTGTTGGTATCAACACTCTCCAGCCTGTGGAGGTATCGTCCTGCCACATCCACCCAATATCACTTTCAGGCAGATCCTGTTTCTGATCCCTCAGGAAGCAGGGTGTGCCTTTGAGGTCTTTCACTGTGGGATGTTGTCACAACAACCCCATGCAACGCTCCAGGCGTGGGGCAGAGGGGCTGGAAAGCTGCCCGGCGGAAAAGGACCTGGGGGTGCTGGTCGACAGGGGGCTGAATAGGAGCCAGCAGGGTGCCCAGGTGGCCAAGAGGGCCACCAGCATCCTGGCTTGTATCAAGAGTGGTGTGGCCAGCAGGAGCAGGGCAGGGACCGGGGCCCTGTCCTGGGCACTGGTGAGG
>NW_009270001.1:1867538-1887685 GCF_000687185.1 Egretta garzetta | reverse complement strand
GCCGAGGTGCTTAGGGCCAGGGTTTAGTGGTGGGATGGCAGGGTTAGGGGAACGGTTGGGCTTGGTGATCATAAAGGTCTTTTCCAACCTAAACGATTCTACGATCCCCATGTTTACCTCTTCCTATACTCTTAAAAAAAATTTTTTTTTTCATAGTGGATGCTCTTGAGGAGCCTGGAGTGCGGATGGTTGCTCACGATACTTCAGGCATGGTGCTCGCACCTTTTGTGCTGATTTCTGGGAAAAGGAAGAACAAAGCTCCACTTTCTGCCACCCAGGGCTGAGACCATCTACTTACCTGTGTTAATACTGAGTGCAAATAAAAAGATCCTACATTTTTCAGCCTACCAGCAGTAACAACTTCTCTTCAGGCTATATGAGAAAAGCCAGCAGTGTTGGCTTTTGGTAGGTAAGTAGGTGGCAGCAGGAAGATTTTCCCCTTTCCTTCTGTCTATCAATTCAGATATATTTTCATGGGTTTCCCCGTACATGTGCTACAGATCCGGGACAGCCCCTGCCGCACAGTCCTCTAACCAGCAGTTGGAGATGAGGTCTTTCAAGAAGCAAAACAGGGGATGTGGTGGGACAGGAGCTGCAATGATTCTCAACTTGAGCACCCCCAAATTATGGTCCTGGTTGAAATTGCCTGGGTGAATTCCCAGTGGGGATGCCTGTCACCTCCAATCTCTGTCCTCTTGCACCTTTCTTCCTTCTCCAAAGACTTGTATTCCATATCCTGGAGCCCAGGGTTTTCAACCCTTTCTCAGAGCTGCCTCTGTCCCTCAGTCCCTTATTACTACCCCTGAAACTGTCCCTGTGTCTCCAGATCCAAGCCTTTCTCAGCCCCACAGCTCTTTCTTCTCCCGGATGCTCCCACTACATCCCACCTGGGGTTAGGACCACTCACCTGGGTGAGCTGATGGCTTCTGCCTTGCCATCAGCTTGCCTAATCACTTCTACTTCTACCTTGCTCTTTCTTTTGTTGCTGGCATCCCAATAATTATCATTTAGTTATTTCCTGAACCCATGACTTCAGTGGTGTGATAGCAATTTTGAAGGTTAATGAGTTGTCACCAGTGACAGAACCAGTGTATTTCCCATCTTCCCTTTCCTCACCCCCTGCCTCCTATTCCACAGTTTATCGTCCCTTTACCTGTGATAACGCATCTGACTGCAGGGTCACCCTCCATCCTCAAATAGTGAAATGCTCCAGGGAGAACAAAATTTTCTACTTTCACATAGTATATATACTTTTCATATATACTTTTATATTTTCACAGGATGAGTGCTCCTCATCACAACAGAGAAATGCAGAGAAGGGGCTTAAAAATGTCTTCAGCTTCTTTCAACATCAGGAAAAACCTGACAAGGATTTGTCCCTAATCTATCCTTGCAAGCAAGCAAGTCCCTATATTACACACCTTAAATAAGGTTATACCTTAAATATAAATACCTTATCTTTCGTGCCTTTTATTTCACAGCAATGCTAGCATACGTCGGTAAGATGATGTTTAGAAATCAAGCAAGCACATAACTAATTTCAAAGGCGTACCATTACAGATTACTTTGGCCCAGAAATTAAAGCATTTCCCATCTGCTTGCATTCATGATTGTTAATTAATTGATAGGTAATAAACACGGACACCAGCTTTGACAGCTCTGCAGCAGTAGAAACACGAAGATAGTATGGACTGGCTTTCCTGGTGTTATTTTATTAAGTCACAGTCCAATTCCCAAGTAGAAACTGCTGCAGAGAAGTAGTGAGAGGGGTTTTTGAAGAGGTTCCTTCAAGCCATCTGCAGTCCCTCTGCTTTTTGTGCAACAGGGCACCAACCTTTGAGCCTGGTCTTGCTCAGTCACTGTGGAGCTGACTCTTTTCACGGTTCCAGCCCCAAACTGGAGTGGACAGTTGAAGTCCTAGGCCAGGGTTAGGGTATACACCAAACCTTCAAGGCAGCCTAATTCGACTCTTTGCTTTGCTACCAGCTGTTACGTACATCCTTGTGTAAACCATGCATGTGGATTTAGCTCTCCTAGTGTTAATTGTCCAAGTTCTTCCCCGAGTGAACCTAAGGGCCATCAAGTCATCATTGTAGGGCCAGAAGAGGCACCTATGGAGTCTGGATAGCTGCTGGATTTGGTAGCCTGACCTTCACGTGGCTAGATTTGGGGGTTATGGATTCACCCATAGGACAAATCCTCAAGAGAACCATTTAGAATTAGGATAACAATTTGGAGGAATCAGTGCCTTAATTCCACCGTCCTCCAGTCGCGCTAAGTGCACTAACAAGTGGCTGAGTAAAAAATAATGACCATACATAAGCAGAAAGGTGCAATAAACATTGCTGGGTCACTGGGACACAGTGAGGATGCAGGTGGCTGGACAATGCCCTGTGCTCTTACCCCATGAATTCCTGTCCCAGGAATTAAATCCTAAATACTACATGGTGAGACCGCCCCACCCTCCCCAAGCTCTCTGCTCCCCACTCTGCTAAGTGGCACTTCTGCAGATAAGGCAAATGTGTCCCCCTCAGGGAGCCAGGACAGGTGAGTGCCAGTCCCATGGGGACCAACTCAGAGAAAAGCTCCTGGACAAGCAGTCATCTGCCCCTCACTTGAAAGGGTGGCACTTTCCCAAACCTCATTATCTGAAGAAACATTATGAAGGCTTTCTTCTGGCCAAGTTTTAGGAAGGTACAAGTTACAGCCCCTCACTACAGGAAAGACATTGAGTTGCTGGAGCATGTCCAGAGAAGGGCAATGAAGCTGGGGAGGGGTCTGGACCCCAAGGCTGCCAAAGAGTGGCTGGGGGCACTGGGGGTGTTCAGCCTGGAGAAGAGGAGGCTGAGGGGAGACCTACAACTGCCTGAGAGGAGGGAGGAGCCACGGGGAGTCGGTATCTGCTCCCAGGTATCAGGCAGTGGGATGAGATGAAATGGCCTCAAGTTGTGCCAGGGCAGGGTTAGGTTGGACACGAGTCAAAATTTCTTCTGCAAAAGGCCTGTCAAGCACTGGAAGGGGCTGCCCAGGGAAGGGGTCGAGTCCCCACCCCTGGGGGAATTTAAAAGCTGGGCAGCCGAGGTGCTTAGGGCCAGGGTTTGGGGGTGGGATGGCAGGGTTATGGGAACTGTTGGGCTGGGGGATCTGAAAGGTCTTTTCCAACCTAAACAATTCTATGATTCTATTCTCTCTACTTTGCCTATTTATATTTCCTGCAGCCAAAGGGACAGAAAGACCATTAGCCACTCTACTGGCCTTTTAAACACCGGGCATAAACACCCCTAACCCCAGAGGGCTTCACAGCAGTAGGAAAAGCCCTGTGCTTGTAAGGTCTCCAGCCGTTCATTACTTTTTTTTCCATCATGATTACCTTGGCTCCAGAAAGTTTTAATACCGTTCAAAATTCAATCCAGTTTTATTGACATCTCGAGTTTTGCCAAACAGTTAAACTGAAGCAGACGGCATGAATTTCAGTCAATCAATATTCATTTAAAACTGGACACCCATATGTAAGCATACTCTCTCCTTTGGCAATGAGTAAGGAGGCCGAACAATCAATCCACACTTGTATTTAAACCCGACGACTGTATTTTCAAAAACCCCCGCATAAGGCAAAATTGAATGGTTGAATAAGGCAACATGTGATTTCTGTTATGTTATTATTAATAATTAATAATTCACTTAATAACACAGCAGGAGCCTAATCCAAAGCCCACTGCTGTCAATAGATTTCTTTCCAGTGCTCTCAGTAGCACCAGAACAGACACAAAGACCCAGGTTTTTCATGGTATTTAAGCATCTACCTCCCGTGCTGAACTCAAACACCTTTACAGAGCTGCCCTGCTGCTTCATGGCCCCTTAACTCAGAACAAGGCGATGAAGTGATTGCGGTATAACCTCTGGCGAGTAACGGAGAGCGGGCCAAGAGTAATGTCCATGTAAGAGGGTTCAGCACCATAGATTTAAATTTTGGGTTTACAGCGCTGATTGAATAGGCCCACCTCTTCTATTATGGATGTACACCCTATATATGTAAGACTTGTGTTTATTCTACCATACTTCTACATAACATGTAGATTGCATGGATTATTAACAGCTATCCCTGGGTATCTGCATCCCCATTGTAGGCTCTGGTGGTGTGGAATCAGGGACCAATGTGTGAAAAATAAGAAGATCCAGGAAACACCAAGCTGTTATTTAAAACTTTCCCTGGCTTTTTCCTGGCTGCCGTTAACATCTTTAAAGCAGTTTCTGAGAAGTCCCGTGGCAGCCAGACACCCAGGACCAGGACAGCTGGACCTTCAAGCAAATATAATTGTTGTTATTATTACCGTTTTGCCTCCCTAATTAACCAGTTGGGCATTTGCCAGCTCTTTATATCTGTATCGTAAGGGTTGTTTCCATTGGGTTTAGGCAGACAGTCTTACTTTAAGATCCCTATTGATCAGCTGCCATTCTCACGTGGTTAAAGCACTCCTCTAGGGGAACTCTCTCGTGTTTTAAGTGCACACAGTTACTCTCATGACTGGCTTGTAAACAGGTTTTAATGGGGCTATTAGTGTAAAAGGACAGGAAACTTTCAAAACCAGCCTTTTAAATATTCATGAAGATGTTTAATCTGGTGCTTAATCACCACTGTTTGCATATCGCAAAAGGGGGGGGGGCAGCAGTGCTTCACTGTTAGCTACCAACAGGGCATTAATAAACGCTTTTAGACCCACAATTAATGCCCAAATGACAGCCAAACTTTTAACAAAGCACCCCCTGCTTTTGCAGACGAGCTCCCCAGAATAGGTGTCCAAGGAGAGCATTAGCTCCCAGGAGAGGAAGTTCAGGGCTGGGCTCTGCTCTTGCCCACGCCAAGCATGGCTGGGTCCGTACCTTCTTCTCCACTGCACTGGCCATGTGCCCCCAGGCCTGACCGACCACACACGGGTATCGAGGTGGGGATCTCTGCCTGAGTGGGGGGTCCAGAGCCCCAGGGGGATCACGTGAAGGCAGCTATGCTCAGGTGGGATGCGCTGTGTCTTGTGGCTGTCCCACACTGGGGGTGGATGGACCCTCCAGGAGATGCCATTTTCCCCCCACTCCTAGTGATGGATTCATTTCTCATGTTTTTTTTCCAACAAAACTCTGGCTTAGACTTTCAGCTGATGTACGCTGGCTGAATTGGGGCAAGAGCATGAAAGACCCTTTAACCAATCTAACCAGCGCTTTTGTCCCAATGGCCCACTCTCCATAACCCCTCCTGACCTTTTCTGGCCGTGCATGTGGTCATACCTGTTCGTTCTCTGCTCTGATCTGCCCCAGGACTTGGGTAAAGGAGGAGTGAGCTAAACGTTGAATTTCAGTCCAGCTTCTGTGTCGCTTTGGGGGTGGATTTGAGATATTTCTTTGGTAATTTTTGTAATACATGCTTTATTTTCATTTACAAAGTAAAGGCGGAAAGGATAGCATTTCCCCAGTGGGAAAGACTTCATGCAATTTTAAAAATGTGCCTTATTTAATCCAATAGGCATTAAGATGCCTTGAGCTGTTAACACCTGTTGTGGAAATCCATAATGCACGGGCTTAAAAAACCAGCAACCCTGAGAGGCCCATAAAGGTACCTGCAGAGCTGTTGTCACCTCTTGTGTCAATGAGTACTTAAGGACCCTGAAATCTGCGGCTGAACTCACTTACTGAGCACGTGCTTTCTATTCAGCTCCAAAAAATAAATTCCTTAGGATAATTTCATTGAAAAAAAGAATAATGAATATGAAACGGCGGTGAACTGCATTTCTTACGCAAACCTCTCATGCATTTTTCATACATTTCCCCACCCAAACACCTAAATACACTGGTTTATAGTCTACATTACTACCTTGTAAAACTCCATGTAAAACTTCAGCCAACATCTTTTTTATGCTTCGACACGCTGTCATTTAAAAGCATATGTCAAACCCAGGCAGCCTGCCTTCAGCTGGGGAAGTCACATTTGTCTTCCACAAAAGTAGAGTAAAAAATGAGATTCCCCATTGGAAATGCAAGGGGAAAGCAAAATTCCCTGGGGAAGGTGTGGAAGAAACTCTTCGTGTGATCTCACTTTAACAAGACCTGTGATTGCTTTCTCTTCATAATTAATAGGAACTAATTATGGTGTGAAGCCCTGGCTGGGCTGAAGCCAGTGGAAGTTTTGTCCCTGATATAACAATAGGACCGCTCTAATGGGACCACCTAAAATTTAGATAGCGGCCTTCAACAAGGGGTAAGTGTCTGGTGCCATTTGAACACCGCCAGGGTGTGTTCCTTGGCCTGTCAGCTACCCCATTGACCCATTTCAGATTGTCAGCCCCACAAGGATGCTTCTCCTGTTCTGGGGTGTCTATCTAGCATGATGCATGCCTTTTAGACAGCTGAATCAAGCCTGAGGAGTCCGGGCTACCTCTGTGTGTAAGAACTTTTTTGGAGGGATGTATCCAGGGCAGGTAATGTGAGCCGTGGTTGAGGGACATGAATCTTCATTGCCTACACACAGAGTTCAGATGATGCTCATAGATGGAGAGGCATCTTGCTTTTGTGACGCTGGTGTCCCAGCTCCCAGCAGAGCTGATGGAGGCTGAGGTGATACAAGCAATTGATCTGGTTGCCAAAACATATGTGTCTACTGCTCCATGAGATGTCCAGGGCTACCTGGGGTATCAGCTATGAGAGGACTGTGAGGGGGCAGCGTCCTTCTGGAGCAGTAGCTAAGGCCAGGTGAGATGACCAGGGTCACCTCTGACGTAGCTGGACACTTGCATTGAGGCAGTTAGATTGAGTCCTGCGTGTCTGCATGTGGAGTCAAATCCCACCCACCAGGTTGGTCCCATGCAGCCTGAGCTACATGAGATGGATCCCACCTTGCTGCAGGGCAAGACAAATCCTACGGCTTCAGGAGAGTTTTATCGTAGGGATAATTAGAAGCTTTCCTACCTGCCTTTATTAACTAAAAAATTTTATAATTAGTTTGCAGCACTTGAGCCATTTCAGCAGCAGTTGTAGAAATCTCCGAGGAAGGCAGAGAATAACAAGATTGTTTATTCATGGATCCTAGGAACTTTTTCCCTGTGATTGTCTCCCGTGGTGGACTCCCTGGGGACAAGTGAGAATTTCAGCAATTTTATGAAATTTTACTTAACAGTCTGCCGACGTTCAGATGAGGAGCACAAAAGGCAGGAGGACGGGAGACACCATCCAGAAGAAAGTCAAAGGCAAAGCTGTCATTGGTATGAGGAGATCCATGGTCAGGCTCAAACTGGGAGCTCATGCTGGTTGTGATTACGTGCCTGGCACACAATCTAGGGCCGCTACTTCAGTTAAAGTTTTGAAATCAGAGATTTTTTACATCAAAACACAAGTTAGATATTTTTCAACATTTTTTTCTGGGTTCTAGACGCCTCTGTCTCAGCACAGCACAGATTAAGTCCCATTTAGCTTGCGCTTGAGTTTTACAATTGGTGCTCAGGTGATTATGTTTTTCTTGGAAAGATCTCACAGCATTTACAGAATAAGGCTTTTGGTTCAGCTACACAATTAGACAGGACCTTTTTCCCCAGGCATATCTTCAAGCAAAGCTGCTCAAAATTATTCAGACAGAAAGTTCGAGGTTGAAAATGTAGCTGTTACTTCTGTTTTGTAAATGACATGTAACTATTATTTTTTAATCAATATGACTTGAATTGAGAAAAGTATTATCGTTTTTCTTATAATAAAACCAGAAGCCCTTTCTCCCTGATAAATTTCATTGATAAATCTAATTTCATTGATAAATTTCAATGAGTTGCTTTGGGAAATATTTCAGTAAAAAATGTTGGAAAAATGTAAGAACTGAATCAATTTCAAAACCTGTGGAATTAAGGAAAGGTGACTTTTTGATATTTTTAACAAAAATGTTGCTTTTCTCTCAAGAATGTAAACCCAAACATTTTCCAGGGGACATCAGGAACACATGGAGCAATCCTACTCAGCCAGAGTGGTGAATCTTTACACTCCCTTCTGAGATCCATCACGAAACTACATGTTGCGTTGGAACAACAAAAAGAGAAGAAGTTTCAAAGCTGTGTTTCTAGCATGGTATCAACCCTCAGAGATTTTCCTCTCAGTTAGGTGCTTTAGACCAACATAATTTCATTGGCTTCTGTGGTCATTCCTGACTGATAATCATGGGGTTGAGATTAAATCTTGGTTGACCAACCCTATTGGCTACCTGAGGAGGGGGCCTACCTTTCCGTACAGCGCGAGATCTTCCGGCCGCCGGGCCCTAACTATCCACATTTCCCCCCTCCTCATGCTCAAATAAATGAGTTAATATAAGAGTTTGAATACTTGACACTAAGATTTAACTTTAGTTAGTTTTAAGTTAGTAATAAAGGTGGAAGTATTAAAATTTTTATGGTAAGAAACATAAGGCACTCTAGACAGATAAATTTTTAAATTAGATAAAATATAGAAATCTTAAAATTTCTACTCTTATTCTATACTTCATAACAATCTTAAAAGGGGGCGTATGCCCTATTTTGAATAAAGACGTAAGGCACAGTGAACCGGTAGCGGTTGAGAGGTAGGTCAAGAGGTAGTTAGTAGTAACGGAATGTTAGTCAGGGTGAGACTTACTAGGGATGACTGAGGGTGATACCGAGTAGGTGTACTCTCAAAGCAGTTGTTGGCGCTCTAGCACCATGATGTTAACTTTTTCCAGGCGGCTCTTGACGAACGACGCGATTCTGTTTATTATACAGGGTCCAAAGATCAGTGCCATTATGAACATCGCGATTGGCCCTATCAAGGTGGATATCAGAGTGGTCAACCATGGTGAACGGTTAAACCATGATTCAAACCATCCTTGCTGGGCTTCCCTGTCTCTTTTCCTTTTTTCTAGACCCTCTCTAAGTTTGGCCATGGTATCTCTAACAACTCCGGTGTTATCTGCGTATACGCACATCAGGAACACATGGAGTAATCCTACTCAGCCAGAGTGGTGAGTCTTTACACTCCCTTCTGAGATCCATCACGAAACTACATGTTGCGTTGGAACAACAAAAAGAGAAGAAGTTTCAAAGCTGTGTTTCTAGCATGGTATCAACCCTCAGAGATTTTCCTCTCAGTTAGGTGCTTTAGACCAACATAATTTCATTGGCTTCTGTGGTCATTCCTGACTGATAATCATGGGGTTGAGATTAAATCTTGGTTGACCAACCTTGTTTTCTCCATCCCACATGCTTTAGGGTAAATCCATGGCTTGCTGTCCTAACTCTTCCTCATTAAATGAGGTCCACAGTTCATCATGTAGGTGGCACAAGGAAGCAACAATCCTAACTGTTTTTTTTTGGGGGGGGGGACCAAAATAAACCAAATGAGAGGACATCCCCATGGCTGTCCTTTGACCTGCAGTGACAAAGGCCACAACTGAGCAGAAAGAACACAAAGAATAGAGCAGTTCTGGAGGGATCTGTAAATAGATGTTTATTTTTAACCCTCACACCCAAGCCTGGAAGATCCTTTTCTTTCTGCTGGAGTCATGTATTAGTGCTCCAGCTGAGGAACATGCATTAACAACTCTTAGTCTCTTGTACTGAGCATTATGTCTCATCTTTGAAGTCAGATTAATGGAGATTAGTGGTACCACTTAAGAGTTTAAACATCATACTGACCCAAATTGGTTGTGCAGGCCCAAAGTATAATGTTGCACATGCAGGGCTCTTAATGTCCAGAAAGTGATTTCACTAATTGTTTCAGAGAAGAAAGCTTGCGTTACTTTCTGCTCTAATCCTAAGGTACCCCCCCCGACTTTTCACATCCACTGTCAAACACATCTGGTTATCCATCTACATAAATATCCATTTAATAATCAAAGATCATTTTGTTTTAGCTCCAGTTGGCCTGTCTGCTTGCCTTCCATGAAGCAAAGGCAGAGTGATTTCATTCATGCCTCTGATCTGTCAGATGTCTGCTCCAGTTCCCACTGGGAGTGACACTGGACTTGAGGAAAACACAAAAAAAAAAAAAAAACCAGGCGAAGCACTACAGCAAACTGCTGCACTGTATTAAAACAAATGGTTTTAATTATTTTAAATGAGATGTCTTGGCATAAGCCATGCAGAAACTAAAAACAGGGGAAGCAAAAATATTCTTGTTTAAGACTACAGAAATGGAACCGATCCTAATAATTCAAGTTTATTTTTGTGCAATAATTAAAGAAAACCTCTTTTATTTCTCTGGCTGTGTGACCAAAACCAATTTGGAAACACGTTGAACTTTTCAAGAAATCATTCACTTGGTTGGTTTTGGTCCTGATGCTATAAAAACCATGAAAGAATAAAAGAAAAGCACTTTCCCAGTGTTGCTTTTAGCAGTTCCCATGGGACTGTCTACTGATGTCAGCTGGTTTTGGATGCAGCGCTAAGACGAAACTCTCATTTCCTTGTTCTTGGGCCCAGCAGCCCTTGGCTGGCTTGTAGTCTTTGTTCATCCTCAAGGCTCTGCAGAAACATCTGGGACCAAGATCCAATTTATGCCCGTGTTTCAATGAAGCAGTTGTCCTAATGTACGTGACCAGCTACTCCATCCAGTCAATGTAGGGATGTAGATGTCTTTGCAGGAGATTGAGCACCTGAGTTAGACAGACAGGTTCTGCCTGGGTTGGTTTTCAAGAGCACCTGTCCCTCTCCACTAGGCAGGAGAGGAATTTATGTGCTTATTTTAAGAGGACTCCCCCTTCCCTAAATAATGAAGATGGAGGTATCTGAGTTAGGCAGACTAAATCACTGAAGTGACACGTCTTCTGGCTCTGCTTGAAGAGCAGCAAGTGTCAGGGTGCTATGGTTTACTGTCTCCTCCCAGTTGACTGGCCAGATGTGTGCTCTACTTGAAATTAAATTAACCCAAGTCCAGGAGACAAATTCCCACCTCTCCCAAGAACTGCTCAGGCAGCACTTTTAATAGCTTACGTCCATCTCTCCAATAACACATTAGAGACACTACGTTTCCAACAGGATCTCAGCAAGGAGAGCGCTACCTATTAACCATCACCCCTTCCTGCAGCACCTGGGTTTCTCCCTTGGGGTTTCTCATGGAAACACTGACCCATCCTGACCCTGTTTAGCTATTGAGATCTGACAAGATCACAGCCTGAGGTGGTATGGCTGAATTTACATGTGCTTAACAAATTGCCTGTTCACTCAATTACATTTTATTTAATCATCTGTAATCATATAAATTATGCCTGATGGTAGTAAATGTTCATGTCAGTTCCTAATTACAGATTGATTAATTGACTGTGGTGATTTGTATTACTTATATAAGAATATATGAAGATGATGATAAATTACGATTAGTATGCAACTTTTCATATGAAACATAGCCAGAACTGGCGGAAACTTTCCTGTCTTTGACATTTATATTCAGCATACCAAAGAAGGTGTTTTGCATTATCCCACGCCCCAAACAGGGACAGTTTTGCTATATTAAAAAAAAAGTCAAAGAAAGGAGAAATATGGTATGTGTTGCTTTGTGGCTCAGAGGAAGCTTCAAGCAAATAAAAAGCTCCTGAAGGATTTCCAGCCATCAAGAGTTTGCCTGTTGCTTTCTTTCTCACTTCAGTACTGATCTGGACCACTCACCAACTCAAGTTTTAGTAGAAAAGTCAAGAAAGTGGGAAAAAATATGGTGCTGATTCAATTTGGGTGGGATAAGTACTCTTGCTGTATAGTCCAGCTTGGTCACACTGCTGTCCTGAGAACTGCTTCACGCTGGGAGGGCTGCTGGTATAAGCCCAGATTGGCCACTAAGGAGCAATATCCTTTGCTGAAGAACATCTACTTTCCCAGAGAGATGCTGGGCAGATGAATGATTTGTTAAGACCTCTGACCTTTGGGGAGACCCTGCATTGTCTTAGCCCTTCCAAGTTCATTTCTTAAACAGAATGAAACCCGAACCAGACAGAGGATCTCATCAATGCCACACTTATTTTGCCCTGAACACCAACACATCTGAAGTCTAGGCCAGATGAAGACTTGAGTTTTGCAAACATTCCCCATCTCCTTGATGCTTCTGAGCACATCCTATCCTGTGGCTATTTGCAGTCCTGGTTTGGAGAGTATAGACTTGCTGTCTCTCTGTTGAAAATAGTCTTGTCTTTTTTTTTTTTTTTAAAGTTTTATTTATTTATTTATTTGTTAATTAGAATGGGAGCAATTCAAAACTCTTTGAATTTGTCAAAAGGCCAGAGAGAGGAACCCGGTGTGGTTTTCTACATATTCATATATGGAATTCATTGGCTTAGCGTTTCATTGTCAAGACAATACTATGAAAGCCTCCCAGTCACAGAAGCTGGCCCTTTTCCCCATCATGGTCTTATGATTTGGGTTCTCTCCTAATAAAGCTGTTGCCCTACTGACTATCTCAGAACACTCCTTGTTCCGTGTGTTGCTCACAGCAAATCCCCTCTGTGACCAGGAGAGCCTGGGCACCTGGCTTTGGGTCTGGCTTTGGCTAAGGTGGAAGCTGGTGAAGGTTGGACATTGCAATGCTCAGGGCAGCAGGACTGCCCTGCTATGAACGTCCCTTGCAGAACTTCCTGGAAATCTCTTACATCATAGATGTCATTTGCATTTTTCATGACCATATCAGTCATGAATGCACTCAGTTTTTTCTTCTCAGTCATTCCCAGAAGAGATTAGAAGTTTTTTAACTTGTCTGTCAGCACTGCCACTTGGTTTCTGTTAATCCAGTTCTCAAAGTCACCCGGGTCCTCCTGGACAGCATGTCAATCGTCCCCAAAATGATGTCTTTTCCTTTTTCAGAAAACATCATCAGAAAATGTCTACTTTTTGTACCAAGGTCACTCAGAGACATTTTAAATATGATTACTGAAAAAACAATCCCTGAGGAGCTCCACTAACAAACCATCCCCAGTCCAGCACTACTTCTGTTACTGAGACTCTTATCTCCCCTACAGGTAAACACAATTTTCTTTCTAAGCCCCGGGTTCTCCAACTTCATTAATCCAGCTAATCCCTCTCTGAAGCAAGGATAAGTGCCACCTGCTTCATTCCCTTTTGTAAAAGTTAGGTCTCTTATCAAAGGAATATGCTAAACACAAGCAACACTATCTACCTTTGGAAAACCCAAGTTATATTTGAGATCACAGCAGTACATCTGTAGCCATTCTTCCCTCCACGTTTTGTTTCGGTTTTGTCACCGTACTGAGGTTAAGGCACTTTTTGAACCGTAAAATTAAAGGTCTAATTTAATTTTCTACCACTTTATATCTGGGATGGAGGTTCTACAGTGCCTTCACCTAGACTGCATTAAGCTCTCTATCATTTTATTACATCTTGGAGATGGTAATTTCCATTTTTTCTGCCTTCTTCCTCAAAGTCCAGCCCACCTGTGCTTCCACACTCAGCTGCACCACCTTCCCTGAATGCTGAACCAAAGTGTATGGTTGGATGTTGAGAAGCAAACCCAGTGTTTGTCTGACAGTCATCTGATAAGAAGCTTTTATTTATCCCCTGCATTGTCCAGGAGCCCATGTACATCAGCTTGCAATGGTCTTTCTCAATGCTTTGCCAAAGTGGGCGTCTATCCTTAGATCCACAGGACGGGTGACCACATTTTGGTCATTGCCTGCTCAAGGAGCCCTTCTCTGAGCTATAACCATGATGATTTGTGAGATAACAACTTTTGGAAGAAGAATTCAGATAATTCTTTGTCTACAGTCCTCTTCCAAGAGGAGGTTCTGACTGATCCACAAAGGCTAAGAGTTGGACTGCTAATTCCTGAGAGCCAAATAACGCCAACAGCTTCTTGTTCTCCTGGTATTTGACAAACCTAGCAATTTTGGTTAATATTAGTAGGCACAATGAAGGCCGCCTGTTTCTTACACTGGAATTTTGTCCTCTAAAATGAACATGTTATTGGTTCAAACAGGGTAAGTAACGTAAATCAGTTACCCAGAGGATAAGCCTTTTAGGTGGATCTATCTGCTTGCCTTCCATTCTCTCCACCTGCTGTCAGTGTTAAACCACCCTGGAGAGGTGTGGGAGATCACAGCTTTTACCCGGGATGCGTCTCAGCATCCCCCGTTTTGACAGGAGAAAACTTCTCTGCAAGGATGGGCGCTCCTGCAACATGGGCTTGCTCTCCCTCAAGTCCCTGAGAGAGGCTGGGCTGTGCAGGGAGGTATTTTAGCAGATGACATTGTCATGATATCCCTCCCAAAAGCAGAAACTCTCTTGTTTTTTTTTGCTATTTGCTCGTCTTTCCCTGCAATGACACAGTGCCTTTTTCTCAGATGCCTTTGCAGTCCCCCTGCAGAACCTGTCCTGGTGGAAGTCTGCATCTCACCAGGACCTTTCACTGCAAACAGAAGCCCTCATTCTGCTGCCCACATGTATGTGATCTTGGATAAATTCCTTACCTTTGGCTTCCCTACCAGAAAAATTGGTACAAAACCAATTATGCAGTGGTGTCTATTTAGCTGATGTTTGTAAAGAGCCAAGGGAGCTGGGCATGGAGCACGCAATAGAAATATCTACCATGTTGCTGTTGCTAACGTGGTCACTTACATTCCTGTGTGTAAATAAATCTTGAAGGGGAAAAGCCTTTGGGATGACCAGGGAACACACAAATGCTGGAAATGTCTCATCCATTTACAGTGATCTCAATTTCTAAGCTGGAGCGTGAGCGGAGTTGTTCTGTTTTATTTTCACTTAGGCTTCTAGGGTTATGGTTTTATTTTCAGGCTTGACTGTGTGCCCTTTGGGAGAGAGAACATCTTTTTGCTCTGTGCTTCTGCCCTGCAGTCCATCCCAGATGTTGCTGCTGAAGAAAGGGGCACCCAGGAGGGACTGGGAGACTCCTCCACTCATAGAATCATAGAATCATCTAGATTGGAAAAGACCTTTAAGACCATCGCATCCAACCGGTTGTTAACCTAGCACTGCCATCCCACCACTAAACCCTGTCCCTAAGCACCTCATCTACCCATCTCTTAAATACCTCCAGGGATGGGGACTCAACCACCTCCCTGGGCAGCCCATTCCAGAGCCTGACAACCCTTTCGGTGAAGAAATTTTTCCTAATGTCTAGCCTAAACCTGCCCTGGTGCAGCTTCAGACCATCCATCCACCTCCCCATCCATTCACCTCTTGGTTCATTTACCCACTCACATGCAACAAACTGAACCAAACTAAAAAAAAAAACCAAAACCCAAAACCAACCCTAAATTTCCCACTGGCTTTGAGTTTCCTCAGCTCAGACCTGCCAACAGATTTGCCATAATTAGCTGCTTTTACAAGTTTAACAGGATCCCACCCCTCTTTTTTTGACAACCTCCTAATGCTTTCCATGAACAGGGTGGAAAGTGCTACCCAGCAGCCCAATAGACATTTCCATAACCAGCTGTTTAAGTCATGATAATTGTCTTTACAAAACTCATCTGTGTGGGCAAATAAATAGATGAACTTTTCAAAAATGCAGTAGATCTGTAGCTGATGCGTTAGCATCAGTTAATTCTCATAAAAGGTCTTTAATGGTGTGTACAGCGAAGTGGGAAACTGGGTGGGCTGGTTTGGAGAGAGACGGTATCTGCATGACTGATGTGCAACGCTCAGGGGTCAGCGCATTACAAAATGATTCTCTTCAATTATTTATGCCCCTCCATCTATTGTATGGCGGGCTTGGGCCTGCTGCAAGGAGCTTCTGCTGCCCTTACGCTAATCTGCAGGGTTTTTCCTTTTCCTCGGGAACGACAGTCATTTAAATCAAAATTGTCTTGTGTCCTGTCCTATTTCCCGTGACCGATGAAAATTCGGAGAGGAGGGTGGGTGGTACCATTGCAGTTGTTCAGTGTTGGGGAACCCTGTGCTCCCTAGCTTCATAACCAGGGCACGTAAATCCTGCGAGTCCATCCTGTAAGAGCCCCTCAAGAGGAGATCCCATGGTGGGGTCTAAAAATGAGGCTGGGAAGAAAGATTAAGGCTACCAATTTCATAACCGATGATCTATCCTTGTTATCATCATCACCAACGATGAAGAAATTTAAATGCTTCACTTTCCCTCGCCATCTCCCTCCAAATCTTCAGAAAAAAAATCCAACTTATTTTTATTTATTTTTTTTTTTTGCTGATGGTCACAGCGTCAGACATGCTATATATCAGCCGTGATATATAGCCTTACGAGCTGACTGTTGACAACTTATGGCTCTTTTGTCTGGGTTTGCCTACTTGGCTGTTTAATTATGTGAAGTGCCTGTGCGATGTTCATACCAGCTGGAATTCATGGATGATGCTATGTTTACATCAGCTATCAAGCTGATATTCAAACACATTAGCATGACCATAGTGCAAAATATATGGAAGGTGGAGTTGCTATTGCAGTACTTTGGTTCACCTACATGAGCTAAATTAGCCATAAGAATATTTCTTAGAATAAAATGTTTCTCTTCATGCTTTCAATACTTTCTTGCATCCCCCCTTTGCTTTGATGTTGATAGAATTTAAATTATTGACCACAGCAATTTTATTTTTGATGCAAATAGCAATTAATAGAGAGGGCATTAGAGAGAAGAGTCCTGAGATTTTATGAGTATAGATTACTGTAAGGCTACATAATAAAATGAATACAGTGTGCATAAAAGGTCATTATAGCTGTAATAATGCTGTCCCAAAGTACCCCTTTCATTCTGGAGGACTGAAACTTGTTACCAAATCTAAATGAAAAGCAAAGGCCTATGCCTCTCACCTCTGGCAAAAATGAACCCAAAAGTCTGGGAACCATTTTTGTTAGTATTGTCCAGGAAACTATTTTCCCATCACTTTATTTCCTGAAAGATGA
Organism: Egretta garzetta; assembly: GCF_000687185.1. NCBI lineage: Eukaryota > Metazoa > Chordata > Aves > Pelecaniformes > Ardeidae > Egretta > Egretta garzetta. Next base: position 1,870,828 of record NW_009270001.1, on the reverse strand, counting down.
AAATTTAAACATGGAAAGGGGCAGAAATCTTAACGGAGAAAATCTGGAGTTTGTGATACAAGTGTCACTCGTGGTTTTAACAAGCTTTATGCAATCATAGCTAGAGCCCCTTATCGGGGCCCATGTCTCATACTATCTACAGGAATAAAAAAGCCTGGGCCAGAAGATACATTCTGTGTTTCTGCTCTCTTTCATCTACAGATGGTGCTTGTGAAATGATACCAGCTGAGGTGACATCTTATCTGCTGAAAAGCTGAATAAAGCGTTGTCTTAGGTTTACTCAAATGAGCATGTTTTTTTTTTCCATATTTGAACCAAAATAAAATTTGTCTTGTGGCTTTGCATCTTTGTATACTATTCTAAAATGAAAGGGATGTAGTTGAAATGAAAATTGAAAAAAAAAAAAAAATTAAGCCTGCTGACTCCACATGAAAAATGAAAGATGCTGGTTTTTTTCTCGACACATTGGGCTAGGTCTTTTATGTGTCTGAAACACTCAGTCAAATTCACCATGCGTGTGCCATTATTATCAGTTGCCTCCCAGTGGTGCTATTTTGATATCAGATCTTAAAAGAAACTCTTTCTGCCCCACCTTGGACCCAAATCTGTCCCATCTCACTTCCATTTAATATCTCCTGTCCACCCTTATCTCTTGTGTTCTTCCCTGTTTACATGCAGCTGAAACCTCTCAGTGGCAGAAGGTGATGGCCTTTCATCAACCATCCTCATGGTGGCACTTCTGGCAAGGCCAAAAGTTGACCACCCCCAGTTTGGAACATCGCCATATCACCACACTCTAGCAGATTTAGAAACACAGTTCCTGTTAGCCTGTTAGGATTTAAACTCTTAAATCACTTCATCCTAAAAGGACTTAGGAGCACCTCTACTGAACATTGCAAAACTTGCGTGATTTTCACTTTCAGAAGTCACATAGGTGCTATGGGTTTGGGAAAATGAATGGAATGCAAATCCCAACAGCCTCACTCAGCGTCAAGGACAGGGCTTGGTTCAGGCCTTGCAATGCTAAACAAAGCAATGCCCAAATACCTTAGCCTGTCAGAAAAATCCCACCTTGTATGCTCATCTACGCAGCTACACATGCTCATTTCCCATTTTAGTCTCTGTCCTGAGGATGAGCAAGCATAAGGCATATAATTTCAATTAATCTGAGATCTGCCAGTATAAGAAGCTATAAAAGAGCTTATTATTATTTATTTCTCCAGGCATTTTATTCATATACCATTAGAGATATATAGCTAAATGTACCTCCCATGTCAATAGTAGTACCGTGTGAAATAGCAAACATTAAAAACCCATAGGAGAGGTTATTGTGTTAATGTCTGATGGAGGTCTCAGTAAAATGCTCAGGTAATGTTTCGTCTACATGCCGGGGAGCAGTGTACTGGCACACGGCTATACAGGTTGTCATCCATAATGTGGGGCACAGTTGGGTTTTTAAGATGACTGACAACTCTGCCCATCAATGTATTCAGCGCCTATTGTGCCTGTCATCTCACTAGACCCAGCGTGACATGAAGATGCTCTACCCATCTGCTGGAGGGGGTGGAAAAATGTCAGAAGTGCTGCTTTGTTTTTAAACTTTTGAACACTGTAGTAGGTTAATTTGGAGTATTTTAGTTTGTGTTGGCAAAGGTTCTTAAGGTTTTGTAGAAAATTAGGAAAGTGAAAGAGGAGGAAAAGTGCATGCAGGGGTGAGCAGATGCCTGCAGCTTTCCACCTGCAACTGTTGAGCAAAGAACTAATGGTGTCTTACAGGATAATTTTCCTTGCTCTTCTCAAGGCTTGATCTCCATCATCGTGTGCCGTAGATACCCAATCCAGCACCTGGTTGGCACTTACCGAAGCTCCCCTATCTTACCTGTAGATATACACAATACATTTACTGTATTATCCCCATGCTTGTGTTTACATGGGCTTTGAATGCAGGCTTGCTCAGGTGGGCTGGGTTAAAGACTTAAGGTAGGAAGGGTCTCACCCCTGTTTGCATTGAAAGTGTATGTCACAAATGATACAAGGCTACAGATGACATATACTGCTAATTAGAGCCATAGAATCATTTAGGTTGGAAAAGACCTGTAAGATCATCAAGTCCAGCCGTTCCCCTAACCCTGCCATCCCACCACTAAACCCTGGCCCTAAGCATCTCAGCTGCCTGGCTGTTAAATCCCTCCAGGGATGGGGACTTGACCCCTTCCCTGGGCAGCCCCTTCCAGTGCTTGACAACCCTTTCAGTGAAAAAATTTTTCCTCATGTCCAACCTAAACCTGCCCTGGCACAACTTGAGGCCATTTCCCCTTGTCCTAATTGTTTGATGTCAACCCATGGTTCCCCGGACTTGTATGCTTTGTACGTTCATGCCTTTCTGTTCACTTGGTGGTCTTCTACGTGTGAGAAACCATATGTTGCATTATTAGATGGTTCCAAAGCTTTATGAGTGCTCAACAGAGGACTGAAAAATGAGGGGCAGATTTCCACAGTGTGCTATGGAGGGCAGGGGAATTACATCTAGTGTGGGAGGTGCCCAGGAAATGACTGGGGATCAGGAGAGCTGTTGGTGGAGGTATGCATGCTTTTCTCTTGGCATGTCTTTATGGCCACAGTTTGAGTCAGGACTCTGGGCAAGGCCGTTGGCCCAACCCAGCAATGCTGGTGCACCAGGCTAGCACTTAACACCTCATGCTGATAAACTTAAAGCACAGGGTCTGATACAACAATTTGGGAACGTCACCTGAAACTGGACCTCTTAAGAGAGCCTGGGTTTTGCAAGCTTGTGTGATAGTGGGAGTGGCACAGCCAGGGCCCTGGTACACGTTACAGGGTGGTAGCTCTTCCTTAGCCTGTTGCTGCCAGGAGGACCATCAACAGGTCCCCCCTGTACCTTGCTATGCCCATCGCTGGGATGGCTGTGACTGTGGAGCCACAGCCACGTGGTGATTGCGTGCTTCATCGTAGAAAGACAGAATCATAGAATCGTTTATGTTGGGAAAGACCTTTAAGATCATCAAGTCCAACTGCTAACCTAACCCTGCCATCCCACCACTAAACCCTGTCCCTCAGCACCTCATCTACCCTCTTTTTAAATACGTCCAGGGATGGGGACTAGACCCCTTCCCTGGGCAGCCCATTTCAATGCTTAACCCCCTTTCAGTGAACAAAGAGTCACAATAGTTAAAAACACTGGGGTCCCCAGGCTGCTAACTGAAATCAGCTGGCTAGGGTGAAGTGATGCAGCTCCTGCAAAGGCAAGTCACCGAGAAGATCCACCTGAA
>NW_009270001.1:1860804-1867459 GCF_000687185.1 Egretta garzetta | reverse complement strand
GGTGCAGGGAGGTTGGGGAGCTCCTTGGGGTGCGGGAGGGAGGCACAAATGGGCTGTGGTGAGCGTGGCTGTCAGCAGCACCCCGTACCCTACAAGAGTATTGCTATGCTTCATTCCTGGAGACTCACTGTGTGGATGTTGCAGTAGCTGCTGCCACCCCTCATCATGCTTCCCCCCGCCTTTTTAATGATTAAATGACTGCATTTAGTAAAGGCAGAATAGGAATAAAAACATTAACAGAGGCTTCTTCCTCCCCTCCTGAGCGGGGCAACAGCGCAGAGGCATCTGTGTGTGTGTTTAATGGCTTCAATTTCCTTTCCCTGCCATGGTTTGGTGGCCGTCAAGGGAATGCAGCAAGATGGTGGTTACTGCTGCTTTATTGAACGGGACCCCACGAATGCTCACCTGGGTACAACGTGAGCAGTGCCCAGGCTTCCCTCTCCTCAGCATCTGCGCACGTGGCCAAGGGCAAGTGTTTCTTTGGGAAGGATCCGTCCCCCTTTTCTCTCCTCTCCCCTTCTCCCCCTCTGAAGTAGCTGAACTGGCACAAAGGATGCTGGCGAACTGGATGTGCTGGAAAAGCAGAGCTCCTGGAACACTCCTTGGAGTGCCATAAACGTGTGCTGAAGGAAATTAATTGAATGCTGTGTATCAAAGGAAATAACAATAACAATAATAATACACATCCCTAGCAACTAGAGAGGGAAAAGATCTATGTGGTTCTTTCATCTCTTCTCTGCCAAGGAATGATTATTCTCTTCTTCAGTTAATCCCACAGTCATCAGGCAGAGATTTTGAAGAGGGGAGGTGTTTTTCCGAGGGCAGGTCGGTGCTAACATTAGCAGAAGCGGCACGACCCCCTTGCACGTTGCAGCTGGAGATCTCACCATGGTGCCCGTTGTTAGAGCCAGCAGTCCTGATCCACAGTGGGCATGAGGATTGGGAAGGATGACATGGAGCTCACCCGGTGCACGTGGGCAGGACAGCAGATGTACTGCAAGGTTGGAGTGGCTCTGCTGGCTCTCTGCTCTGGGTGCTTTTGAGGCCAACATGATCATTTGTCATAAATGAACTTCAGATCCCCCACGCATGCAGATTTTTGCCCATTGGTTGAGCTGCTGTCCTCAAATTTGTTTTCTCTGGCACAGCCATCCAGCTTACACTGGGCTGTGAAAAACCAAGCAATTTCCCCAGCATCTAGGCAGGGATCGACATCCAGCTGCACGTTTCCCCTCTCTATCCCTTGCACAACACCTTCTTCATACAAGACGCCAGACAAACCCTGAGCTGAGACGTTTCCGCCACATTCAGGAGCTGATGAGCAGTCCTTCCGCTCCTGGGGAAGGAGACTTGGAGGAAATCAATGGCCACTGTCATCACAGGAGACTGTGGAACCTGCTTGGAAGAGCTGTGCAGATTTGGGATGGGATCTGATTCAAAGGATGGTCTTCAAGCTGTGGCTCATGGGATCTAACTAAGGAGTGGGTGATGTCTGACTAAACAAGTGCCTATGACTTCAACAATCCCAGGCAACGCTCCAGGCGTGGGGCAGAGGGGCTGGAAAGCTGCCCGGCGGAAAAGGCCCTGGGGGTGCTGGTCGCCAGGGGGCTGAATATGAGCCAGCAGGGTGCCCAGGTGGCCAAGAGGGCCAGCAGCATCCTGGCTTGTCTCAGGAGTGGTGTGGCCAGCAGGAGCAGGGCAGGGACCGTGCCCCTGTGCTGGGCACTGGGGGGGCCGCCCCTCGAGTGCTGGGGTCAGGGTTGGGCCCCTCTACAACTGCCTGAGAGGAGGGGGGAGCCGGGGGGGTCGGGCTCTGCTCCCAGGGAAGGGGCGATGGGACGAGGGGCACCGGCCTCCAGTTGTGCCAGGGCAGGGTGAGGTTGGCCATGGGGAACAATTCCTTCCCCTTGGGGCTGTCAGGCGCTGGGAGGGGCTGCCCAGGGAAGGGGTCGAGTCCCCACCCCTGGGGGGATTTAAAAGAAGGATAGATGAGGTGCTGAGAGCCAGGGTTTAGTGGTGGGATGGCAGGGTTAGGGAAACGGTTGGGCTTGATGATCTGAAAGGGCTTTTCCAACCTAAACGATTCTGTGATTCTATGACTTGGACAGACTAAATCCACCTCTTCCCTTGAAACCCCTACAGCTGCTTTGCCTCTCTGAGCCTTCATTCCCCATTTATAAAGAGCTGATGAGAATATGCCTCTGCTCCATCACACCGAGGCTTCATTCATTAATACTTACAAAAGGTTTTGAGATCCTCAGATGGCCAGTGTAAGAGAAGTAATTATTTATTAACAGCCTCCGTGAAGGTGTGGGCAGCCATATTACACCTCTCCTGGGTATTTAATTTAGGTACTGAGCATTTATTGTGGGTCTGAGAAAGTAATTGCTGATCTGGGCTGCTGGAGGTGGTAAGGTTTCTTTTTTTTTTTTTTGTACCTGAATTGAAATGCTTATAAATGCAGATAATATTTCTTACAATGGAGACACAAAGAGTTGATCCCTAGGGACTTTACCAGCAGTCCTTGAGACCTTAACCGAGGCTGGGATGTGTCTCTTAAATTCCCTGTTGGAAGGTGCGTGGGGACAGTTTGGGTGATGGAGGCAGGGGCAGGGTGCTGCTCTCCCCCTTGGCATCCCTTGGCTGTTGGGGATGCTTTGCTCTCAGCCAAGCTGGCGATGGCTGAGCACAGCCAGCATCCCCTCCCAAATTTCTCCTGGGCTGATGCCCACCTTCCCCTGCCCTCCCTCCTGGGGCAGACACCCCCCTCCCCAAAAACCAGCCCGTCCCCTCCGCAGGTGTGCGGGGCCGCAGTTCCCCTCGCCCCCATCACGCTCGCCGGGGAGATGCGGCGTAACGCCGGGCCTTTGCCATTAAGCGTCTTCCGTCTCCTTTTCTTTTGTTAAAGCCAAATGGAACAATGTAATTAGCTTGTTACAATTAAAGTGACTCGACTGGATAAATTGTAATCACCCAGACTGAAGTTAGGCATCCCTGCAGGTCCCGGCCAGAGCAGCTGAGCTGCCTCATTTGCATAATTAAAATATACAAATGATAATGGATTTTGTACTCAATTTCCAGCGGCTGTAAATTCGAGAAACTATGAAATTAGAATAACTGAGATGGAGCCCGCCTTGAGGTAATGAGGATGACAAGTTTTGACAGTAGGGGTGTTTATAACACTAGTTTCTCGCTGCAAAATAAATAAGTACAAAAAAGATTAGACAGTGATATTAGTTAATAGTTCCACGGGCAGTGGGGAAAGGAGATAGACTGGTGATTACCTCTGCAAATTTACGCTGCCTTTTTGACAAGCTCGCTCCTAACCTTAGGGGACACCTTTCGCCTGATTATGGGAAATTGAGAATGAATTAAATGCATAAAAAGGGTTGTCACAGATAGACAAACTAAAGGAAAAGAAATGAAATTAGTCTTGCCATTTTAGCTTGCCGCAGGAGGAGGGGGGAGAGGGAAGGGGAAAAGGCTGGGAGAGAGGTTTCAGCGCTCCTGCAAGGAGGAAATGAAGAGACTGAGCGGTCCTGAATCACGGTCCTGATTTCACAAAAAAATGGAAACTCCTTGGGATCCTAGGTGAAAATAAGGGGAAAAAAAATTTGGGGTAGATAATATCTTGGCCAGGTCAGCTGCAGGTTCTGTCTGGGACCAAACTGTGCCTTTCCATAATTTTTTTTTTTTTTTTTTTTAATTTCTCAGCAATTATTTTCTGCCTCCATTTTTAAGCTTCTAGATCTCCTGAGAACCTCTCGGAGTTGGAAACCTGGGCTGAGCTGGGGGTGAGCAGGTCATCTGCCATCTCTTCGACTTCTCTTTGACTGCACACACCTCCAAGACCATCACTGTTCTGCGAATATAGACACAAACGTAGGCTTGTTCACAAATATTTTGCAAAGCCAAGCTAGAAACCTGTGTTTCCGTTCTCATGATCTTCTTCCTTTGTCCAAAAGAAGTAGTTAACGACTGAATGTGGTTGCTAATGATTTTGTGCAACTTTTCTCTCTCTCTGTAGGACATTCAGGTACGTAAGGAAGGCTGTACCTGGTAAGACCAAAGTGGTGAGCAGGAGATGCCCCTGGAAGGGTAGGAAAGGGGAGAGCGGAGGGCCGGAGCCAGAACTGCTCGTGGTGGGCAGGGTTTGCCTGCTTCCAGCTCCTGTGAACTGACCCTTGGATATGCTGATTTTCCTCTTCTTTTCCCTTTTTGCTCTGATGGGAACCAGGGTGGCCAGCTCTGATGGAAATCCCAATCTGATAGACAGCTGGATTTTCCTAGGGATAAAAAAATAGACTTTTCCTTGCTCCAGAGTGAGGACATCAAAGAATAATTAGGCGGAAAGCTGGTAGAATGCCAGTCCTGTTTTCCTTGGCTCCATGCAGAGGTGCAGAGGGGACTGCGGATGCACAGGAGCACTGAGGACCAAACCTGCCTTGCAAGTGGATTTGCAAAGGGCAACCATGGCTCTGCTATCCATCCTCCTTCTCTAGGATCCCTGGGAGCTGAGAGCATGGATCCCCTGCTTAAAAGCATTTAAAACCTCAGTATTCCAGTGATATCCTAACGATATTATTGACAACCTGTACAGAAGGTGGAAAAAGGCGCAGCAAGGGAAGAGCGAGGGAAAAGGAGGAGAGACAGGGAAGGGAAGGAGGAGGAGAGCTGAGAGGAGAGGGAAGAAGGGAAGGCAACGGAGTACCTAAAAAGGAAAGGGAGCAGAGCTGTGGGGAGATCTGGGCTGGGGCTGCAGGGGTCCAGGGGGGACCCATCCCCACACACAAGTAGCAGCGGGAGCACTTTCCCACCCCACCTAGGAATATTTTTGCACCAACTGCATGTTCCCCTCTGCTCACCCATAGCCATGGGTCAAAACAATCCAGTGGTCTGTATTTATCCTTTTAAATGGAATGGGTTGCCCAGAGAGGTGGTGGAGGCCCCGTCCCTGGAAATATTCAAGGCCAGGTTGGACGGGGCTGTGAGCAACCTGATGTGGTTCAAGGTGTCCCTGCTCCTGCAGGGGGGTTGGGCTGGGTGACCTCTAGGGGTCCCTTCCAACCCAAAACATTCTATGATTCTATGATTCTATGAATGTCACCTGAATGAACCCTCCACTCCACCAGAAGGTACTGCTGGTTTTCCGGCACGTTGGGTACAGCTTCCCTTCCTCTCCCCCCGCTTTCCTACCCTCCAGTGTGTTTTCAGTTCAGGTACAGCCGTCATTTACGTTTTATAGTTTGCTTTACAGCATCTTGTTATGGTGTTATCTGTTAAAGAATGTATTTTTAATGTGTTTTATAGCATGCTTTATAAATAAGTTATTAAAGAATGTACCTGCAGCTAGTGATCACTTAATAAATATTAATAAAGCAATTCCAGATGAGGCCATCATTAAGAGTGTTGCAGCACACCCACGCTAGTTACCTAGAAAGAGTTTCTGTGCTGGTAACCGAAAAGTTCAGGAGGGATCCCCTGTGATGGGAGGAGTTGAGAAGCAGAGGTGGGAAGGAAACAGTTTTGCCAAGTCCTTTTGGCCTTGAACTCCAGACTGAGTCTTTTTTACTCCATGAAATACCAACGGCAGGTGGGGAAAAGGGGGTAAAAAAAGGGAGAGCAACTCTGAAGGTGCGCCTGGGTTTGTGTCCATGGCAAGGGAGGAACCCAAAGGTGGTTTTGCAGGAGGACAACAGTTAGCTTACCTTGCTGGATTTTCCTTTCCTGCCTAAAATGTTAGATCAGCTCCGAGAAATGTGGAGATTTAGTCAATCCTAGTTCTGTTTCCATATGACTGAATCTGTATTTTTTTGGCATTTCCAGTATGGATTTGGTGCAGCCCATGGACTTGCAGCCCCAGGGTAAATACAGTCATTGCTCTCCAGAAAAATCCATTTTGGTTCTATCTAGAGGGCGCTTAAGAGCACCCATGGGTGAGAGATCTGGTGACAGGCATGGGCCTCCTCTGTGGCAAAAGCCAACCAAATCCAAGCAATTTATAAGCTTATTTAATGTATAATAAGCTTAATTAATTTGTAAGTTTATAAACTCAGATTGCGCTCAGTCTGTAGGATCGTGGACAGCAGCTGAATTATTCACACCAGCCCTGGACATGAGGCAGTGGTTTCACAAAGCTTTCCTTAGTGGCTGAGACCCAAGCAGGCAGGTGGATGTTCACATCTGGTCATGCAGGCACTGATGGAGGAGACCTGATGGAGGAGACCAACCCTCCTGGGTTGCCTACATACCCAGTGGAAAGGGGAAGGGAGATGGTGCTTTGGAGTGCTCCCTGCCCATGCTCCTGTCCTAGGTTACCTTCCCAAGCAGCAAACCTCTGGCAAACACCTCTGCCAGACACTAATATTGTTTTGCCATGTGGTGCCAGAGTTAATTATGACCAGTGTGGATATATCTGTGGTTGACATCCGGCTGAATATGAGCCAGCAGGGTGCCCAGGTGGCCAAGAGGGCCAGCAGCATCCTGGCTTGTATCAGGAGTGGTGTGGCCAGCAGGAGCAGGGCAGGGACCGTGCCCCTGTGCTGGGCGCTGGGGGGGCCGCCCCTCGAGTGCTGGGGTCAGGGTTGGGCCCCTCCCTCCCCGAAGGACCTGGGAGGGCTGGAGCGTGTCCAGAGAAGGGCAGCGGGGCTGGGGG
>NW_009270001.1:1838809-1860779 GCF_000687185.1 Egretta garzetta | reverse complement strand
AAGTTGTGCCAGGGCAGGGTGAGGTTGGCCATGGGGAACAATTCCTTCCCCTTGGGGCTGTCAGGCACTGGGAAGGGCTGCCCAGGGAAGGGGTCGAGTCCCCAGCCCTGGGGGGATTTAACAGCCGGGCAGCTGAGGTGCTGAGGGCCAGGGTTTGGGGGTGGGATGGCAGGGTTAGGGGAACAGTTGGGCTTGGTGATCTTTAATGTCTTTTCCAACCCAAACAATTCTATGATTCTATGATTTGTGTCTCCATCAACATCCATCTCCTTTTCAAATCCTGCAAGAGGTCCCTCTCACCCAAGTCTCCCTGCCCTGCTCCACAAAACTTTTTGAGACCTGGTTTTGCAGCAGGCCAGAGATTCTCCCAAAGGGGAGAAAGTGCTTCACGGAGGAAGAGGCAGCAAAGCTGGCTTCGTCCTTCCACCTCCCCTTTTCTGCTCTCATTACGAGCCAGGTATTCTCCTCCCACGGCACAGAATGGAAAGGATGGGTTTGAAAGGTCCCTCCTCTCTCTGCAGCTCCCGTAATTGTCTTTGACACTGTTTATCATCTGCGATAATACAGCCGTGCCCTGTTACCTCCAGCTGCCCTAATTCGTGTTATCAGTCTGGCACCGGGGAGAGGGAGGTGAGAGGTACAGAGGAGAGGTGAAGCCATTACAGAGCTGACAGGGCAGTGAGAATGGAGCGTGGTGATGGACTAGCCATCACTTGACCTGAATGCAAACATACATCCTATTGGATTGACCTTTCCCTGAGAGTAATGGATCTCCTCGTGCATCATTTTTGCTACATTGCTGGCCATTCCAAGGAGATAGTTTCTGGTAATTAAGATAGATCCCTCATATAATCCACCCACAGCGACAATCAATAGGCACCTCCAGAGGGATATTTCCAGATTATTGCTATGTCAGCACAACTTTTGGAAGCTTTGTAGATCTTACCGTGAGAGGTACAATCAGGAAAGCAACAAAGGGGCCATTTCTAGGGAGGCAAGGTGTTTGCAAGAGCCATGCATGTGTTTGTAGGTATATATGGGTGACTGTGCCCTCTCTTGTTGGGGATGAGAAACACATGAGAATTTTAAACCCTAATACTGCTGTAATGAAATGTCATAGCAGAAACTCTGCAGTCCTGCATGACCACAAGCCTACTACGGCAGGAAAACAGATTTGGGACTCTGGTTTTGAGAAGGGAATTACTGCAGCTAAATCAAACTCCTTCTGCCATTCTTCTCACTGGAGAAGGCACTTTCTTACTCATGCTTCACCCTTTTTGATGTGGTTTTTGAGTAGCTATAGGGCAGGGAACAAAGGTCCCCAGCACTATGTACAGATACCAGGCTGTACTTGCGATGGTGGAACTGGGAGAAAAAGGTTTGTCTTCATTTGCAAACTGAGCCCTTTTGATGGAGGTCCCATCCCACCCTGTCCCAGGAACGTATATGTAGAGGATAAAAGGGCCTCTTGCTTCTCTTCATTCAGTCACTGTTAGTCAAAGCTAACGTCATGGTGTCTTCAAAATCCAAATCTGGATCTAGGAACGAAATTCCTGCACATTACAGCTGTACAAGAAGAAGCTGCCCAGTTTGTGCTGCCCTCTTTAGCGGTACAAACTCTGTCAGTGAAATGAGGAAATTAGAAATTTTAAGTGGGGTTCAACTCCTTGGTATTTGACCTTTGAGTCCAAGTCTATTCTAATAACTTAAGAGAAGACCTGGGAGCCACGGAGTCTCTGCATTGCATCCTTGCATCTTCTACCCATTCCTGACATTCTTAAGTACGTCCCTTTGCTTCTTTTTGACTCATTTTGCAGCAGGTTTGCCTATATAATGTGTATTCATATCCCTCCATGGAGCCTGGAAGAGAAATATGAATCCTAAGGAATGACTCTGAGGTCCCGAAGTACCAGAGAAGGCAGTATACAGCATATTATATGGTCTCTCAGTCTGTTTCTCATTTGCTATAGGCAACTAGAGTTGCTAAGTGGTGCGGTTGACACACCAGAAGGATGGGATGTCATCCAAAGAGACCAGGACAAGCTGGAATGGTGGGCCTGTGTGAACCTCATGAGGTTCAACAAGGCCAAGTGCAAGGTCCTGCACCTGGGTTGGGGCAACTCCCAGTATCAATACAGTCTGGATGGAGAGCAGCCCTGTTGAGAAGGACTTGGAAGTGCTGGGGTATGAAAATCTGGACATGAGCCGGCAATGTGCGCTGGCAGCCCGGAAGGTCAACCCTACCCTGGGCTGCATCAAGAGAAGCGTGGCCAGCATTGAGGGATGGGATTCTGCCCCTCTACTCTGCTCTGGTGAGACCTCCCCTGGAGCCCTGCGTCCAGCTCGGGAGCCCTCAGCACAGGAAGGACATGGACCTGTTGGAGCAGGGCTAGAGGAGGGCTACTAAAATGCTGCGAGGGCTGGAGCCCCTCTGCTCTGAGGCCAGGGTTGCCCCGAGAGGTGTTGGAGGCCCCATCCCTGGGAACATTCCAGGCCAGGTTGGAGGGGGCTGTGAGCAACCTGATGTGGTTCAAGGTGTCCCTGCTCCCTGCAGGGGGGTTGGACTAGATGACCTCTAGGGGTTCCTCCCTACCCAAAACATTCTCCGATTCTGTGATTCTAAATGTCTGGGGCTGCCCCAGAGCATGTCTGGGGGGTTCAGTAGCCCATCTAATTGGTGGAACCAGTGGCATTGGTGTTTTGGAACTCTGGAGTGAAGGCGGGCTTGGCAGCTCTTGAATTGGGTGGTAAAACCTGTGCTGATGTCACAAGGTTCTGAAATTTGTTCCCTTAGTAATATTGATCAAAGGAATGCAGCCAAACACGAGTTGGGATATGCGCTTTAAAAATGTCAAGGGGAAATTATTTCAAGCTCTGAATATATATGAAGTTAATAACTTGGTTCTTCCCATTTCCCTTTTTAGCTTTTACTCTGGATCGGTGACCTGATTTTCCAGAAAGGGATATTTGGTGGGTCAGTGGTGGGGAGTGATGCAAACAATGTCCCTGTAAGGTTCAGGCACCGTTTCTACAAGCAGAGCCTGGTCTTCTTGCACAGTCGTCTGAGGGCTTCTGGTCTGAGAGGAAACCTCCGGAATGTGACATTTGTTTTCTTACTGAGCATTTCACATTTACCTAATGTATGTTTTTCATCTGAGCCATCTTCTAATCTGTCTTTGCTCTGGAAGCAGCATCTCTGGATGTCCTGGTAAAAGGGAAATATAGAAAAACCCTCTTGCAAGGGGAAATCTCTTATGGAGGTCCCCGACCTTTGAATTACATTTCAAACATTGAGACACAGAGTTTCTCTCTTTTGTCTTCAGATTTTTTTGCTAATGTTTCCGTGAATTTGTGGAACATTTCTGCTCTGTGTCCCTCCTAATCTTTTAAATCAGCTTTACATATCTTCTGCGCCCACTCTGGTCTTCATGGCTTTTCATGTTGGGTTTTTTTTTTTTTCATTATAGCTTTCCATTTCATGTTAACACATAAAGAAAAATGCATTTATTGGAATAGCTATAGCACAGCAAAGATTATTCTTCTCCCTGTGGATGAAATCAGATAGTGTTGTGCCATGTGGCTTATGTTATAACAATCTTACTCTGGCTGTATGGCCAAAACCTAATTGTAGTGTTTTCAGAGGAAATTCTTATTATTTAAATGCAGTATCACCCACTATACATTTTCGAGCCATAAAAGAACATTAACTGGTTCTTATTTTATTTGTTTCTATGAATTGATCAAACTCTTAAAAAGCCAATTATAGTTGTACTTCTCCATACTGCTGCATGTAAAATTTGTAAACAAAAATAAAAAGAGATCTGTCCACCACTAAGCCAATGTAATAACCTTATTAAAATGTATGGCTTGCTTTTCTGATTGGACTAAAAAAAAGCATCTGTCAGAGACAAACCCCGCCAGAGCAGAGGGGCAAGGCTTTAAATATAGCTAACTCTTGATTTTCCATTTGGGTGAAGATATGTGATACCAAAACACAGCTATTTTGGAGAAAGTACACAACTGAAGTTTTTACTGAGCAACGCAAGGGTTTATAAGAGTTTCTAAGTTTCCTAATTATTTTTTTTCCCTTAATAACTCCTAAGACTGCTGTGAGAAACTACGGCCAACTCACCAGACTGTGGGATTTAGTAGGTCCCTCCTAATTCACAGTTCAGTGTATGTTACAAAGTCAGCAACGTGCCATCGCAGGCTATTGCTGTCGGGTATGAGCCCGTCAGGTCAACCGTTGGCTGGACATAAGGATGGGCTTTGGGCAAAATCCCCAAACTCTTCCATGACTCACTCATTTAATCCGATCTTGAAAATAATTCCTAGTAAATAAGAGAATACGAATATCTTCTGATCTTGAGAAGCAATCCTTTTTCGTGTATGTGTGATTGTGGATTAATATCTTTCTGAGCTCCAGTGAAAGGGGCCATTATAAAAATGAGGTTGGCTAAGATGATTAAACGTTATTTACAGAAAGGACATGGGTCTGATTAAATCACAAGGGGGGGTGTCTCTTTTATGGTGACAGGAAAAAATACACATCAGTCAACAGAGGTGCTTGCTTCATTTCAGCAATTAGGGACTAAAGTAACTTGGACAGTCTGTCAGCTTCGATATGGTGGAGTTAACTAGTAGATCATGTAAATAAAAGCTGTTTGATTAGATCAAAAATTAAAGGGCCATCATTTTTCCTGTTATCTTGCAATTTACCATTGAGGTCTTTGAAATTCTATCACCAAGCACACACCTCCGAGAGTTATTACTTCTAGGGCTATGTTTTTTGCAACTCCTTTAGTAGTTTCCCTCTAGAACCCAGATAACCGACCAAATTTTGGGAGGATCTGACTAGACACCTCCATGAAGAGACCTGACGTTAGCAGGGCTCTTCATCTGAAGTTCCTAATAGCTGCTCTTTTCAAAATCAGACCCTATGAATTTCCACTATAAACGCTTTTTTACCTAGTCTTGGGTCCAAGTTTATTTTATTAGCCTGGGTAAGAGAGAAAGAGATTTCAATGCTTTTCCAATAAACTCCCTGGCGTGATAGAGGTATAAAATGCACCCATCCTGGTTGCCTATATATCCTGCCGAAGATTTGGGCTTCACTTGAATCATACTGAAATGCAGAATCCCAGAATGGCAAGGGTTGGAAGGGACCTCGGGGGATCATCTAGTCCAACCCCCCTACTAAAGCAGGTTCTCCTAGAGCATGTTACACAGGACTTCATCCAGGCGGGCTTTGAATATCTCCAGAGAAGGAGACTCCACAGCCCCCCTGGCAGCCTGTTCCAGTGCTCCATCACCCTCAAAGTAAAGAAATTTTTCCTCATATTCAGCTGAAACCTCTTATGTTTCAGTTTGTACCCATTGCCCCTTGTCCTGTCGCTGGACACCACTGCAAAGAGTTGGGCTCCGTCCTCGTGACTTCCACCCTTGAGATATTTGTATGTGTTCATATTTGTATGAATGGGGTAAGTGGGACTGGACACCCTTGGCAAGTACCTTACTAAAGGTAAGCATTGCCAAATTATGGGAGCTGCAGAGAGAGGAGGAACCTTTAAATCACTAAGCATTATTAAACATCTGCATCTTCCACTCCATGGGTAACGTCTTCCTGGGGGACACCTGAATTTTTGGGGATGCCTCAGGTCTAAATCATTATTGGTCAACGGAGAGACACAAGCGATTTGTTTCATCCTTGCACAGATGCTAAGAACAGATTGGATAAATTGCACACAAATAGCACCCATTTCTCTTGCACAGCCAGTGGGGCCATGTGTGCTCCCCCCTCGCCTCTGACTCTCCCTCCTTTCACCTCTTTCAAGTGATAACCACCTGTGGCGGTGGTGATAGATGTGTCTGGTCGTGAAGGATGCACCCACTGGATGTGGGGGGAGATGGATAACAATAGTCAAGGGCTATTGTGGAATGTGGCCACCTAAGCACAGTGGTCAGTATGCAAATGTGACTATGAGCCAATTATCTGACCCCCATCAATAGCGAGCAGCCCAAGAGCCCTTGGAGCTCTCCTGCACGGCAGTGGGCTGCATGCCAGGATCTCCCCTTGAGCAGGGACGCCTCTCAAGGTTACTCCTCGAGGTTGAGAGATTCCTTACCACAACAGATTCTTGGCAAGTGACTAACAGCAGGCTAACTTTGAAATCTTAGCTAAGTGACATAAAGGATTGATTGTGAATATATAATCCTTTAGAGATAAACCGTTGACCAAGTCTGGGACTAGGATTGGATCCAGCCACACCCAGACTCCTCTCGGAGGAAGGGATTTAGAAGGCAAGGGGATCTTTTCTGAACCTCATGGCTCAACGGGAGGGTCTCCCTGGCAGTTTTGTCTGACCCTGTCCTCTGTGCAGTAAATAACTAAGTGTACCTTGCCATTGAATCTTATAAATTATTGTCGCATTTACCCCTGAACTTTGTTAACTCACTGTTTTACACCAATAAATTATATTATTTTTGCCTCCTTCTCACTCCATCCGTGACACCATGGTCACCCATGGTTGAGGTGACCATGGTGTCACTCTGTCTCTTGACATATGGACAGAGTATTGACTGGTGAAGTTGATATTCTGTAATATCACATTTTTTGAAACCCACTGGGTGTGTCCCACTGACAGCCATGGTTTTGCCACCTCTGTTAGTCTTCTGCTCTAGGCAACTACCAGCTTTGCCATGCTTGAAGCTACTACCAGCACCATCAGCCCGGGGCTGATGCCTTTCCAGAAGCGTGGTCTAGAGAAACCAAGTTCTTGCAGTTTATGCAGCCTGAGATGTACAGGATGCAGCTGCATGATCTTCCAGGTCTTTCTGGCCCTAGGAAAGGGTTGAAAATCCATCCTGATGGCTGGGGTCTCTCTCTTTCTTTGGGACGTCTGTTGGGATACTGCCTCTGACTGTTTCCAAAGTGACAAAATAATTTCCAAAGCTTTTCTGGTGTTTTCATACTTATACTCCCCATGTCAGAAGAGTTTCCTGGTTACACTTCATTTTGGGCATGTTCTTAACGTCTGTTTAGTCAATACCTGAGGCATCATATTTGTCTGGATTCTGCTTCCAGAGTGAACACGGGTGTTGGCAACAGGGAAATGCAAGGCAGGTGTGTGCCTGTCATCAGCAGGGAGTTCATACCAGTTACTTTCTGTCTTGGTGGGTTTTTTTTTCCTTTTGTGGCACATAAAAGAATTTTGAACAAGTTGATGAGGTTTAGTAGTCTCCTGTGATGCTATAAGGTACTTTTTCAGACCCACAAAAAACAGAGTAGGATTAAAACCAGCATTTGAGCAATGCTGTTCTTGGCAATGGCACAAATTCATTGCTTTCCAGGTCTCTTTTGTTATTTTTATTTATTATGCATAGTGTAGTTGCGTCTAAAAGTGCCATTTGGAGACCATTGCACAAAGTGCTGTGCATGAATACACATCTAAATAACCATTTTTGGCAAATAAGCCTTAAAGAGTTTTTCCACTTATAAATTTCATTGCTGTTTCCACCACGCTTTCCATTGGGTATGGCACTGACTCAAAATGCCTTTTGTTATATGCAAGTTGCCATTTTTATTCCTCGTCCACATGAAGGGATGGCTCCTGCCCTCCTGCCTCTATGGGACCAGGGAGTTGCAGATGCTGTGAAACCAGGGCAGCTCTCCTGTGCGAGAGGGGCAAAGCACGCGTCGCCCTGCAGGAACTGCAGACCCGCGGGCACTCTTCGTGCAGCCATCCTCAGCGCATCCCCCGGAGAGGAGTCGGTGGCACGATCCATCTGGCCTTCCTCCCTGAGGCTGTTGTTGACAGTGAGTAGAAGGTATGAGCAGAGGAAGGATTTTGTTAATTTTTGTCCCCAGTAGATAGGTCCAAGGGCCAGGCTAGACAGACACAGTAAGATGCCAAAAGCCAGCAAGAGTTTGGACAGCATAAAAATCATAGAATCATAGAATGTTTTGGGTTGGAAGGGACCCCTAGAGGTCACCCAGCCCAACCCCCCTGCAGGAGCAGGGACACCTTGAACCACATCAGGTTGCTCACAGCCCCGTCCAACCTGGCCTGGAATGTTCCCAGGGATGGGGCCTCCACCCCCTCTCTGGGCAACCCCTGCCAGTGTTTCACCACCCTTATTTTAAAGAATTTATTCCTTAGATTCAGTCTAAAATGACAGCCATGGACGTGGATATAGCTATTCCAAATTTACCCATTGATTATATGTTAATTATACATGCATCGCTACTAATTAGGACTCTGACGCCTTTGCTTTATTCTACCTGACCCATCACTAGAAACCCATGTGAGGCTGACAAGCATGAAAGCGTAGGCAGAAGTAAAGAAAAGTTCTCCCTGTATTCCTATCAATGTCAACTCACCTGCAAATGTTCAGAGCCCTCACAACCACCTGGAAAATTGTTTTCTGGTACGCCTGCAATTTTTTTTTCTATGAAGAGAAAGGGAAAATTTCATATTCTGTTGAGTGACAAACTTGCTTTGCCTCCCTTCCTGTTTGAGCCTGACCCAACCAGTGCCTCCAAAGCTCTGTAGTTGAGTGCTGTGGTTGTATTTGTTACACTCGGTGCAAGACAAGTCGAGCTACACATTTGGCACCTGGCTTTTGTTTTTATTTTAGGTGAGGAGGTGCAGTCCATGGCATTATGAACTAGGGTGGGCACTTCCCTAAGCTAAACCCTGAACCAGATAGCCCAACTGCAGAGTTGTGTATCCCCTTCATTGCTCCATTAGGCCAATGTCCATGCAAAGTAACTTACATTTTTACTTTCAGCTCTGGCCCTGGCTCCCATGGGCTTGCTGTAGCTATCTACTTCACCTTAAAATTGCCACTTAATCTCCATGCCGTTGTTTCCCCACTGGTGAGATGAGAACAGGGCCGATGATCTGTTAATGTTTCTAAAGCAAGGGAGGAAAGTGCTGAGTGTAATTTTAATAAATGGCAGTGTGAAAGTTTTCTTTGCTCCACTGCTTTCCCTCGCAGATGATATAAACCACACAAACTATCTTCTCTCCTTCTAACACTCCCTTCCCTCCAGTGGAGTTAATTTGATTTAATGCATTTACCATCCTGACAGTTACATTTTAAGTGGCGCACTCTCGATTGCAAAAGGTAACCTTTTAATGACATTCCTCCCAGCTTGCGGGTGGCTGCAGCTCCTTTGGCAACCCCTTTTCTCCTTCGGGAAGAGAGCGCCCAGACCTGAGTTGAGCCCTGTGGCTCTAATGACGGAAGACGCACATCCCACCAGACTATGATTTTCCTACCACGGAGACTATAGATATGAATCCCATGACCAGATTTGCAGTCCAGGGTCTGGGAAAGGGGTTTCTGCCCTTCGGTGCTGCCTGCCAGAGGGTATTTTGCTGTGTTAGCACGCTCTGTACTTTGTGCGTTGGGCTTTTCTCCGACTGCAGTTACAGTTGGCACCGTTAAACCCTCGGTGTTCACTGCCTGGGGATGTGCAATTATTGTGGAGCCTTCTCCTAGTTACAGTAGGAGACATCGTGTTACTGCAGTCGCTACGGAGTGACAAATGAGGTTTTAATGACACCTACTCTACCTGGAATTATCTGTAAACTACAATTAAGGAAGTAGCTTCTCAAGGAATTAAAGATCAGAGAAAAATGACGTGCTTTTATGGTGACTTATGGGGAGATCTGCAAATTTGTGATAGTTTTCTGTGGAACAGGTTGGAAGGCGCAACAGAATGTAATAACTTTAAACGATCTTTTCTCCACTGCCATTGCAGCATGCCAGCGCTGCAGTAGAGCTTATCGGACAACTCTTCAGCTGGTGTAAATCTGAAGGGGTTCCACTGGAGTCAGTGGTCTAACGTAGAGTTTATTGGCCCGTGGGTGTAGTGGGTTTTGAAAGGCTGGTGTGAATTTTGGTGGAGCAGTTAATTTACATGGCTTGCTCTGCCACCATAGGGGCTGAATTTGCAGAGCTGCAAGGCATTTGCGAGAGACCCTGAAATGCAAAGTGGTCAGTCCGCTGCAAAAAGGCCAAATTAACCAGTCAATTACCAGGAGATCCACAGGGGCTGGGGCAACCTGCTTGTTGTTTTAGGGGTCCCGAAAATTGGTGGGTGCCCAACACATCTTGCAGTGTGACCCTGGAGCAGGTATTCAGCCTGCCCTTGTGGTGGTGGTGTCCACAGAGAGGCCCTCTGTGGTCTTCCCTTGCAAACATATCCTTGCAGAGGAGAGGTCCCACTGTTTAGAAAGAGGATGAAGGGGAAAAAGAAGAGCAAATCAAAATTAAAAAAAAAATAAATTATGAAGTCCCTCTTCAGTCAAGTCTTCCAGAGTCACAGTTGAGGCTAAACAAACTCCCTAGGATTTCACCCTACAAAAACATCAAGCCGTGGATGCACATTCGAAAATATTGACTGTCTCTAAGATGATTTTGTCATGGGAATCACTCTGGTAGCAAATCTTCAAAGCGTCACCCAGGCAAAAGTTGTCAGGTATTAAAAATAGAATTACACTAAGCAGTGCCTTTTTGCTCAGTCATCTTTCCTTTTCTGTGGTATTTTATTATTGCTATTCCAATGTACTGGTTATTGAGTATATGATTATTCTTTCAAATGAGTTTGGACAGCGTCTATAGCTTTGTAGCAATTAAGAGGCCACAGACTTTAGCAGCTCAGGAGGAATGGAGTAGGTTTTAACAGCTTTATTTATCTTTAGCTTCTGCAGAGCTGTTTGGACTTCCTCAATGGTGGGCAGTTCTGTATCAATAAAAGGATGCTGGAACTTATTTCTTGTAAATGCAAGTAGGTCATTATCAATGGCGTGGGGAGCCTTGCACAGCGCTTGAGAGAGACGCTTTCTCTCTTAGCTCTGTCATCAATTACAAGACTGCCAATGAATCTTGGAAAATGTGAACAAAAGCATTTTATGACCTGCCTCAATAAAAGTCTGGCAGGCTGCGATGCTTCCTCGCTGCTGCTAATTGTCTCCTTCACAGTGCCTGCTGCCAGCTTTTAACGTCCAACACCTACATTTAGGGCAGTGGACTGATATTTTGCCAGGTAAGTCAGGTAGCCGCTACTGTTAAATTAACTCTTCTTGCTTTATCAGTTGCTAATAGACATTTTACACTTAACGTGAGTGTGAAGAGCCCTTCGTGTGTGCTAATTGCAGGTGCAGGTTTGGGAAGGGATGCGGGGTGAGCGTCCCAGCTTGTTTTGTTCTTCTAAATGACAAGAAATCAGCCCCTTGGCACAATCACACAGTCCATCATCTTCATCGCCCTGCTGCTGTCAGTAGATTTTGTGCCTGCGTCTGGTGTCTGTGTTTGAAAGATTGGTTGCAATTTGATGGGCAACCAGAAAGCAAAACTTCTTTATATTTTGAGGAACGTATTCTATTGACTGAAGCTCAAACATTGTGATTAACTTGTCACTAAATGCTGAAACTGTGTATGAAGAATGGGAATTGGTAAGGTCTATTAGGGGAAGTTTGTACCCAGCTCTGTTTCATTAGCTCCTTTCCTTATCAGGTGATTAAGAATCTTATTTTCCTGGTCACTTCTGATCTATGATATTCTCAGCACTGTACACATAAGTTTGTGGCCTTAGTTCTTGCTCAGTGTTTACTTAAAGAGGTTCCCACTGGAGCTATCAAGGACCTTTACTCTGGCAGCCCACAGAAATCAAAGCTACGCTGAGCAGCATGTGAGTGAGAGACTTAAACACCGTTGTACATTTTCTTGTACAACTTTTGTTGTATTATAATCACAGAATCACAGAATGGCAAGGGTTGGAAGGGACCTCGGGAGATCATCTAGTCCAACCCCCCTGATCAAGCAGGTTCTCCTAGAGCATGTTACACAGGACTTCATCCAGGCTGGCTTTGAATATCTCCAGAGAAGGAGACTCCACAACCCCCCTGGGCAGCCTGGGCCAGTGCTCCGTCACCCTCAGAGTAAAGAAGTTTTTCCTCATACTCAACTGAAACCTCTTGTGTTTCAGTTTGTGCCCATTGCCCCTTGTCCTGGCGCTGGGCACCACTGCAAAGAGTCTGGCTCCGTCCTCGTGACATCCACCCTTAAGATATTTGCATGTGTTGATGAGGTCCCCTCTCAGTCTTCTCTTCTCCAGGCTGAACAAGTCCAAGAAATTTCAGCATCCTCAGGTGTTTTTTGGCTCAAGGCAGCATGCCAAAGAGATTGGATGATCAGAATAGGATTGAATAATGGTGCCCAACGAAGGAACTTTTTCCAGTCCTGTCAACTGACTCGTTGCCTGACTCCTGACAAGTCTCTTAACCAGTGGTTTGCCTTGCATGAAATAAGGACACCACTGCCTTGTGCTTTTAATGCAAGAGACATTAAGAAACTTCTTCCTTAGTGGCATCCTAAGGATTATAGCTCATGCCAAAACCAAGTCCTCCAACACTTGTGGTTCAGCTGACACTAGTAAATCTGTGCGTTAATGACAAATAGTCGAGTCAGTACAGGTGCAAATGACGTTTAGAGATCTATTCAGCATCAATTTACTTTGTGTAGTTGTTAATTTTTCAATTACCCTTTCTCTTTTTAAAAAAAATGGAATTCTCACTGCTCTCAAATTCTTACTTGCTGGATACTCTGCTTTCACTGCAAAAGCAAGGCCACTTCAGACATTGGATATATGTGCACACATATGTATTTATAGATTAGTAGTATAATAAGTTTATATACATTTTGGGGAATATAAATTCAACATTTTGAGAAAAAATAATCTTTTGCTAGGCTGTTAAATTAAACACACTCCTGTGCTGCAAGGACAAAGGTGGGGAGCTGAAGTTCAGAGTGAAGTTGTCAAGCCCGTCTGGCAAGACGCAAACCCAAATTTCTCACCTGATTGCTCTTCACTGCCTACAGGGTAAATGTTCCAAATGATGCACAGGAGGTGTGTGGACAAAACCTATTAATAAATAATTGGTTTTGTACCCGTGCCTCCTGCACACTTTTTTGAAAATTCCCTTCTCTTCCTTGCCTCCAAGTGTCATTCACGGGAGTCTATAGAAAATAAGACTGAAGAGTAAATGCAGGGTAGGAAGCAGTGCTTAAGGGAAGAGCTCTCAGCTGTATTTCCCTCCATCTGAGGTTATGAAGGCAGACAGGGTATTTCTTCATATTGAAGGACTTTTTTGTTGAATGCATATTCCATATCACGTAGCATTTTTCTTATCATCGCACAGTAGCAATCCCTAGAAAGAGGCATGTGGCCCTCAGGCTTCATAATATCATCCTTTATTAGAAATAAGAACAAAGGATGCAATTAAAATACAAATATTTCACATCCCAGAGGTCTAGATACCGCTTGGCAGTTCCCTGGTGGTTCCCCCTTTGAAGAAATGTCACGGACGTGGATGCTCGGGAGGGGTAGCATCACTGCTAAAGAGGCACAGATACACTGCTGGGGAAAAAAGAAGGAAACCTTTCTCTGGATGGTTAGGAAATCTCCTGAAGGCAGTGCCCGAAGCCCCAGTTGTTGGGGTCTTTTAGGTTTTGTGTTGATCTGGTCAGGGAGGGAATAGATTTGCCCTTGAGGCTGGATGGGAGGAGGAGTGGGGAGCCCTGATGCAAATCATGGTATGATGGCTCGGATGAGGGCTTCTCCAAGACCTTGGTTTGGTGGCTTGCAGGTCACAGCCATGTCTCTCCCGTCTTTGGGCTGTAAACTTGCTGGAGGCCCTGGATGGACATGGTTCTGGACCCTGATGTTAGACTGCTAACTATGTCCCCTTTGATTTGAAAATCCCTTCCAGTGTAACATCAATATAATAATTTTCTACTAGTTTTGTTTTTGAAAAAATTCATTAAGTTCATAAGAAAAAAAAACCACGAACCAAACCTTCTGGGTTGTGCTTGGACAAGAATAATCAAAGAACCAATGCATTTCTGGTGTTTGCAACTCCAAGAGATCAGTAATCCCACAGTCTAGAACAGTACTGATAAATCACATTACCTGGTAATGTTGCACATATTATTTTATTAAAAGTTCATCCAGGTCGGCTGCCTTCTGCCCCTCAGCAGCTGGTATTCACTCTCAGGTGAAGAATGCTTTTTCACTCTGGATCTCTTTAAAGTGCCAGTGAAAAAGCTCCAGTGCCCCAAAACCCCAGGTACAGTTCTGGATGTTTTTATCTTAATGGATCCCCAAATATTTCTGCCCAAGTCAGTCCATGCTGGAGGAAGCCTCAACCCGGACTCCTCTTCTGCTGCCTTCTGCGACAGATAAACACTGATTTTGTGTGGCACACATGACAAACCTAGCTTAAGCCACACTTAAAGGGAGAAAAAGTCCAGATTTTGGGAGGATTTCTTCTAGGGAAAGAAAGGGAGGATTTGGGTACTTTAACTCTGCAAAGGCTGCTCTCCTGGCAGGGCCCTTGGTGCTGGCAGGGCATCCTGTACCAGGAGCTCCCTGCGTGAGCATCCACCTCTGCAAACCTGGGGTTGCTCCTGCCTGTGGCTTTGTGTTCCTATAAAATTCAAGATTTATCATCCCTTGACAATCGATTGGCCATTCCTAGATCAATACTTACCACTTGGGTCAATTAATCTTGATATTCACTTTAAGAGTAGTCAGTATCTACTTATTGATTTTAAGAATAATGAAAAGTAAGTACATGGGACCCAATCCCCAGGCTCCTGGTTGGGGCAAACCTCCCACCGCAGTCAGCCTTGGAGCAGGCTCCCTGGGGGGTTACAATTCCCATTTTGCTTTTTAAATTCTTGATCGCCTCTTTCTCCCTTCCTGAAGGTATAGTGGCACCCACAGCTATGAGGTGCTTGTGTGACATTTCCAAAACGTACGATGAACAGTTGAACGGTGCCAGACTGAGACAGCTTCTTTGGTGCTCATGTGAGCTTTCATTGGTAGGCTACTGACACCTGTTAGAGTAGGCATTCTCCATATAAAAGATTTAAGAATATATATTGCCAAACTAGGCTTTGATGCTTTATGGTTCAGACCTCCCACCAATTTCTGCTTAGCATGTTCAAAGAGGCGCTGTGAACTCATAGGTGGTGCTTTAAAAATTAAATCAAACAACTCATAAAGGTAGATGTATTTCAACTTTTTTAGGCAGTTCTCGGTCACTTATGAGAATTTTGCCTGATAAAGCTCAAAGAACCACAACATTTGGCCCTCTATTATTAATTGATGTGTTTGCAGGAGAGGAGTGTGTACAATTTTATGCATGAAATGTAAGAGTGTATTATTTCTTTCACTTGAAAACAAAACACTGATGTATCTGTAAATTATTCCATGAGTACAAATTTATATCCTGGCAAGTGTTCATGAAACGTGTTGCCATTTGTATCCTCTGTAGTATTATTTCTGTATCTTTAGAATGCTCTAAGAATAACAAACGAGCTGCCAGTTTAGAGTGACAATACGTTCAATAAGATGGAAATGGGCTATCTAATATTTGCAAAAATCAAATAAAAAATTACTCCCTGGAGGTAATTTTTAATTTTGGAGTTTTGTGTAAAATAGTGTAGCAGACCAAACCATCATTGTAACCAAAATGCATCTTTCCCCAATTAGTTGTCAAAATGAGATTTTTGTTCTGCTACAGCGAAGCACTTTCTCCTTCCCTTCCCTTCCCTTCCCTTCCCTTCCCTTCCCTTCCCTTCCCTTCCCTTCCCTTCCCTTCCCTTCCCTTCCCTTCCCTTCCCTTCCCTTCCCTTCCCTTCCCTTCTTCTTTCTCTTTTTACTTCCTTCCTTCCCACTATATTGGGAAAAAGGAAAAGACTATAATTATAGCCGCATAAGGAAAAAGTGCCCTTCAAAAGGGGGTGATCATCAACAACAAAAAATTAGATATCGGTGCGTAAACTAGCGGAAGAGGAAGCTGAGCGCAGTCTAGCGAGGGTTTGTTTGGTCTAAGGGATTAATTATTCAACAGTTGCAGTCATGATGAGAGTGTGCACACCAGACTAAAACTAGCACAAAGGTTAATTGGTATCTAAGGGCTGGCTCTCGTCATCTGATGCTGTTAAGTAGCGCGGTTGCTATTTTAGTACATTTTTGGACTTTAAAAAGAACCCACAAAAAGAACCTTAAGTCACACGTGAGGAGGTGAAGACATGATTTCTTGGCATGAGGAGTTCGGGAAATTGGTACCCAGCATCAGCTTCCCCAGCAAGAAGAGAAAGAGAAAGCTTTGTGTGCTTGCTACAATTGAGAAATGGATTCCCCATTGCTGCTGGTTTAAGCCTTATGGGTGCTATTTAAACTTGGCATGTCATAAATCCAGTATCTACCCCAGCGTTTGTTCTCCATCCTGTTTTATTTGGGAGCGTGTGCAGAGAATTGCAGCGGTGCAAACAAAGACGTGTCATTGCAGCCGAAACCAAGCAAGTCCCAAACTTTGCAAGAGGCCTTCTTCAGGAGAAATGTTTATTTTGAAGGCTGGCTCACCCAAATCCTTTTGGACGTTTATTTCTGGCAACCCTGTGCCAGATGAGCTGCCCTAAACTTCTCACATCCCGGAGAACTTTAGAGCAGAGGTGCAGATCGCAGGCAGGCTGGGACTGGATCAGTGTCTCTGCCTTGGGATGGGCTCTGTCTTCTTGGCCATATAGTTTCCCATACATGAACCTGCAGATGCACACACATATCCATGATGTGTCCATCCAACACTTGCACTCTTCATCTCTGCTTCTTACCTACACATACATGTAAAAAAATAAAATCTTGTTTGTGTGTGTTTGTCTACCTCATATGTACAGACACAATATATATCTATATTCTACTCACGTTGAAGAGACATACGATGTCTCTTCAGCAATACGCTACCATGTGATACAGCTCAAAGTAGAAGAGATGAAATTTAGGTTCGGATGTGCTGGTGACAGGTCAGAAAATACCTTGTGAATGCTCTCAGAGCTTCTAAAGACTGCCAAACCCACACTGGCTGGCAAAATACAGATTGTGTGAAAACACTGCACAGGTATTGGAGACTTCAAGGTTGACCTGATGAACCATCAGTAATTATCAGAGCAGCAGGGCAAACCAGCACATCCTGCTGGGCTTGGAAATGTCCCTGGCTTCATATTCCTCTTGTCTGTTAGGAGGTTTTGGTTCTGGTGCAGAAGACCTTCCTGGCCTGTGATGTCTCAGGAGTGGCCTCTCCTCTCCACTCCCTGCTTTAGAATCTGAGATATTGCCCCCTTGGCTCCAGCCTCTCACATGCAGGGGTATATCTATGAAGCCCCTGGTAGAGAAGGTGGTGATGGTCCCAAGTCGGATTGCAAACCACAAGCAAACATCTGGCTGTGCCACAGCCACCACTGTGCCACAACATCTGGGCGTGTGTGTATGGCAGATCTTCAAATTAACCAAAAATGCCCAGCAGACTCGCAGACTTTGATTCTTTTCAGGGCTAGGAACTGGAGTTATTTTGAGTGTCTTATGTTGTGAAGATCTTTGGAAAAGGAAACTAGCATTCAGACTGTCTTTGGCTTCCCTAAATAACAGAAGCAGAAGAGCCTGGCAGCTGCGCACAAGAAGATAGACTGAGCAAGCTGGAGGAGGGGCGTAGGTAATTTCTTTGGGGAAGAGAGAGTGAGTCCCAGTCTTGTAAAATCGTTTAGGTTGGAAAAGCCCTTTCAGATCCCCCAGCCCAACCGTTCCCCTACCCCTGCCATCCTACCCCCAAACCCTGGCCCTAAGCACCTCGGCTGCCCGGCTGTTAAATCCCCCCAGGGGTGGGGACTCGACCCCTTCCCTGGGTAGCCCCTTCCAGTGCCTGACAGCCCTTTTGGGGAAGGAATTTTTCCTCATGTCCAACCTAAACCTCCCCTGGCGCAACTTGAAGCCATAATATGTGCTGGAGAGACCAGAACAATAAATTGCAAAAGCAGTAACTTAGACTTGGGCAACAGCTCCGAGATGGGAGCAACATCCAAGAGCTGCCAGTGACACAAAGGAAAGAAGAAGTCATCTCGCTGCCTTGCCAGCTGGTAGGATCCGACAGCAGTGCTGCCTTGCCTGAGCGAGCACAAGGAGGTGCCCAGCATCCACCCATAACCCTTCCTGCGGGGTTTATAAATCAGGAGCTGGCTCCTGGCTGACACCTGACATTCAAGGTCTCCACCTGAGAGCATTTGCTGACTTAATTTTCCTCCCCACGTAGGCAGGCTCTTCTCTCCCATGCCAGACCACCACAGCGTCGCTGGTCGGGGTGGAAAGGCAGCAGCAATGTGAACTTGGGATGCGAGAGTGTGGTGAGATGAGCCAGGGTGTTCAGGAATTTAGAGAGATGCTGTTTGCTGTTTTCTGAGTTCTGGTGATGCAGAAATGATCACGTCCTCTGTCAGGGAAATGGGGAAGTAAAACAGTGAGCATCAAGCAAGAAGGCGAAATTATATTTAATGAAATTGGATTCGGAAATGTTTTTGTTCCAACTACTTTAAAACACCACTGGCATCATAACCGAGGAACTGCCAAGACAATAATCTTTTCTTCTGCTGTGGTTGCTTTTCTCCCCCCTCCCCTGCCTTTTTTCTTGAGCACATTTTGGCAAGTGATAAATCACGCAGTGGAAGAGTGCACGTCTCTTCTCTTTGTCTTTAACACTGACCTCAGCCCTAGGGAGCCTCAAACAACAAAACCTGTCTTGGTCCAGATTGTCTTCTGGGTTGCCTTGGAGTTTCTGCCCCGGGAGGGGCACTTTTATTGTGCATGAACCTTGGAAACTACATAGGCTTCTTAAATTCAAATAGTGGGAGTGAAGCATACGCCCCAATAGAAAGCTAAGCTTTAGCGTACTGCTGAATCAATTCAAAGGGACAAAGTTGGCCAGCTAATAATTTTAGTTATTGGCACCAAATATTATCATGGTTTAAGAGACAACCACCACCAGCAGCACTTTCAAATGCTCTTCTTGCACCCACCCTGCGCAGCTCCCGAGTTATTAAAAAACCAAGTGGACTGTCTGAAAGAAAAGAAACAGGACACCTCGGGGTAAAAAAAGATGCTGTTTTCAACATCTTTGGCGTCAGTAAACTCAGGGGAGCGCACACACAACTCCTGAGTGTCTTTGCGAAGGAAACAGCCATTGCTTCTGTGTGCTCATCTCTGACTGTCAACGAAGCACCACGCCACCTCCTGTGGTGAACATCACATCAAGGTCCTACGTACAGTTTGTGCGTCACAGTACTGGGCCAGATCCTGAGCTGTTTGGATGTTTGCAGCTCCCGTGACCATCCGGGATGCAGATCCTCTGTTGGGTGCCGGATGAAGCTTTCCTGGTGTTGTGTTGTGGATCCCTTGTTGAAGCCATTGGGGATGAATCCCCTTCTCTAGCACTCACCAAAAAAATCCTATTTAGCAGCACCGTCGTCGAGGAAGAAATTGAAAAATCTTTTGTTGAACAAAGTACCTTTCACTTAAAAAATCCAGGCAAGATAAAATGACATGTGTGCTAATGATGTATTTTATGAACCACCATCTGTCTCGGGAAAGGTCAGAGAAAAATGGCAACCGCTGCTCAGGTGATTGGTGGTGGAGGGGGGAAAATGGCCTCATCTGAACGTGACAAGAAGCTTCAGTGACATCATATAAATGCCATAATTGGGAAGTGGTAAATTGAACAGGGCTGCCTTTGGAATTTGATGTGTCAATAAACAAGTTCAAGGTGACACGTTGGATCAATACGGCACGACAAGAATCATCCGACAAATTTACTGCAAAGTAATTGGGTGCAAAATGACTCAACTCAACCTTCACACTGCAGAAAATCAAACAAACAGGCAACCTACAGGCAACAGTTTGTATATGTCAGATGCTGCTTAAGGTAGCTTGCGCAGTACTAATAGAGTTGTTTTAAAGGGAGACGGGGGGAAAAAAAAAGTGAGGTTCCCGTTATTATGAGTGTGACCTGAGGCATTGCTATAACCCTCTATACTCCTTGAGGGTGTATAAATAGAAAAACAAAACACACAATTGCTAGAGGTAGTCTTAAATATTAATATTTTTCTTCCTGTCTGTGTCGAGATGACAAATAAAATAAACTGGGAACACCTTTTTTTTTCTCTTAACACAAACACGAGGCTTTTCATCGAATAGGTTTCTTACCTCTCACTCCCCTTATTTTTTGATAAAGGAAGTTGTAATAAGTCACCTCTATTAAAAAACTGTGTTTGCCCACATTACACAGGGCTATTGAATGCAAATCATTGGCTACCATTAGAATTAACCATCTCCACTTATTGCTAAACCGGAAAAGAGTCACTCAGAGAAGTCTCTTCAGTGCATTAATTTGTTGACAACAAATTTGATGCTTGATTTGTCCCCACTTGACAACCTTTAATCTTGAGTTTCTCCGAGGGGAAAGTCGAGAGCTTATTTTTCTGAGAAATTTGGGCTCTCGCCAAGGCTAAAAGAGAAGCCAGTACATTGACTGCACACTTTGGAAATGTCACGCAGATTGATTGTATTTTAATTGTACATTCATTCTGGAGTGAGAAAGGAGAGAGAAGATGAGTGGAAAGCCACAGCCAAGGAGAAAGATGCCATTTACGTTTGCGTCCCCTCCCAGCTGGGCTGAGCCGTAGCGGAGACCACTTTTTTTGCTGGTGGTGGCTTTGTGATTCCATGGAAATGATGGGAAAGCCTCGCTCCTGCCCCATCCCTGATGCTGCTGGAGGACAGGGTGTCCGACCGCAGACCCCAGGGCCTGGTGCTGGTACATCAGCATCGCTGGCTCCAGCATCCACATAACTTACGGTAATCCGAAAATGCGGGAAAGCAGACAAACTCGGCAGCTGAGCTTTATTGATGGACTGACGCCACTGGATAAAGCAATGTGCCGTATTGGTAAGCTTTGGGCACACTGAGAATTTAATGGATGTCAAGATTTGGACAGAGGAAAAATAGGAAGATTGAGATAGAAGATTTGTGCCAGGAATGGGATTAGTGTGAAGAATTATGAGTGCAGTAGTTATGTTAAAAAAAAGAATTCATATATATATTATATAGAGATTTGCCCCTGGCTGCCATGCTGGGGCTCTCATGCTCCCTTGGGCAGGGACATCCCTGGGACCACTGCCCAGCCTCTTCAAACATGGGAGGCTCTTGAAATTGGTAATCGCTGCCAAGTCAACTGGGTCGTGTCCCATGCAAGAGATGAAACCCAACCAAACAATACCCTAGTGTTTTGTCCTTTGGGGGGAAAAATATTTCCGTGTCTGTTAAGTGACCTAAAGCTGAGATGTGGAGCCAAGTGTGTAACGTCAGAAGGGCCAGCCCTCCCCTTTTGCCTGTCAATCATCTCAGGTTTATCCCACTGTGTAAGAGAAAGTGAAAAATACCCCTTTTTTTGCCCAACAGTGGTCTGGGGCATCCTTGGAGCCCAGTACACTAAAGATACAGGGTTTGCAAGCAGACAGCTGCCCTCGGGCTTAAGAACAAGGTTATTCACTTACCAGAGGATTTCTTTGTCTTCCAAGAATGATTTAAAAAATGAGCCAGAAAGTGGGAAGCATCTTAACATATACGATTAGGCAGATCATTCTGCAAACCTGGCATTTCTAGTGGGATAAAGCTGGACATGAGCCAGCAATGTGCGCTGGCAGCCCAGAAGCCAACCCTACCCTGGGCTGCATCAAGAGAAACGTGGCGAGTGGTGAGGGAGGGGATTCTGCCCCTCTGCTCTGCTCTGGGGAGACCTCCCCTGGAGCCCTGCGTCCAGCTCGGGAGCCCTCAGCACAAGGAGGACATGGACCTGTTGGAGCGGGGCTAGAGAAGGGCTACTAAAATGATCCGAGGGCTGGAGCCCCTCTGCTCTGAGGCCAGGCTGGGAGAGTTGGGGGTGTTCAGCCTGGAGAAGAGAAGGCTGCGGGCAGAG
Organism: Egretta garzetta; assembly: GCF_000687185.1. Classification (NCBI taxonomy): domain Eukaryota; kingdom Metazoa; phylum Chordata; class Aves; order Pelecaniformes; family Ardeidae; genus Egretta; species Egretta garzetta. Next base: position 1,838,904 of record NW_009270001.1, on the reverse strand, counting down.
CTGAGTGCGGCCGGCTAGGGCTGCAAGGGGGCCCAGAGGAAAGGGGGGGACAAGCTTTTTAGTAGGGCCAGCTGGGACAGGACAAGGGGGGATGG
>NW_009270001.1:1827733-1838782 GCF_000687185.1 Egretta garzetta | reverse complement strand
GGGCAGAGCTGAGTGCGGCCGGTCAGGGCTTCAAGGGGGCCCAGAGGAAAGGGGGGGACAAGCTTTTTAGTAGGGCCAGCTGGGACAGGACAAGGGGAGATGGTTTGAAACTGAAGCAGGGGAGGTTTAGGCTGGATCTAAGGAAGAAATTCTTTCCAGTGAGGGTGGTGAAACCCTGGCAGGGGTTGCCCAGAGAGGGGGTGGAGGCCCCATCCCTGGGAACATTCCAGGCCAGGTTGGATGGGGCTGTGAGCAACCTGATGTGGTTCAAGGTGTCCCTGCTCCTGCAGGGGGGTTGGGCTGGGTGACCTCTAGGGGTTCCTCCCAACCCAGAACATTCTATGATTCTATGATATTTTTCTCTCCTTGCTCCAGCTGAATCTTGGAGGAGTCACAGCAAAACATTGTCACTGGACAACCTCAGCTGGAGGAAGAGATATGATGCAAACCAGCTGCTGGGAGGCTAAAATGTGTTCAAAATTTTCAAAATAGACTTTGTGTCACTTCTGTAAAAGGTATATTGAGGTGGCTTAAGGTTGTTTTTTTTCTGGTTTAACACATATTTTGCTTGGTTTTTTATATGAGGTGTTTGTATCAAAGCCAACTCTGGCAGTGGAGGGAATCCCAAGGGATAGCTTGAAAGCTGGGGAAGTAAAAATGCAAGGACTTTTTTATTTCAAACTTTTTGGGAATCTGGATTACGAAATTGTTGTTAACATAACTCCAATGCTTTGTGTACTCTCAGATAAAAAATTTCTCTTGGTAAGGCTGAAAAATCCTTGTGGCTCAGTTGTAACACATCTGTACCCTGTGAGACCACATGTTATTTCCAAAGCACAAAGGAAAGAAAGAAGTTCCACCAGTGTTGCCAGACACTTTAGATTTTTACAGCTATATCCGTAGCCGTATATCTGCCTCTGTATCCTTCTCTCCTTTGGAGCCTCATCTGAAAAAGCACCTCTACAACCTGAGAGAGGAGCCTGGGATGTTGGTTTCCCATTAATTAAAGTGGGAATCAGATATCCAGTCTTTCAGGTTGCTGTGCAAACAACACCACGAGGGAGTCACACTTTGCAGGGCACAAATGGAGAGCTGACAGGCTGGGGGCACCCATGTCCATTGAGGACACATACGGTTTTACAGCTTGTTACCACCTGAAACCCGGTGGAAAAGCCCAAACCAGTTCCTTTGCATTAATTTTGCTGAATCTCTTATCCCCAAACTGAACTCAACTGATTTTCTGCCTCTGAATGATATCGATTTCCAGCGTTGCTCTAATTTATTCCTTATTGTCTTTGTTTACTTGTAATGATTATCCCGCTGTTAATTGATAATGCTGTTGTGTTCCTTAAAAAACCTGACTGAAAACCGATTCGAATCAGTGGTAAAACTGTCACTGATTTTAGCGCGTTTTCAGGTTATAATTGTTATTTTCCCCCTCTTTTAGTATACCAAAGGGGAAAAACCCCAAAGAAAGCAGTCCTTTACACTCTGTAGTTCTTTCTGGAAATATTCTGTATGTATGGTACCTTCCCTAAATCCTAAACACATTGATTGTCTTCGGGTTATCAATCACGCCGGTTATTTTCTGTTCTGACTTAAGAGGATTATTGGGACTGGATTTTGTACTTTGTCAGTATTACAGAAGTGACACCTCCTCACTCGGGGCTGGGTTGCAGCCTGGCAGTGCGTCTGCCCTCTCCTCGAAATCATTTGGATCTGATGCTGCAGAGCTTGCGGCGCTGGCAGCCCAGCTGGTGTCCAGGAAACCTGGAAAACCAGGAAGCCTGTCCACCCCAAGCAGAGAATTCAAATTAAAGCCCCTGGGAGGTAGGGAAATGGCAAAAGGGACAGATTTCAACTTGAGGAGCAAGTGATAACGCATGGTTTTCCTTTTTTGGGATCCTGGCAGAAACCAGGTGCCTACAGCACAGCAGCTTTGATATCACCTTAACTCACGCGAGTAGGATGAAAGCAAAAAGGTATTTCATTGTGTGTCGAACCGAGGGGTGAATTTGGCCCTATTACTCCACTATAGAGGAGCTTGTGGGTCTGTTTTTCAAAGAAATGTATTATTTTAAAGAATTCTCTGCTATGTAAGTAAGCCCACATTTCCCTTCCAGTTGTCTCTCATCTTTTATTTACCCATAGGGATGTACCATGGATTTCTGCAGCGTTTTGACCAAGCCTTGCCTGAGGCAGAGGCATCAAGTGCTCTTTGCGTCCTGGTTTCAGCTGGGACAGAGTTAATTTTCTTCCTAATAGCTGGCATGGTGCTGTGTTTTGGATTTAGTACTAGAAGAATGTTGATAACACCCTGATGCTTTTTTAGTTGTTGCTGGCTAGCGCTTAGGCTGGCCAAGGACTTCTCAGCTCTCAGTTCTGCCAGGGGCACAAGAAGCTGGGAGGGGGCACAGCCAGGACAGCTGACCCCAACTGACCAAAGGGTTATTCCAGACCATAGGGAGTCATGCTCAGTATATAAGCTGGGGGAAGAAGAAGGAAGGGGGGGACATTGGGAACGATGGTGTTTGTCTTCCCAAGTCACCGTTACATGTGACGGAGCCCGGCTGTCCTGGGGATGTCTGAGCACCCATCTGCCCATGGGAAGCGGTGATTGAATTCCTTGCTTTGCTTTGCTTGCGTGCGTGACTTTTGCTTTCCCTATTAAACTGCCTTTATCGCAACCCACGAGTTTTCTCACTTTTACTCTTCTGATTCTCTCCCCCGTCCCATTGTGGGGGGAGTGAGTGAGTGGCTGCGTGGGGCTGAGTTGCCAGCCGGGGTTAAACCACGACCCTTTGGTGTTGTGTTTGTGTTGTGTTTGGCCCCAGGTTGTGTCCCTCTTAAGTAAGCCAAAGCAGAAGCAGCCATGGATGAGACTGTCTGGGGCTCTGGCAATATCTCCGTGGGGCATCTTGCAGCCCTCTCAATGCTCCTTTCCACCTTCCAAGTGGAGCAGAACTGGGATGCTTCTGAGCCCCCTTAAATCTCCTGCCTTGAGGGGGTCAGCCGTGTCCATCGGGTGCTTTCACCAAGAGCTGATGGTGCCAAGCGCGTCTTTGGGTCTGGTCCACCAGCCCAAGGAGCTCCACTTACCTGGAACAAATATTGCAGCTTTTGCCATTTAAAAACATCCTGCCATGGCCGGGACTGCTGTGTTAATTGAGCTGCAATTGCCAGGCCCTGAAAGGCAGCAGGATATGGATATATTTTGTTTAGGGTTGCTATTAGTTTTTCTGGGTTGCAGAGAAGCCTTGCATGGAAATTGAGCCCATTATGTATTTGGGTCTTGCTTAACAAGATGCAGTGCAAAAGGCAGTCCATTACTTTGGAACTAGAGGCTTTGCCTCCTTTCCAAGATTGATTTTTATTTCACAAATTATTACTGCATGGATTAATGATCTCTCTGCATGCAAACGCTCTCGGCTGCTACCCAGGTGCATTAACCTTTCATAGAACAAAGAATTCCTCCTCCTCGATGTTGCTTTGACCAAAGCATTTCTCTTCTAGATGCCGAATATTAAATACACGGGCATCTCTACCTTGCTGTTACCAACAGGAGAGGAGCTGGATTCAGAAACCATAGGCCTGTGTGTGAACCTGTGATCTCCTCCGGGTGTTTTCTTCTCCACTGGACCACTACAGGCTTCTAATGCTCAAAGGCAGACTTGTAGCCCCTAATTAATAAAATAATACTGTTTACAAAACATTTTTGGTGCATGAGTGCAGCAAGCGGGCATGCCAAAACAGGCAGAGGCTACTGTTACAAGTCTATAGGTAAGTGAAATGGGACTCAAAGGTGGAACAGAATGTGGCCATGAAGGTCCCAGAATGAAGACTCCAGGCTCTTGAAGCTTGTCTCCATTCTTGCAAGACAAGCACCGCAGTTTTGTTAACATAACTGCTCCACCAAACTCCGATGTCCTAAGACCTGCGCAAGGATGCGCTCAACACAGAAACTCGTAATAAGGGGTCAACCCTGCAACAGCTTCCGCACCGAGGTTGATCGTATGTACCAAGAGTATATTCAAGCTGTTGTGGGACTGAGAACTTTTATAATTTAGGCTGGCCGACATCCTAAATCCAGGCCCCTCCTGGTCATTCTGTGCTGGCGACTTGCTCATTTAGATGCGAGAAGTCTGCTCTGTGGGCAGGCTGCTGCCTACGCTCAGTAAAATAGCATGAAATGTAGCCAGCTTTGCTGTATTTGTGAAACTTTCCCCACAGCTCTAATTATGCCTGGGTAGTACTAACATTTAGTCAGCTTAAATCATTAAACTCTTGCAGCCCCCGCAGGTAAAAACGTGTTTAATTAATGACTGATTAGTTAAATCATTATGTGTCCTGATATGAATCACAATAATTTTTATAGTCCATATTATCATTGTAAAGGCATGTTAATTTATTGAAGGATTCTTTTTCCTAAAAGGAACAGAAACAGGCGTACCTTAGAGGTTAGGAGAAACCACCTCCTCTAGAAGGACAAAACATAGTAGCGCGTATCTAATGTAGAATGCTGTTCCCTAGACAGTCTCAAATGCTCTTTAATCCATCTGGAAGCTGGAGATGCTCTTTAATCCATCTGGAAGTTGGAGATGCTCAGACCCTAGAGAAAGAGTTCTTCAGATCTGGACTTTTATGCATTTAAACTTGCCTTTTTAGTTACTTCACATGTTTTGGGGTAGATGTTGCCACAATTGCACCATCTTCAGTAGAGGTTTCCAGTGGTGCCACCAAGTGTACAGCCCATGTCCCCTTTACATCATTGTCTTTCTTCCCTGTTAGTATCTGCTGCCCTCCACAAACATCACTCTTGGGCAACAAAATCCCATGTTCAGCAGCAGTGACTCTCAGTGTTGGTTTGGGCTAAAATGAAGCATTGCTATTTGGATGGATTCAGCCAGGTAGCTTTTAGCTCTGGCAGGATGTGGGCTGACATGTCCAGATGTTATCCTTTCTGGAATTCTGAACTAGATGATTCTTGAGGTCCCTTCCAACCTAGGATTCTATGATTCTATGGTATGACCCTGCCTGGCAAAGGGTTGGTTAATGCAACCTTTTGGCTGTGGCCCCAAGGCTGAAATCTGGTCCTGGGCCAAATGCTAGTGGCTACAGCTGTGCAGAAGAGTAAGTACATAAAAAACACCCCAACCCCCTTTTTCTGAAGGCTCTATGTGGCACATAGGCCCTGCTTGTTTTGACATACCATTGCCCCCAGACCACCCGCAGGTGCTGAGACACTTGAAATAATAGAGTCATAGAAAGTTTTAGGTTGGAAGGGACCTTTAGAGGCCATCTAGTCCAACCCCCCTGCAGCGAGCAGGGACACCTTTAACCAGATCAGGTTGCTCAGAGCCCCATCCAACCTGACCTTGAATGTTTCCAGGGATGGGGCCTCCACCACCTCTCTGGGCAACCCGTTCCAGTGTTTCACCACCCTCATTGTCAAGAATTTCTTCCTTATATCCAGTCTAAACCTACCCTGGTTTAGTTTAAAACCCTGATTTATTGCTGAAGGTAGTATTAGACACCAGAAAGTTCTATGTGTTTTCTGTGACAATAATTTCTCTAAGAACTACAAATTTGTTTAAAATATTGCTTTCAGCTCAGCTTTGCCACCTTACAGATAATGGTACTGGCAATATCTGTAACACTTTGACCTCTGAGCCAAACTTGCTATGCTAGAGATGAACTTCTTTGCCAGAAAAAAAGATATTTGACTGTCGGGAAGCACAGATATACAAGAAATTGTACATCAGATTTGGGCTGTGTTCTCCAAACAAGAAAGGCTTTGGCCACACTCTTTTCCAGGAGCTGAGAGAAATGTCCATTTCCTTTTGAGGGGAAACAGTGGCAATAAACGACAAACTTCCCATCTCCAAAACCCCATGTCCCCCACCAAGTACCTGAAACTACCCACTGACAGTCTTATTTTCCAAGGCACAGCTACAGTTAGGCTCTTGGGGACTGTAAGACTCAGATTTACAAGCTCAGGTGAAATCACGGTATTTCCCAATCTTGTAGAAGTTGTGTTCAGCCTCTCACTTGAATGTTGGTAGGTCAGGATGTCTGCAGCACAGCAAAGCGATGACTCTCCAACATGGTGGCCTTGGAAGAACCCTGGGAGGCGGCCTGCAAGCAGGGTTGCGTACTTGGACAGGAGGTAGCTGTAGGGTTGGCTGTAAAGACAGGTGAATTTGGAGGTGGTCTGTTTTTCCAGCTTTTTGCCCAGCTGAAGGCATCTGTGATCTCCCAGCAGGAGCTCAGAGCTCCCTGGGAAGCCAACGGGAAGAGTCAGCTCTTGCTGCTATCCAGGGTGACAGGCTGGGGTGATGTGCTTAATGATATATATAATGTAAGGTTGTCTCACTACAGAAATCTGGGACATCACTTGCAAAAAGGAAAGGAGAAGAAAGGAAGGTCATTTTGAGCTAAATACTCACAGGAGCATAATTCACTGCAAACCATTGCTCACTTTCCTCCAGTTTACCTAAGCACTGCAGTCATGGTTTGCAACAAATACACTGCAAAGAGAAGAGACGGCATTTTTTTTTTTTTTGCAGGTCTCCCTTTTTCTTCCCCTCTTTCCTATCATATTGAATCATCAGGGTGTGAAATATAATAAAGCACTGTACCATTCAATCTGTCGGCTGTACCTTACAGGTGTACTCCAGGTAAATATCCCCTTGGCTGGTGAAAAATGAGCTTACCTGAAACAGATGACTTTGATGAACTTCGGTAGCTGGGCCTCTATCACTCTTTTCCAATTGGCTTCCCCAGCAAAGCATGGTTACCCAACACAAATTTGTCTTACTGAAGGAAAGATATTCTCTAATTCACCATGTTCCCAGCATCTTGCCCTCGCGCTGACGCCTTCACTTCATCTGGCATTTCATAAAAGTACAAATGGCAGGGCTTGTCATCTCTTCCACTGGGTGTCTTTGGGAAACAAATTAATTATTTACCAGCCTATCGCATGCCCCATTGCTTTGATAAACCCGGAATATAAGTAAAAATGGCCATGTATTAAAAGATGCTGTTTCCTGGCTGCAGCAGTGGCAGGTATTGTATCACAGCACAAGCTACTGCCCCCCGCTCCCTGCCCTTCCCAAGTGGTCCCTGCTCATCGCCAAGCAAGCGGAAGGGGCTGAGAGCAGAAACAAAGCAGACGCATATGCAGATGAGTCCCCTGTACCTGCAAGGACTTTCACCGCTCACCATTTTAATTTCAGATAAGTGCCAAATGTCTTTTTACTCTCAAAAATGAGAACATCTAGAAGATTAAGTCCTGCCTGCCTAGCAATAATCCAGGGAAGCCATTCCAGGGGGTTGGAGGTTTACTTTCTTCTCTGGCTGTTTGCTTGTTTCTAATTTTATTCATTTGTTTTTTATTCCTTTCTCAGGGCAGACCTCTGAAGAGGAGCAGAGAAAGGCCAGGAGACGTTTCGGAGGTGCCTTGGGTCGGAGAGATGCTGTTGCATGCAGTGGCATTGGCTGGATCCTTAGTGGAAAGGTCATACCTTGCTCCTTCTGCAAGCCCAGCGAATGCAGGCCAGGGCGTAGAATAAGCCACTTCTCCCACTCTTTACTCCAACAACTCGTTTGGGTGAAAGTCACGCTGTGATTGCCTGAGCAAGGCCGTGATTTTGCGAAGACAGGATGTTGTTTCCTTTTTTGCCTAAGTTTTTTTAACAATCTGTTTGAACAGTTCAAAAAACACCACACATTACAAGAGGGATTGGCTTGTCAAGTGGTAGGAAATGACCCTTCCACCGAAGAATCATTTTGTGCATCATTAATTGTCATTTGCAGTAGCATGTACTGCTTTTCCTCTTTAAATGAGTTACAAAAGTTAACTTCATCCTTAGAGGCCTTTAACAGGGATATATATATAATATTCCTGTTGTCGACTGGAGAAGGTGAAGGTGATGAAGAGACATGTCCACAGTCATGAAACCAAAAGTTTTAAACCCTTGAGTAACTGCATTATCACAACACCCACCCTGACTCTAAACACTGTGTTGGTGCTGACAGGTGTCATCTCCCACAGAATAAATAGACTTTATGGATTTTACTCATTCATCTCCCTCTCCCACATGGATAAAACTTAAAGCTGTGAGTACCTGAGTTTGCTTCTTTCCCAAACTGGAACCTTTGGGACACCAGGGTGAATTTTCCCTGATGATGCAGAGATGTTGAGAGAACTGGACAGATTGGGTCAAAAGAAGAAGCAGTTTGGGGTGGGAGACCCCTTTTTTCTTTCCCCTTTTCTGAATTTGCAAGCAACCAAAGACTGTTTCACTAAGTGGTTGAACAGGCAGGGCAACGAGGCTGTCAGTGGGACTCCACATGAATTTGTGCATGACAACAGCAAGTTACTTTGGAAGATACAGCAAAGGCAGGATGCCAAAGGATGCCCAGAGGAGAACTTCCTAAAATCGTCAGAGCATAAGCAAGGTTATTATATCTACTTAAAAGTTAAGTGATCTGTAAGGTGGCCAGAGACTGTATTTCCTGTCCCTTTATAAACTTGTACAAAGCCCCAGTAGACCCAAACCATTAAACAGTGCTTCCCCAGCACCAGCAATAACCTTACTAATCACAGAAACCTTCTTTTGTGCTCAATCCACTGTCATCATGAGCATACCTCAACATCTTCCTTCATTTCTTACTGGTTTTCATCCTGCAAAGCAACGGGCAGGGAAAAGAAGCCCCTCACTCACCACAAACTCTATTCAAACTTGAATGATTACAGCAAAACTGTGTTCTGTTTTGTTTGGTTTTTTTCCCCAGCCATCAGGGAATGTTTTAATCTGAAACCACAGCCCAACCTAGGATGTTTTAGAAGTCCTCGGAGCAGAATCACACTCAGATGGCTCAGATTTTGTTTCAGGCCAGGCTTTGTTTGTATCTTCCTCTTTCTTCATCCTCTTTTTCTAAATGGTACCACCAAGTAGTAAAAGCACCGTCCATGTTTCAGAGGCATGCAAAATAAACTATAGGAGGAAAGTGGCAGATAAATTTAACAAGCATTAAAGTTATATATAATTTAAATATGTATAAAATTATTCGGTATATCGATTAGAAAATGGGCTGTTGACCATTTAAAGGCAACAATCAATTTCATAGTTCACAGGTCAGGTCAAGTTTCGTTCTAATGATCTAAAAAAGCAAATAGCATTAGGAGATAATGAACTCCACAGGATTACAGATGTGATCTATAGCTCTGTTGTGGCACAAGATCCAGCAAATGAGAGAGGGCATCATCTGAAATGCCCTGGCCTCCACAGACTAAAACCATGTTTTTATATCTTGGCAAGGTGTCAATTTATGATGTAATCAAAGGCAGCCGATGGAATTACTTTGCTCCTGAAACACCACATGGTTAGGCTCAATGTCCTCAATGAGCAAGAGAGGTAGATCCCCATTAATGTGGTCTACAAAGTTATCTTCCTTATTCTGGTAAGTGAATGTCAAGCATACCCACCCTGTTAATCAAAGGGAGTTGATAGCTCTTCTCCGCTCCCACCAAGGGGTTGGGTTACACGAGGGAAACGCTGCAGGGTTACCGTCGGGTTGTTTTCTGGTGCACTGTTGTACGGCAGAGAGGCGTCTTCCCTAAATTTTAGAGTGGAAAGGAAGAAAAAGCAATCTGTGTGTTTAGAGAGAGGATGAATTTGTATCCACAGCCATGTAAATATATGTACATTTGTGTGGGCATGTGTATAGGTAAGCATATTTTCATTGGGACATGGAAGAGAGAGTTAGGCCATTTGAACTTTTAATAAGAGAAGGAAGGGGCAGGGAGTTTTGAAAAGCCTGGTATAAATTTTGAAGATATTTAGGTACTATTTTGTGAAAATTGATGCAACTTTTTTTTTTTTTGTTTGAAGAGCCATCAGCTTTTAGCCTGTGTCTTAAACATTGAAATCTTCAGTCCCTATTTTCTGGACCATATGATCAGTGTTTTTGAGACCCTACTTGTTGCTTTGCCTCAGAAATTGAACTGAATATCAAGTGCATTTAGATGTAGTTTTGGGATGGGCTGGATTTAAATCGAAGAATCCTCCTACAATATTTATTCACTGTTAACTTCCCATTTCCAGCTCTGCTTTGGATGCCGAAGAAATTTGATAGTTTCTGAGTGGGTGTCTGAAACGTGAGAAAAACTTGCAGAAGGACTGGGCAAGATTCCTCTGAGCATCCATTAGAGGCGAGCAAGGGAGCAAACTCCACTTTTGACAAGAGGGCCATTAGAAAAGTTTTCCACCTTCCCCATTCACTCATGAAGGTGCCTTGAACACACCTGAGCATCTCAAGTGGCAGCAAGTACCTGCATTTCAACAGCTAAGTCCCACTCTTAAGTGTTTATGCAGATCCTATCGACTGGGCACGTGTTTTTTCCGTCTTTGGGCAGCACACCAGCCTAAATCGCTGCCTTGAGCTTCTTTAAACAGCATTCCCTTCCACACTGTTGTGTCTTCTTGGCTGCTTCGGTGTTAATGGGCTTACTTGAATTATTAATTGGGCTCATTAGACTTACTTTCTTCTTTAATATAATGAGTGTGCAAGCACTAAACTAAGAAGCATAAAACTTTGATAAATGAGAAAATTGGATAAATGCACAGCATCAGTGCTGTGCTCATAGGAGCCTTCTTAAAAAAGTGGAAGAGAAAGACAGATAGAGAGCAGGTAAAACAGAGAAAGAAAAGTAATCTAGACTGAGGCTTGAGAATCATCATATGCTCTTTTTGTATATCAGAATCATAGAATCGTTTAGGTTGGAAAAGACCTTTATGATCACCAAGCCCAACCGTTCCCCTAACCCTGCCATCCCACCCCCAAACCCTGGCCCTCAGCACCTCGGCTGCCCGGCTGTTAAATCCCCCCAGGGCTGGGGACTCGACCCCTTCCCTGGGCAGTCCCTTCCAGTGCCTGACAGCCCTTTTGGGGAAGAAATTTTTCCTGCTGTCCAACCTAACCCCTCCCCTGGTGCAACTTGAGGTCATTTCCTCTTGCCTTCAGAAACATTTGGCAATTAGAAAA
>NW_009270001.1:1818139-1827644 GCF_000687185.1 Egretta garzetta | reverse complement strand
ACCCCAGCAGTCGAGGGGCGGCCCCCCCAGTGCCCAGCACAGGGGCACCATCACTGCCCTAAATTAGTCAGCTTAGCTGGGATTCAGGCCTCTGAAGTGACACCCTGAGGTGTTTCAACCCAGTTTCTACCTCTCCTTGACTCCAATGGCATCAACATGTAGACTATGGCTGCAGATTTAGGCTCTAGCTCATCACGTCACATAAGCATATATCGAATAAGCAAGCATGGGCGTACTCACATTAAGTGAGTATCCCCCTGCTGAATCGAATAGGGTTCAATTCAGCATGTCTTGTACATCCAAAATTCCCATAAACTCTCAAGCAAATGGATAAATGAAGAATCAGGCCCAAGGCTTTATGTTTACAAAATTCAGCAATTTAAAGGCAACGGTTGTCCCAAAGGCAAAGAGAAGGCTAGGAAACTGAAGATGGTAAACCCACAAGAATAGATACTTTTCAGAAGCTATCCCTCTACAAACGATTTTACCGAAAATCTCACATACACAAATGTATTTTACCTTATTACAGCACAAAGGCAAAAACAGTCCCACGAAGCTGCGCTGTTCATTGCAGTCCTGGATCATTGCTTATCGACTTTAATAGGCAAGAAATATAACAGCTAAATTATAATTATATACTGTACACAGCAGTGTTAACAAAATAACATGATGTTTGGTGCATTTCCCATCATCTTCTTAGGAGGTACGGCAAGCTGCAGGTTTGTAACAATCTTCTGTTTCTTCACCTCATTAATCTCCCGAAGCGGAGAGAGAGCAATACAAGCAGAGGGAGCCCAGAAATGTACGTACATTACTGAATTAACCAGGCATGTAATTAGTGCTCAGGTGCTTAGTCAAGGAAGAAACACGCAGGATTATTTAGATTTGGATTTAACACCCCAAAGTTTGAGTCGTGGCAGTACGTCGTATGAGCTTTTCAATCAACTGCTCCAGCTGCCTTAGAAATAGAGATTCGTGCCCCCCATTTCTGCCTGCGGCACAGCGTTGTTTTCGAAGCTTGGTATTACTTATGGGAATATATGAAAGCGTGAGCGTGCAGTATGCCCTGGTCTGCCCTAGGAACGGGGAGACAGAGCCGGTGCAATGCCAGGAGCACTTCTGCTCACTGAGGAACACGCACGGTGATGCTGCTCAGCCCAATACGGGAGCCTGGCGTGACCCACGATACCTGGAATACCTGCATCCTTCTTCCCTGACTTGCAATAAGAAATGCGGTGCAGGTGAGGATGGGGTTTGCTTTCTCATGCTCTTGAGGGCTGCTGCTTTGCCAGAGTGAATCATCCCCATCGCAGCACTTTCTGATTGACGCTGCCTGAACATCTCCTGTTTAAAGTGCATTTAACGTCCATGGGGTCCTGAAGGCAGATGAGTTCTGCTTATCCCACAGGGCACCCACAACATTTCCGAGTTGTCCTCTGGGATGCTGGATGTGTGATCCAGCTTGACCCTGGGTTTACCCTGCTGTGAAAGTGCATTTCGGGCCCTGCAGCACCCTCTGCTTCTAGCTCACATCTGGTGAACCTTTTGCCATCCTAATCCAAACCACACTAAATAGAGCTGGCCAAAGCACGCATCCCAATCAACAGAAACCACCAAAAGCAGGGAATGATCGTCTTTGCCGCATAACTCACCTCCAATCCTTTTCAAGCTCAGCTTTCGCCGCTTCCAAGCCATCCCCTCAATCCATCCCCTTGATCCCCATATATCTACACCATCCCATTGCAGGCACAGGGCTCTGCATGCATTTTCACACTGGCCTGGATAAGCACAGCGAGAGGCTGGATTGCAAATGGTAGCCTTGAGTTACATTTATCTAAACACCACCAAGAAGCAGAGATAAGGGGATGAGGCACATTCACCTACATCGGCTCGCCGGGGTTATTTGTTGCTCATAGCTGGTGAATGAGAGCGAGGGCTCCCTGGAACACCAGCACGATGATAAAATTGTGATGAAAATATTTTCTGTATTGCTTTTCATTGAAATATTGCCCCTCGGCGTGAAGCAGATTGGTAACATCAGCGAGCAGAAGTAGAGAGTGGGTCTTAACATCCTATAAGCTCATCATGGCAAACTCAGGCCATGATGTCTTAGGCGAATAGCCCTCATGTGCTTAATTTTGAAAGCTCAGAGGGAGGTTTGGCTAGAATAGTATAGGAAATGTGCATGGGTGAAATGCAGAATTTGTGGGAGCAGGCTTTTGTTATGCAGAAGACGTCCAAGATTGTCAGGAAAATAAGGTAGAATCCATTAAAAAGAATAGCGTAACTATTTCTCCCACAAAATCAGTATTTTCCTAGAAGCGCGCATAGAAAACTTCAGGGGGGTTGTTCTCACTCCGCAGCTGGGAGTTCAGTTATGTAGTTGGGAAAAAGTCCTGTTAAAGCCAAATCTCAAAGCAAACTTTATGCCATGCAGGCTTTTTCTGCTGCAGGATTTGTTACGGGGTTGTGACTTCCACCTGCACCGGTGGATCTGAGCACACGCGCAAGCATGTGAATACGTGCATTGTCCGTAATGACCCGATAAAAATCCTTTAAAGCAGCTAGATTAAATAAGGCCTAAAGAAAAGAATATTTTATGTGGCTATGGGTAAACTTCCACTTTGTTTACAATCACAGAAATGCTAATTTCCTTCAGCTGTCTCATGTTAAAAATAATATTTCAGCTGAAAGTAAGGTCTATTTTTTATTTTTTTTTTCTTATGCAGACGTGAGGCAGTGGGGGGCTCACAGAGTGTAATTCCAGGGCAAAACCCTTGTCTCATGCTTATGCTCAAATCTTGTCTCCTCTGCTGGTAAAACAAGCCGGATTAGCACACGATAAAACCATCGGAGATAGTAATTACACCGGCTATGAGCGAACTGCAGAACCACGGAATAAATCCCCGAACAATTATTAAAATGGCTCAATGCATTACACAAATTGGAAAAGACCGGGACATTTTGGGAGGGGCGAAGGGAGGTAAGACACATTATTTAAGTGTTCTTGTAAGCCTTCTAAGATATTAATGTTGCAAAGCTTCTTATGAATATTTAAGAACATAAAATGGAGATACACTTCAGCCCAGCATTACCGCAGAAGCCTGTAATACAGTTGAGTCCACTTAAGAAGGCAATATCTGACATCCGTGACAGATTTAAACATGATAAGGCAAGGGTGGTGTTTATGGCTGAAAAGTCCATATAAACTAGTTAAATATCGCTGCAGTTAGAGCCGTAACAGTTATTTTTACGTATTGATATAGGCATTTATATGATTTTCTTTAAGATGCGACTTTGCCTCCAGATGCCTGGACTTTTGGAAGTACTTTTAAAAAATTAATTTTTATTACTGGATGTTTTCTGGAGAAAGGACAGGTACCGTAGTGCTAAGAAGGAAACAAGCTTTATTTCTTGCTCTTTAAACAGGTGCCTGGGAGATAGTCCCTAAAGTTGGTACCCAACACGGATCAGTTTTTACTAGGGCTAGTTCCAACGAAACATTTCATGAATAAAAGGGGTAGGTGCAGAAATCTTCTCCCTATAAAGTTTATAAAACTTAAACCAAAAGCTCTTCACCTCAGAGGTGAATTTTCCCCTCAGTTATTAGTGAAAATGTTTTAATTAATCAAGTTCAGTCTTTGGCTAGTTTTCTTCCCTTTATTCAGTATCTTCCCTAAGAGAAAAAAACATTTTTCTAACTGAGTGTGATATTCATTGTGGCTGTTCCAAGTGTCTAATTTTCGATGTCTATTCAAAATAGCCACCAGGATATTCCTGTTCTTAGAGACTGATGAAAACTTTTGCGATTATGGAGATTTTTATATTCCCTCCGGCAAAAATGATTCTACCAGTCCATGGAAAATTGAATGACTTTATTTTTAATGCAAAAAACCTCAAAACAAAGCGAAAGGATCAAAATCAGAAGCCGTTTCTGAAGAAGAGCAAAAAGACCAATAAAGCTGTTGTATTTTACAGGAAACTTGACTGTAAAGGAGCTTTATAAACAGCAGATGGCTCCCATATAGAAGAGGCTGAGCAATCTGAGCAAACAATAATCAACATGAAAAAGCAAAGCTGAGTTTGACAGACAGGGAAAGTTAAGGCACTGAAATTAAAAGATATATTGGAACATACTGTAAAGAAAGAAAGAAAGATATGTCTCTGGTTTAGTTGTTCAGGTCTTGGTAGCTTGTCAGATTGCCGTGAATATTTACGTGGTGAAAATCTTCTCTGTGATGGACCATATCTACTACCCATACAGGTCATGGGATCTCAGGGTCCTGCTTTTATATTTTTATCACCCATGCATATATGGACAAGAGATGATTACTGAGGAGTCATGACGTAGCATAGCCCTTGTGCTTTTGTTGGGGTACAGATGCGTTGCCACCAGAGATTGTCTCTCTTGCGTACGGCTACTCTGGTCATCAACGCTTCTGCCTCTACGAGATATCAATTTCTCCCTGTAGAAAGGCATTGATAATAGAAATAGTTTTCTTCAGTATTAAATATCTTAGTGAAAATGTAGTATTAAAGTGGGTAGTTTGGTTTAGATTTTGACCTTAAAAACAGATTCAAAGTGCAGAAAACTTCATCTTCTTTTCTTCTCAGTGGTTCTCTCCTGTGCAGACCCATTTGACTACCCACTAGGAACATCTTAATGGCTTCTATTTATTGAAATTTTCCCATATTTTTCTAAGGATCCAAGCAAATTCCAGGTGCTCAGATGCACAATTATTGTAGACACAAAGTGAGAGAAGACCAAGCTATTTCCACAGTGCTCTGGTTCACCACATATTAACTGCAAGATTTCCAGCACATGGATTTTTATGGCACTGATCAAAATGACACATAGACAAAGAAATAAAAAACAAAAATAAGGAAGGCAGAGATGATAGGCAAGGAGGAAAGGCAGAGTGGAGGAGGGAATGGGGACAGAGAGGTTGGTTTCTCCCCTTTCCAGGCTGACCTCCTGCAGGGATGTGTAATGAACCAGCTCCAGGAAAGTGTCCCAAGTGGACTCCAATTTTTCCAGGGTTTGCTGTGGGTTGTATGTGATCCTTTCCTTCACACTCAGATGCACGGGTCTATTAGAGCAGTCTCTGTGCTGTTGGATGAAGGATTTATTTTACCAATGTAACACAAAAGTAGCGTTTTGCAACCAGCAAAGCACTAAGGAAGCCGCCTTCTTTGGTCTGGCAACCGGTTACATTCCCTGAAGGTGTGACCTGCTCCTCAGGTGACCACTCTAAGCTGGATGGAGTGTCTCCTGTGACTTGGTCTCTTCCAGCTTTATTATCAGACCAAAAGCTGGAAATGATAATGACCGAAACAGATGTGTGAGAATTGTTCCCTTCTTTTAAGCTCTGGTTCAGTTCAGTAAGAGCAGAGTTAATTTTGTAGGACTGAAATAAATGAGATGGAAGGTCACAGAGCTAAATGTTTTCCACAGCCTCCTACCCTGCATTGCTTGATTTCACTGTGTGTCTAGGACGTTTGTTTCCTGTTTTAGTTTCTATTTTGACTTCTTAAGTTTGTGCCACTGGGGAGCAATAGGAATCCGTATTTTGTAGCTGCTATCTTGAAGAAATAATACAATTTCCCTCAAAACTTAGGGTGTATTCCAATGACAGACTACAGGGACAGCTCAACTGAATTAAAATCCTTGTGCCCGTTCTTTTCTTTTATTAAAACACTCTATAAGGGAGAAAATGTCCATATTTGACATGCTCCTTAAGGCTGCTGGAGATTATGGGGTATTTTTACCCTCTGACTCCAGTGTGTTAAATACCTGATGTGAATACCAGGGTAACAATGCATGAAAATGATTCTGCTCTATTTCCTGAGCCAGGTACAGACCTAAGTCTTGGAGATGATAACGAGAAGAGCGAATTAAGCCATCATATATAACTACATTTATTCAGAACAGACATTTCTTCATGTTTCTACAGGATGCGTAGCTCTTGGCCAGGTCCTCAGCTGCAGTCAGAGGCTGCTGTATAAACACAGGTGAGGCAGGAGGTGCAAAGCATCTCTTTGCAAAGCCAAATGCCGTATCCACCGAATAGTCTGAGTCAGCCTATGGGCTGCTGAAAAACACGCCAGCTGCTTACTGAGGCCTCCATTCAGTTTGAAATATATTGGTGTCTTGAAGTCAAACATGCTTTCTCCTGATCAAGCACCATACAGGGCAAACCAGAGGTGAGAGCATGCCCAGATAAAGACCCCTATATGTAGGTATCCATACATGACCTGGGTGTCAGCACCCTCATTGTCGTCAATGCAATCATTGGGGTATGTACTTTGTTGAGCTTTGGGGGGGTCTGCCCATGGGGAAGCCTGGATACCTCGCTGAGATGTAGGCACACACGTATCTCAATCTGGGCGCCTTGATCTGAAGCTGACTCCAGCTTCACGGGCTTGCTATTTTGATTATTTGATATACAGGGGTTCCTTGAGGAAAAAAAAGTGATCTAGAGCTTTTGCTGGTTTCATAGCTTTCATTTAGTGGCAAACAAAAGCTAAAGAACAAGACTCAAGGAATTAATTTGGACAACGTATTTGCTTATAGTCCACTGTATGTTGTATCACCACAGGTTAGTACTGTGGGGGACTAGTCTAGAGAAAATGAATTGATCTCACTTTTGGTACCATCCTGGTTGTTCCTTGACCCTTAATCAGACACAGACAGCAATTTTTTATTGTCATGACCAGATAACTCATTGGCTGGTCTGATGGTCTTTTAAAGTGAGGTTAGTTAATCTTTCCCACTGTCACTGTGTACTGAAACCTGTTGACAGAGGAATTAGAGAATTGAAAATCTGTGTGTTAATGAAGGATTAGCATAAAAACCTCCTTTGCAGACTGAAGCATCTTCTGCTTAGAATAACAAAACTAAACAGTATTGAGCTAGGGACCATCATGTTTCAGTGAGAGACAGGAAAAACATCTCCGGAGTTTCATCATAAAGTCCTTTACTATCTTTTGTTCACACTGTGCTGAGACACTCAATGTCTAGGGCTTGGAGCTCAACTGATTTACTCATTCCAAGTTTTCCCAGTTGCAAATTAGTTGTGATTTCCTTTCCAGGTTGATTATCCTCACGATGTCGCCTTGGTGTCTGATCCAAGCCACACTGAAGTAAATGGGAATCTTTCCATGGACTTTAATAGGTTTTGGATGAGGCCTTAGCTGTCTGTGTAGCTATTAGGAGAGGCACAAGTTGTACAATGAAGCACAGGTGTTTGTGCTGCTGGGAGGAAGACCTTATACTGTATTTAATGTTCCTTAATTAATTGAGCCCCAAGGTATAGAGTGGGCTTATGTTCCCAGAAATTGCATTAGGGTAACACAGCACCTTCCATTTGCAGCAATCCAAATACAGTATTAAAGTTTTATGTTTATTGAACAAGGTCCAGGAATCCACATGCAGGAACACTTCACCTTCCACTGGAATGCAGCCACTTCTGGAGCAAAACATGGCAATTGTTTCACAAGGGTAGACAAGCTGTAGGAAGCAAAAGGTGTTAAATTCCAGTGAAAGCATCAAGTTTCTGATGTGAGCTGTCAGAAAGAGACCAGAGTAGTGACCTGAACCAGAATTTTCCCAATGCCTTGACCTTGCTGATGTAACTTGTTATGTGAGCTTTCTGCAGCTACCATGCCACATGGTCGATCCAAGAAGTCACGCTTCCAACAGAAGAGTGCCTTCATGTTATGTTAGAAAACTTGGGCCAGGTGCCCCCATTTCTGAAGCCAGGTGGTCAAGACTAACCTAGCAGCATAGGATGCCTTCCTAATCAATGGAAAGAAAGAGGTGCTTCCAGAGGCAAGGTGATCTATTTTTAAGATAGAGGATTCAATTTGGTCAGGTAAATCTGCCTCTGGAGTTGCCTCTTTCTCTTTGCTGACTGCAAGAGAGCCCAGCTGACTAGTCTGGGCTGAGATGCCATTCAGGTGTGAAAGTGAGATAAATCCCACCTTCAGCTAATGAAGCCTCATGGGAAGTCTGCCTCAAGCCCCTTTGATGTCACCAGCTCTGAGGTGGGCTGCCAGAGTGAAGAAGGATACGTGAAATGCTCTTGAAACTGAAAGTGGGAGAAGAGATTTGGCTTTGAAAAGCTGTAGAAAAAGAACCAACCTGCATGCTTAAGAAGGGAGATTCAATTTCTGCAGGGTCCAAAATCTTTTACGGACACAAAACAACGATGGCAGAAGAAGATGACCTTGATTGACTGAATACACCTGGGTGGAACGAAGTAGTGTGTGCTCCCAGAAGGAGATGACAGCCAGCACGAGGAGGAGAGCCATGGCGTAGGGAAATTCTGGGCACAAGATAGTGGGTGGCTGACAGATGGCTGAGAATGTAGCTGGGAAACCATGCAGGCTAAACTGCTAGGGCTTAGCCCTATGCAGAGGAGTTAGTGGCATGGAGGAGGCATTTGGCGATGTGGTGAGCTGCCCTGTGACCCTATGGGCATGGGCAAACCAGGAATTACGGAGACAAGTAGCAACAAGGAAAGGCTTTTTTAGGCTGGCAACATTTGTTAGAAGGATTCTAGCCCCCAAAGAGCGTTTCTGCAGATGTTAATGGCTGTGTTGGTGGGGAAGACCTCAGAGCACCACATTATTGGGGTTGTGCTAAGATATATTAAAAGGACTCTTAATCAGATTATAAATGTGCTTCCCTGCACAGAACAACCCAGCCATCCCTGCTCAGTGATATTTATTGCAAAGTCAGTAAGTCATTAGGTGGCGGAGTTCAGATTTCCAAGTGCATGTTTGGTATAGACAAGTCAATATGGTTTTGTTTTTTTTCTTAATTTAACTTCTTGATTGACTTATTATGTACATTGGCACTTTTAAGAGCTTCAAATAAAACACAGTGAGAGTTCAGAACAAATGTAAATGGCCTAAAAGAAAAGGAAAAAAAAATCCTATAATCTTTTTTAATGGCTATAAAACGTGGGAAGGATATATCATAAGCTCCCCGCATGGGGTCCTTGTCTGCGTTCAATCCAGTATTGTAATTTAGACATGACTTTTTATTTAATTTCTGACTGAGAAAGGGAAATTAGAAAACAACATTATCTCAGCTGCTCCGTTATAATGAACAATATTTCACAGTGCCAGTATAAGTTACCTTAAGAACTTATTTTATGAGACAAACATTGGCTGAATTCCATGAACGACTGGGTTTTCTGGTGTCTTTTGTCTGCTAAAGAACCCAAACTTAAGTAAGGTTTTTAATTATGAAAAAGCCCATCGTTACAGTGATGTGCATGTTACATGTGTGTATCATGTGGACCACTGCAGTGACAGAAGAGACAGCAGTGGGCTACCAGTTAGCATCTTAGCATCGGGGTATTCTTTCATAGAATCGCTTTGGTTGGAAAAGACCTTTAAGATCAGCGAGTCCAACCTTTAACCTAACCCTGCCATCCCACCACTAAACCCTGTCCCTCAGCACCTCATCTATCCTTCTTTTAAATACCTCCAGGGA